>NW_012114733.1:4412828-4444642 GCF_000951035.1 Colobus angolensis palliatus | reverse complement strand
GAGGTGGGTGGATCACAAGGTCAGGAGTTCGAGACCAGCCTGGCCAAGATAGTGAACCCTGTCTCTATTAAAAATACAAAAATCAGCTGAGTGTGGTGGCCTGTGCCTATAGTTCCAGCTGCTCAGGAGGCTGAGGCAGGAGAATCACTTCAACCCAGGAGGCGCAGGTTGCAGTGAGCCGAGATCACACCACTGCACTCCACCCTGGGCGATAGAGCAAGACTCTGTCTCAAAAAAAACAGGGTTTAAAGCAAATTATAAAAGACACACTAGCCTGTAATCCCAGTACTTCGGGAGGCTAAGGCAGGTGGATCACCTGAGGTCAGGAGTTTGAGACCAGTCTGGCCAACATGGTGAAACCCCGTCTCTATTAAAAATACAAAAATTAGCTGGGCATGGTGGCACATGCCTGTGATCGCAGCTACTCTGGAGGCTGAGGCAGGAGAATCACTTGAACCTCGGAGGCAGAGGTTGCAGTGAGCTGAGATCATGCCACTGCACTCCAGCCTAGGCGAAAGAACAAGACTCTGTTTCCAAAAAAAAAAAAAGTAAAAAGAAAGACTAGAAAGCTCTTGACTACAGAAGCATCTGTACCTAGGGCAACTCCTTTGAAACTCAACTCTGTGCTGGGATATATGGAATATACAGCATTAACTACCTGCCTGATGAAAAAAACAATGTACAATCTTTTTTCCCTTTAATGGGAACTCTGGAAGAGAGAGGTTTTCAAACATTGTTTTCATGCAAGTTTCCCTGATGGGATTCAAACCATCAAGCCAAACTGCAGTAAGTAGAAACAGCACTGTAAACAAAGGTTAAAATCTAGTTCTTAGTTGTGTAGAGTAGGATATGAATGAAGATCATGCATTTTCAAATAATTCAGTGACTACAGTCAACAGAAACTTTGTTTGCCTGACCAGTCATGTATGTCTGGCTCACATTTCCTATCATCTAGGTCCCCTTTTTCATGATTATTCTGAACATGTCAGTTAACATTTGATTCTCCATAAAATTCATGTTATTTGCCCTTTTACCCTACTGCCAAACAACATATTAATACAAACACGTAATTAAGGGAAGTGAGCAAATGTCTATGGTGTCTGGTGACTTATGAATAAACACAGCTTGAAAATAAAAGATTAAATCTTTTATAAAAGGACAGGGGCTAGCCCAACCAACCCTAATTAAAAATAAAAATTTTAGCACTGTGGGAGGCTAAGGCAGGAGGATCGATTGAGCCCAGGAATTTGAGACCAGCCTAGGCAACACAGCAAAACCTTATCTCTACCAAAATATACAAAAATTAGCCAGGTGTGGTGGTTTGAGCCTCTAGTCCCAGCTTCTCTTGAGGCTGAGGTGGGAGGATCACTTGAGCCCAAAAGGTCAAGGATGCAGTGAGCTATGATTGTGCCATTGCACTCCAGCCTGGGTGACAGAGCAAGGAGCCCCTACCTTAAAAATAATAATAATAAATAAATATTTTAATCCACAGGTTGAGGATAAAATCTTAAACTCTGTAAGTGAATTCCTTGATGACAGGAACTTAGTTTTAATCTCTGGATTCCTACCAAGTTCCTGGTACTATACACAGCACATAGAAGACATTCAGAAAATAGTTACCTAATAAATAAGGATAGAATCTGTAACTAAGCAGGTAAAAAGCACATTTTATCTGTTGTGCAACATTTCCAAAAGGTCATTTTAATTTTTAAAAGATTTAGTACAACTATTTAAAGGAAAATTGATTTTCTCCCACAGCTGAGATAGTTTTCAGTTTTGTTAACCATTAACGAGTTTACCAGAAGATCTAGAATAAAAAACATATTTTACACGATTTGACTATTAAAACCTTAAATAAAACTAATTTTAAGAATAACTTAGAGATTATTACAACCATACTTACAACTAAAGCCATGATGTAAAGTAATTAGGGCTTACTGAGGACTCTGAATGTACTTAAAGCTCCTTACACTGTATTCTATACAACTGGCTATAAAATAATATTAAAAATACTGACTTGAAACCTGAGAAAATGGGACATGAAATGGAGAGAAGAGGGAAAATTCCATTATCCTTCAATATAATAGAATAAAATTTCTTTTTTACAGGTGTTAGAAAATAAGATTAATGCACAATAATTTCTTTGCCTTATATCAGTATGCATATAGTGAAAGCTGTTATTAATGTTATAAAACCACTTATTACACGTGGTTTTAAGTGGTTTTATAACATAACACACTATCATTACATGTGTAATAAGTGGTTTTATAACATTAAGTGGTTTTATAACATTATATGTAGTTTTATAACATTGTTATTTTATAACAGTATTTGTCAATATTTTTCCATTTACTTATATTATCATTCCTTACAATATTTTAAGAACATATCACATATTTCTAAAACTGAATAAAGAAAATACATATATAACCATATTGTTTATAACATTTCCTATACTAAGGGAAGCCAAGGTCAAGAATCTTTATTAATCATCGATGGAATTATGAAGGGTAAAGGTTAACACAGACATTCACAAGTTCCATCAAGGACAAGTCTTAATTAGAAGTATATTATGTAGTAGAATACTCTCTATGATGAGATCTGGTATTATCATTTCACTGATTTCTACCTAACTTTCAAAACATCAACTTAGTAAGTTGGCAGCAGTGGACAGAATGAAAGAATAAGGCCCTTAGCAAATACAGGCTTTTACCAGGGTTTTACAATCTCAGCACAACTGACATTTGGGACAAGACAGTTCTGTGTTGTGGAGGAATGTCTGTGCATTGTAGGATCATTACAATGTAGGATGTTCAGCAGCATCATCGGCCTCTATCCATTAAATGCCAGTGCCACTTCTTCAACTATGACAATCAATGTCTCCTAGGGAAGGGGAGCAAAATCATTCCTGATTGATAACCACTGGCTTATACAGAACTCTGTGACCAAAAAACTGGGGGGGGGGTGGTTAGCATCTCTGATCTAAGCTTCTGACTTCCCTAATATTCAGTCTAGCTAATGTATACCCTTTAGTTAGGTAAGAGAAGTATTATTATTGTATTCTGAATTTACATTATTTTAAGAACATAATAAAGATTAACTTTATCCATTACTTGAAATTTCTTTATAATTCTTTTTAACATACCTTTTTACATACTGTAATCATTATGTACATATTATTTTGTATGTCTTTTTGTTTTGAGACAGAGTCTTGCTCTGTTGCCCAGGCTGGAGTGCAGTGGTACAATCTCAAGTGCAGTGGTACGATCTTGGCTCACAGAAGCCTCTGCCTCCCGAGTTGAAGCTATTCTCCTGCCTCAGCCTCCTGAGCAGCTGGGATTACAGGCATGCGCCACTACAGCCTGGCTAATTTTTGTACTTTTAGTAGAGATGGGGTTTCACCATGTTAGCTAGGCTGGTCTCAAACTCCTAAACTTATGATCTGCCCACCTCAGCCTCCCAAAGTGCTGGGATTACAGGTGTGAGCCACCACGCCTGGCCTATTGTGTATGTTCTTAAAACTTAACATTTCACAAATATTTCCATGTTGTAACAATGATCTGCCAATTTTATAGCTATATAACAGTGTGTTAATATTGTTTGGTTATCATCTCCCTACTGCTGGACATACAGATTGTTTCCAAATTTCCACTACTAGGGGTGGTCTGCTAAACATACCGTTGCATGTATTACTTTTTGCGGTAGGGAGAAGAAATGGGGAGAACAAAAGTTAAATTCTAAATAGCATCACAGGATCAAAGTGCACAGGCGGTTGTGCTCAATATGTATAGCTTTCCTTACATATTGATTATAAAATTTAGAAATAAAATCTTAGATCCTACACAATGTTGAGGGGCTTATCTGATAAAAGACGTATTAGAAAAGATGTGGTCTTACATTTAAAATTTACTCATCAATATTTATATAAGACTTTCATTTATCATCACATAACCCAGAAGAGGTTTTTTTCCTTACAAATAAATTTTTATTCCAAAATTTTCACTTTTCCTCATACCCAATCTCTACAAGGGTCTTCCTTAATTGAAAAAGATTGAAACTTCTTTGAAAATCAGAACTATGATACAGAACATAAAGGACATTAAACAAATATGAGGGAAAAGGGGATTATATGAAAAACTTAGAAATATAAGTTTGGTGAAATCTTCCAATTTTTATTATTTATAAGATCAGGTAAAGTTATCAATATCTTAGCTTTATCTTTCAGGAAAACTAATAAATTTCCTACACTAAAAAAGATATTTTTTAAATAATTAAGCAAACTGCAAATTTTATCTGCTAAAACCACAAAAATAAAAACAAAATGTTCCGATTTCTTCTTTAGATCATGAAAGAATGCTATGATGTAAATAATGATGAGAAATACATTGTTGTATATTTATCTCAACCAGAGGTCTCACTTTCAACAAATCTCTGGTAGATAATTAAGTTCAGTACCATAGGATCTAAAGGATGACGAGGACTTTTTGGACTAAACCCCTAAATGGAGTGATGGGATCAAGTGAACTGACTATAAATTTCAGGAAATAAAAGCATTTTTCTCTTCATATTATTAACCATAAACAGTATTAGTTGTTTTGCAAGAATGAGTAAACAATCTAAATTTTAAAACACTAAGTCTTCCAGTACAATGAATAGTTCAATGACAAAACCTCTAAAAGGTTAAAAAGACCTTGTTATGTAAACATAAAGCTGCTCTAAAAAATAAAGTTCATTAATTAAAAAAAAAAAACTTTTAAAATGGAATATTCACCTGAGTGAATAAATGGGATCCTTCCTCCTTGTTGCTTTTCTACTTTGGTAGGAAAAACTATCTGGAAAGTCCCTGCAGAGAAGTCTCCTGAAGCAGCTAGGTGTTTGTATTATATGAATCCATGTTAAATCCTCTATCACATGTGTAATTTCTATATTTAGTAATGACATTTATGACAAAGAAATATTTATAACAGAATATATCTTCTTTGTTACTGGAGCCATTATCATAGATATGAACGTTGATAATAAAAGAATTGTTTTGGCTCCAGATACTTAGTTTTGACAGTGATATACTCTTATGAAGATCAGTATTAATACTTCATTTGTCTGACAATAGTGAAGAAAGGCCATAAGACAAGGAATCAGTCAAAAGAGTTGTCACTATTACCAAGTTTACACACTTCATTGTTAAGAAAATCCTTCAGGTTCTCACCATGAACTCAATTCTAGTAAGTATGGTTACCTGCTTTCTTAATCCACAATATACCAGCTAGGGCAAGTACACAAGAAATGACAGGTGACAGACAGCCTGGCAATGAAAAAAAGACAGAACAAAAGCAAAAATACAAACAAAATCCTTCAAAATATACTAACATAAAAGCCTTTTGGTGAATGTTTAATCAGAACTACTAATACCAACAGATTTTTAGAGTAACAATACTGTTATTCATAATGATGACCCTCAAGTCATAAAGAAAAGGTTAAATTGTGTTTAGTACAAGGAGTCAGGGAAGTTTTTCCATTAAAATTAAGTTTTAGTATCAAAGGTTTAAGTTTCAGTTATCTAGAAATTCAGTTAAGTGGAACACCTTACTCCCAAATGATGCCAAACTGGTAGTAAACATAAATAACATAACATATATTACATAACATAAACATTCAATAAAGTTAATTCTTAGAACATCTATCACACTCAGTATCAGCTTTTGTAAAAAATAAGGAACGATACATGCAAACTTCTATTGTCTATTTGCTTTATGCTATGTGGCCGTTTCATTGGTTAAGATAATCTGTTCATGTAAACAATCTTTTAAACAGTTTAAATTAAGGAGAAAGAGCTCTTACGCTGGTAATCTCAGTGAGATTATCCCTGCTAAGTACAGTTCCAAGAATTTCTACTTTTTGAAGGGTGGAAAACATATTTTAAAACTAACATGCAAACATCAGGGGGCATGGACAAGTTAAAAGTTTAGAGATACAAATCAAATCAACTAAACCCTAGGGTAATCTAAAATTTACTGATTAACATGCCCTCAAGGAATACAATGTCAAATATTTGTAGTTTATGTTTTCTTCTTTTTTTTGAGTCAGGTTCTGGCTCTGTTGCCCAGGATGGAGTGCAGTGGCATGATCACAGCTCACTGCAGCCTCGACCTCCTGGGCACAAGTGATCCTCCTGCCTCAGCCTCCTGAGAAGCTGCGATTACAGGCATGTACCACCACGCTGAGCTAATTTTTTATTTTTTGTAGAGACTGGGTCTAGCTATGTTGTCCACGTTGGTCTCGAGCTCCTGGGCTCAAGAAATCCTCCCACCTCAGCCTCCCAAAGTGTAAAAGGCCTGAGCCACCACGCCTGACGGTGGTTTATGTTTTCTTTTACTCTTCTTCTACACAGTACCAATGGAAATGAGGTGAATGGCTTTACAGAAGCCTCTAGAACGCTTGCAGAAGTCTTTTTCTCCTATAATATGCCATAAGTATATAATTCAACTATGCTTAAAAGTATGCATTAAAAAACCCTCTAATTTATAATATGGGAATAAATAAAAGTTATGTTTAACTGTAGCATAAAAAAATTGGCAAATTTATTTAACAGAATTGTTTAGAATGAAATATGGACACCTCCCTAAAAACAACTTCCGCAAAAAACAGTAACACTCTGATATTTTAAAAAGACTATTCCTTCCTATTAGTGAACAGAATTAGTCCTTTCTGAGCATAAAACATAAAAAAAAACAAAAACAAAAAAACCCTCTGGCTCCAAAGTAACATTTACATAGTATAAATGTCTGAGGAACATATCACAGCAGTAAATTTTAATGAAACACATAGTCTTCCACATCAAGAGACTGCCTATACACCTAAAGTGTATGTGTATAAAAATATAATAATCTAAACAATTTTTAATGAAAATATTTCCAAAATATGCAGTTTTCCACATTCTCAAGTTAATTACTGAACATAATGTTTTCTTGCTAATTGATGACTATCATTATGAGCGTTTATTCTCTCTCTTAAATTACCATGATACTCTCAGGGTTATCTATCACACATGAGACTTCTGGAATGCTTAAGGCTGTTTCACCCCAGTACTAAGTAACTTCAGAAGGTTGTATTTTTATGGTACTGCAATCTCCTTTCAGAGTGCTACCAATGTGTCTTTCCTAACAACATATAAAATGACTAATACAAATCTGCCGATATCAAACTTGCTGAATCACTAACCATATTTTACACATATTTATATTAACAGGTTCTGAGCATAGATCTAAAAGTGGCTTCATGATATTCCTAAGGCGCAAAACGAAAGGTTTAAAAAAAATGATTTTCTTCAGGTTTAAAGCCTTTCCCATTTATTTATTGGTATGTAATTGTGTTTAAAATCTGTGCATAGCCCAACTATAAATGCTAGTTAAACAGGTGTTACTGATTTAATAAATAGTAGAATTGAGTGTTTTACCAAGTATCGGGTGAATAAATATATGCCCTTAAACTCTAGTCTCTCAAGAACAATAAAAATATTAGAAAATGAAAGTAAAAATTATAATTTAGACGATACAGTGAAAGTTAAAAAACCTTTCACCAGATAAAGGTTCTTAAAAAAGTCATATTGTTAAGTATGTATCAAAATCATCTGGGGCAGTATTAAACAATTTATATCTGTTTTTATGTTACACTGAATTAAAATTTTATGTTACTAAGCAATAAACTTCCATTAAAAGCATATAACTATTAAGAATATTTGCAAGGCAAACATTAACCAAAAAAGTACCAGTCAGAAAACAACCAGCCAGTATACTGGGAAATATCTAAAACTATACCTGATACAAACCAGGCAAACAAAATTAATTTAACTGCCCTGGCATGATTTCTGTCTATTAAAAATGAAAACTAGATCACACAGGAGAAATAAAAGAAACAATGTCTCTATCTTTCATTGTAAATTTTCATGTAATCCAGGAAAACAAGATTTCAAAAAGGCTTTAGGAAAAAGCAGGAATAAATTTTAATGCTGACAATAATAGATAGAACTTTTGGATCAACACCTACCGATTTTTTTCTACTGTTTTCCAGATCTTTGAGTTCATTCTCGATTTTTGTGATTAATTCCCTGAGTTCATCAAGATTAGTGCAAATAAGCTAAAATAAAACACAAAAACACAGCTTGATAACACATAATATAAAACACCCAAAATGTGGTAACAGAAGTTGTTTTAACACACACTGAATTCACAATTATTTTTCTCTGTAATAGTAAAAAGCAAGGAAAGTTCTGCAGTTTATATTTTAAAATATATTTATTTACTTGCTATGATATATGAACTTCAGGCTTAGTATAAAAGAAGCTGAAATTTCAACATTGGTGGTTTTATCCCACATCCTCACCTTTCAGTTTGCTTTATAATTCGGGTACTTTCTTAACATTATTAACTTTCAGCCCAGAATGACAAAGATCTGGAAACTCACCCTAGATTTCACAGGTTGTCAAATCACCTTTAAGAAATGCTTCATCAGGCAGTCTCCCAGTAGGTGAATAAACACACTCCTGGAGAACTGTTATACCTTTTCCTTGGTTTGCTAACTATACAATTTAACAAACCTTAGTTATTGCTGTTGGGGTTGCTAAAAGGACTGCAACTATATGTAATACATTCAAAGACAAACAAAATAAAGTACACATTCTTAGTTATCAGTTTAGTATTCTTTAATAAAACCATCTCCACAGATAGCATCTATTTCCTTTCATAATTGTGTGGCTCATTTTATTTCACCTGGCAACACTGGCAAATGGCCAAAACAATTATTAGTCATTAACAACTAAACTAGCTTGGTTTAATTACTAAAGTTTTAGTGAAGTGTCAGCAACAATAGGAAAATATTATTAACGACATCTTAGTTTTTGTAAAATTATACTGAATTTCTCCAATTCGTTCAATACATTTTTTCCTAAAATAATTTAAGCTATTTTTTAAAAAACTGTGAAAAAGAACTAGATTTCTGAAACAAAACTGCAACCAAATAGACAGGAAAAATCTCAGATTAATGAAAAGTCTTGTTGTAATGTTTGTACCATGTGATAATTTAAAAAACATACTGTACTTATAAATTACTAATTCACCATTAGCTTTTATCAGCCCCATGTTTGTTACATTCATTAATTTCCATGTAAGGGAATTGTTTTCCTAAAAGGCACTTTCTTTTGTTAGAAGAGCTAACAAAAACAACAAAAGCAAAAGTGGGTTACAACAAAATAATTCCTCGTGCCTACTGAGTGACAAAAATAAGACAGAGCCCCTTAAATTTCTTTTACTAGGTTAAACCATATGAAATTGCTGATACGCTTTTTATCTACAAAAATGGCAAGACAGTTCAACCTAAGAGACTAAGAAAAAATTATCACAGATAATTTGTATTAACAATTACCTATTAGGAATATCTATACAATTTCAAACTTATAGAATTGAGCAAGCAGAGAAAATATGTACTTAAATAATCCAGATTAAACAATTTGAGAGTAGAAACAATACAGTGTTGTAGTGGGACAGTGTAGCTGATATTTATTAGAAACTACACATTCCAATTTGCCAAATTTACTTATGAAAGAAATGTTGATGGTCAAGCAGTGGACTGGCCAACCAGGTAAGTGGGTCTAGAACTAGAGAGTGTCTTCAGCTTCTATTGTAACTATGAAGACTTGGAACAATGTTGTCCCTACAGTGTCTTCATCTTCTATTGTAACTATGAAGACTTGGAACAATGTTGTCCCTACAGTGGATTTTTATTAAGTATTCAGTGAGGACTCAACTTTTCATAGTAAAATCTGCTATTATGATGACTGTGTCAAATTTGCCCCAGAGCTTGCAGATGGATGGCTATTTCTCTTTTCACTGAACTTGGTGTACTTGTTAATATCAAATCATAGATTTCTTATTTGCACATATGGCAAACCTTAGAGGAATTTTAACTTACATCTCAGTTGTCTCACTACACAAGGAATAAGGGTACATTTTGCATGCAGTTTGTAGAAATTTACAGGAACAATGAAGACATATACCCCTACAACTAAATGAAGACATACACCCCTACAACTAAACATGCCCTAAAACATTTTGAGATCTTTCAATTATCAATTAGTTATGAAGTCAACAGATAATTATGTTCCATTTAAATCAAGAGATAACACAGTTCTGAAGCCAAACCATGAATGAAATCATATAGCTTAAGAGCTACCTGAAATAACACTTTCAAGTGGCTTACGTAGTTAGTAAACTACTAAATTAGTACTTCTCAAACTTTAATGTGCATAAGAATTGCATGGGGATCTTAATAAAATGGTTTTTTGTTTAGTATGTCTGAGGTGAGACCTCGGATTCCGCATTTCTAACAAGTTTCCAGGTATTGTCTACAGATAACATTTTTGATGTTATCTAAATGACTATGAATTACAAATCAACATGGCTACTGGAACATTCTGGTACCATGGAGCTAATGAGTATGAAAATATAAAAAGATTAATTTCCAAATAGGGAATGGCATATTGAATTAAATGTACAATGATAAGACAATTGTTTCTTAAAATATTTTTAGCTATAATATTCTGAGGTTATATTAAAATGACCTTAATAGCTACATAACAATTTATACTTAATATATTAATACTAATATATATTCTCTCTATATATATTTAATATATATACCCAATATACAGTCAAATTAACCTTTTATAAAACTGAATAGGAACACAATTAATGTGATTTATGCCAACTCAATGTCATAAACAATTCTACTGCCTCTCTTCTACCTCCGAAATAAGGCATATATGTGGCCATTACATTCAACTCAACTTCATATGATGCTTTTAAAAACAGAATCAACCCAATAAACAAAGTTCAACTTTAAAAAGGAGAATACAGATTTTTTTTTTAACAAAGCAAAACACCTTATTAAAATCTCCTTCTCATTATCTTGCATTTGAAAAACATATCTGAGGCACAGGGCCTGCAGGGGTGAACAAGAAACTCCATAGCAGCTCAGATTACAGTCAGGTCACAATGCTAACAACACTCCTGAGAGGAGGTTTTCAGTCAAGCTGCAGAGGTTACGAGAAGAGTTTTATCTCCTAGGAAGAACCTCTCCAAGGCTGTCACACTCCCTCAAGTTAACCTTTCATTTAATACAATCCATGGCAGAGTTACAAAATCACAGATCTCAGAGCTGAAAGGGACTAAAAACATGTAATTTGTCCAAGCCTTAGCCTAGGCTAAAGGGACCTATCTCTAATTCATATAAAAGCTAATTAACAGAGGTAAAGTGATCTAAAATGACACACTGATAGAGGAAACCACAAAACCCAGGACTTCTCCTACTATATTATATTCTTTTTAAAAGGGTCTTTATAAACAAAACAAAATAAAGAAATCTAACAACTGAACTTGTATTGTAGTTTTAGGATTTGGTTTATATCTAAGCTTTCACTTTTATTAAATGGTAATATTAAAAGGTCCTCTCTTCAACTCAAGAAGCAGCAATGTATGTATATGGTAGGAGTGGGGAGGCCCTGTAGAGATCAAAAAAACATAACCACATCTCAGAACAACTACATAATAAATCATTCCTTACTTTATTGATACTGCAAACTAGAAATTATTTGGATAAAAACTCAATAGGTTTGAAAGATATTTACTTGCTCCAAAAAAGGACATAAGGTAACATTAAAAAAATACAAACAACACGGTAGATTGTATTAAAAAGCAAGGCAAAAGGAAAACAATGTAGAAAAGTAAAAATGAAAAAATCCAGACAAAAGGGATCACATTCACTCCTATTCTAATAAAAGATCCTGTAATTTATTATAAAAATTATAAGTAAAATACTAAATGCATGGTATAAATTCAAAATTTATATTGTATTTAAACTAAAATTATAATAGCATCTGCTAAAACTATGCAGATGGAAAAATTCCTTTTTATTTCTTATCATCACCATACCAGCAATAACGACTACTTAAAAACCTGCAAATAAGGATATCACTTGTGATGTGAAAGCCAAATAAGTCTGATAAACAACCATGTGATTAAACACAGGTGTTTCTCTCAATGAACTATATATATTTTTAAGGGAGAACTATATTAATTTTAAGGGAGAATTAAGAACTCCTGCTGTTAAAAGTGAAACAAAAAGCCGAGGTTAAAAATACTCATTTTAACAAGGAGCAATTCAAAATAATGATATAATCAAAAGGTCTTAAATACAGTGAAGCAGTTAAAAAGCTGATTAAACAGAGGTAAAATGACCTAAGATGACACACTGATAGAGGAAACCACAGAGAATCGCTTGAACCAGGGAGTCGGAGATTGCAGTAAGCCAGGATCGTGCCACTGCACTCCAGTCTGGTGGCAGAGTGATCCTCCATCTCAAAACAAACAAACGATGACAACAAAAAAACTAATTTTAATTTTGGTTTCAACTTGTTATGCTGAAGTGCTTTATCTCTTATCCCTTAGTTTCTCCATTGGTTAGATGGAGAAGTACAGTTTTTTCAGAGGTATGTTAAGGATCAGTGAATTTTTGCTTATGTTTGAAAACAATGTTAATATAAGTCTTAGCAGATGGATTCTGGAGTTCTGCAAAGCAGCCTTTAAAATCAATCATGCACATGAAATGGGAGCAAGTGCACATTGCATGAAAGATTTTTTTTGGTTATCAATGAAAATCAGACTTAGGGTAACTAAGGCTGTTAAATTATTTTTAAAACTTATGTTATTGAGACCCAACACATTAGTTTTTAAAAATACTTTCTGTAACTGTCATAATTATGCACAAAAGATAAATCATATAACATTAGATATCTCTCTTAAATGTTAAATGAAAAGACTTTTTAGAAAAAATAACTATTAGAAAAACTGACATTCACTTTTCAGTCTAATAGTCTTTCTTTTATTACAAAACAGGTAAGGAAAAGAGAGTTTTACCAAGTTAACAAAGTCATAAGTAAATGTTAACGTTGATATAAAAACTTAAATCACCAATATCAGTAATTATTACTAAAAAAATCCAATAATTCCCCCTACATGCCAAATATATAATGCATCATAACAATAAAGAAGGTATAAACATAAGTTTTTACTCTCATCAAACATCATGATGCAAATACTATTACTCGGTTTTCCACTTTTCAAATTCTTGTAGGCTTAATCATGTGCCACTTTCATTAAGACCAAATCCAAGATTTATTTCAAGGTTTTAAGTAAATGGAAAGAGTGCTAAGGGTCAATAATAGATGTTTTTATGCCATTTTAAATTGATTTTCCTATTCATAATTCAGTGTTTTTCATCAGAAGCAACTGACCTGCTTATCTGAAAACACAATAAAAATGGCTAAAACAGTAAGCTGTATCATTCAATCCTCACAACAACTCTACAAGGAAGGTACTATTATTACCCCACTGTACAAATGAGAAACTGGAATCAGAGAGAGGTTAAATAGCTTACCCCACAGAGTTAATGAGTGGCAGAGCTGGCATTCAAACCCAAGTAGGTAGCCTGGTTGCAGAACCCTTGTATTTAACCACTATGCAGATTACTGGTACCCACTGAATCAAGGTCTTTGGAGGATGAAACCAACAATCTTCATTTTAAATGAAGGTATCACATTATTTTTATTTGAGAACCACTGACATAACTCTTAGGAAAAAGTGGCACACATTTGGTTAGCCCCTTTACAATATACAGTCGTCCCTCAGTATCCGTGGGGGACTGGTTCCACGACTCACCTCTGAACCCTGTGGATACCAAAGTCCAAGGATGCTTAAGACCTTGATATAAAGTGGTATAGTATCTGCATATAACACATCCTCCCATATACTTTAGGTCATCTCTACATTACTTACAATACCTAATACAACGTAGCTGTGATATAAATTGTTGTTATACCATATTGTTTAGGGAATAATGACAAGAAAAAAAGTCAGTACATGTTCGGTACAGACACATTTAAAAAAATATTTTCAATCCAAGGTTGAATGCACAGATGCAGAACCCACAACCCATAGATATAGAGGGCTGACTGTACACACACACACACTCCCAACCCACCCTGCCACACACACAAATCCAATCCATCATTTGAATGCTCACAGTGGATACTCTAAATAGGAGTGGGATGAGTATTTTCTAACCCTGGGTGCAGATACTAGGTATGTATATAAACATGGATTGTTTCTGAAGCAAATAGGGGGGCAAGTTCAACTTCTAGCTTTAAAAAAAATCAACAAAAACACTGGCAAACTAAAAAGAAGCTGAGGTCAAAATACATTTTTAAAAACTCATTAGGACTTAAAAAACTTCACAATTTAACCCTTTCATTTATCTCTATCTAAGCATGCTTTCTGTCAGTTTAAAGAAGACTGGTCCTTTGGCAAATCGGTCAGGTTTTACAAAACGAATCTATTATCTATCCAAAAACAGGTTCATTGTTCTCAGAAGCAAGATATTTCAGAATGAATAATATGAAAATCTTCTGGCTAAATATTTCTATATTTTTATGTTTAATACTAGAAATGTGACATTTAAAACACCTTGGACAAAACAAATAATTTGCAGAATCTGAGGTGCTAAAATACCGTATCACTAGAACTTTTGGGCAGGGAATAAATTCACTTTATCACATAATAGTCTTCCTACATGTGGAAGACTTTCAAATAAAGTAACATACTACATAAAATTATTTTGAGAGACAAAACTAAGCTTTGCATTTAATAGCAAAGTTTACTAGTGACTAGCACTATCTATTTTATTGATGTACGTATTTGAAGCAAATGATCTGTTTCCCTGTGAGATAGTTGCCAAGTTTCTTTATGAGTAATGCCGTGGCATTCATATTGTAAACTAGGCATAAGAACCACTGTTTTCATGAGACTATTACTCCTTTCTATTCTCTCTCTTTTTCCCTCTCTCTGTTTTCTCTCCCTCTAGGACACCTTGAGAATCAGGAAGAGACTTATTTATTTATTTATTTGTTTAGAAACAGTGTTTCCCTCTTGTAGCCCAGGATGGAGTGCAATGGCGCGATCTTGGCTCACTGTAACTTCTGCCTCCCAGATTCAAGCGATTCTCCTGTCTCAGCCTCTGGGTAGCTGGGATTACAGGCACATGCCACCACACCCAGCTAATGTGTTTTGTATTTTTAGCAGAGACGGGGTTTCATATTGCTCAGGCTGGTCTCGGAACTCCTGACCTTGGGTGATCTCCCTGTCTCAGCCTCCCTAAGTGGCGTGAGCCACTGCGCCTGGCCAAGACTATTTTAAACAGCTCAATCTAGCAAAATATTTTGACCATGACCCATGGTCAGCAACACATTTTACAATGCATGTTCTTGTGTACACACACATAACTGAAACCAAAGTTTCATGAAACGATATATGTGAGTGTACATATTCACACTGCTATATGTAGCACACTTACTATATGTAACTGTGTTGATTTCTAGTTTAATTTTGTTAGCTTAAAAAAGAAACACTGGTCATGCAATCTACTAAAATGATTTCATGCCTCACTAATGAATACTATTGCAATTTAAAAAAACACTGTCTATGCAGCCTGTGCTACTTAATACATGGAAAAGTCTATTCACTAAGATGGGTATAGAGGAAATATTAACAATGGGCCAGATTTGCTCTAACATCTATAATCCCAGGGCTGATGCTTTGAGGATTGAGAAAAAAATAAGTGGGAGAAATAGTAAACACAGGTGTGACATCAGAGGAAGCATGATGATATAATACTAAAGCATTAAAAAATATGTTACAAGAAGCGGTATAAAGGCCTCTAAGTAAACAGTAAAATTGTTATTTTTGTATTGACTATTCTGGAACCAAGGTTATATAATATATAAAAGGATTTTGTAGAAATGTTTGTAATTCATCCTAAAAATACCATTAAAAATATTCTATTCTAAAGTACTAACAGAAAAACATGTCTATTTTTTTAACTGTTGATTTAAAAATGTTAAATTTTTACCAGTTAGTAACTTCCATAAAAACACTCTCCAAAATAGAATTTTTACTGAAAATGAACGTGTCCACATTTTTAGATATATCTATTAAACTCACATTACATATTATCAATATTTTCATGATTATTGTCCCTTTATTTTCATCTCTACTTGAGACTCACAAATTCATTTTAACATCACTTTTATCTTTTGGTCATTAGGTATGAGTTTATAAAACTTTCGAAAATTGACTGGACACATGAATACAAAGACGTTTTTAAAGAAAGTGTTTATTGAAGAAAATACATCTTTTATAAAATAGAAAATGAAAGCATTAATTAGGATAAGATTCTCTGCTCAGTATTAGCTACCAATAAAAAACTCTTCACTTAATCATACGGCAGTAAATAGTTACTTTTTCTTTTCACTTAAATGTTTAAAGACCATTTCAATTAATCTTTACTTAACATTCTCTCTGAAGATCATATACAGCTAACAGTTGAAAGATTTGTTTTCCAAGTTAATAAATATACCATTTATTTCTACAGTGCCCAAATAAATGAAAATGAATTACCTAGGCAATATTACCATCTTCCAATTATGATTTGTTCTTGGAAGAGTTTCATTCACACACTGCTTTTATGCATATAATATACATATACACACACATACATATACTATATAGTGTATATACAGATATATTTTTTCTATTAAACTGCTTCTAGGAAACGTAGTAGAGATTAAGATATAAAAGAGGCTTTTTACTATTAAAAAACAAAAACAGAGGTACAAATTATGAAATACTAGCAGATTAAATCTTGGCTACATCTGCACTTGCAGGGGGAAAAGTCATTGTCAGAAATATTTCATTACAAGTATGTGTGCTACAGTTTCTTGGAATTCAGCCAAACTCTCGAGGAATGATATGAACACTGAAACAAAAAATTTAAAAATTTTGAGACAAAGTTGAAACATTTACCTGAAACTCTGGTACAGTAGATGACTTTGTGACAGTTTTCCTCTTCTTTGTGATTGCTTTTTTAGAGATGGATTTTTTTCCTTTCAAGATTAAAAGAGAAAAGCTTCATAATGCTGTTTATAGCACTTCATTAACAAAAAACAAATTACGCAGAGACTTGAAAGTTAAATTTTAACTAACAGACGGCTGCTAGTGAGTCAAATAAAAATGATGAATCAAAACAAGCCCCAGTAAAAGCAAACATTAAACTATTAACTACTTGTTAACAGACATATTAACAAATGTTGTTTTATTTTTATATGAACCAAACTATTACCATTTCCTAAGTGTTATACAGTAGAATTTATTTCAAGATTAGGCAAAAAAGTCATATTACTACTGCTTAATTAAAATCTACATTTGCAACTTAAAATGAGACTACATAGGGAGAAAAACTTTACCTTTAACATTGACTTCGCAGTCAGGAACTGGTATAAGAACTACAGCTGAAGACTATGGTCTCTAGCCAACCCAATGTGAAAATCCCCTTAGTAGCTTAGGTAACTAAGTTTTTCTACTCCTTTAGCTCTGCACTCTCCTAATAGGCTGCCCTTGGTGGTATCAATACCCAAAGTTTTAAAAGAAGATAAATATCTACCTTTAAAGTGCACCTAGTTGTTTGTGGAACCAGAAACTGCTGGGAAAAATAAACCTCTTATACTTAAAGCCAATTCACATTATACACTGAAATGTATCTACTTTCTGTATCTAACTTGACAAAAAAATATACATACATGCATAAAAATTCTATTTTTAGGCCAGGCGCGATGGTTCACGCCTATAATCCCAGCACTTTGGGAGGCCAAGGCAGGCAGATCACCTGAGGTCAGTTCAAGACCAGCCTGGTCAACACGGTGAAACCCCGTCTCTACTAAATATACAAAAATTAGCCGGGTGTGGTGGCACGTGCCTGTAATCCCAGCTACTCGGGAGCCTGAGACAGGAGAATCATGTGAACCTGGGAGGTGGAGGATGCAGTGAGCCGAGATCGCACCACTGCACCGCAGCCTGGGCAACAAGAGTGAAACTCTGTCTCAAAAAAAAAAAAAAAAAAAAATTTCTATTTTTAGTTAGAAACATATTAAACATTTTCCCTCAATTTGTAATTAGCAAAATCAATTAACAAACTGTTAATTACTCAACAAATACTAGATACAGGACACTGTACAAGTTACAGGAACAAGAAGGAATTAAAACATTATAAAAAAGAAAAATCATATCCTCTAAAAGCTTACAGTCTACATAAGGGCATTAAAAAATATTCAGAAATACTTTTCTGTCATTTTTAGTTCACAACCATTTGCAGACTAAAATCCCCTTAAAAGTCAATACTTTTCTCAAAAGGGAAAATGAGTGAGTACATAAAGTAACTTTGCTGTACATGATCCTAATGCTCCTTTCCAAACATTTTCCTATATAAATACGATCATCTTGCAAGAATATGTCAACTCAACTGACACAATTCCAGTTTATAACTGTGTTTTTTGTATTACTTTTTAATCATATCACAGAACTGTAATTTATAAAATTTCTAACTTTTGGCTCAATAAAATCCATGCATACTATGACTGAACTGCAAATTGTCAGTTGCTGAGGTTCATGGGGGTTTAACTGTCTTATTTTAATAAGTACGATGGGTGTCATTTGACATTTGCTTTTAATTAAATTAAAATAACCCAACATATATTTCTTTATTCACCATTCTTATTTACTTCTGTGCTTACACAGTACCTTATAACAGAAGTAATCACCTACAAAGATAGGTAAGTGGGTGGGCTGCTTAAATAGCAATACTCAGGGAGAAATGATTAAATTCTTGGTATCTCTATAATACAGCTAGTAATTGATTTCTAAACTGAGTGCCATTAAGTATTGCTGAAAGGGGTTCATGAATTTGAATGCCAAGATGCCTTTCCTCTATACACTGCCTTTACCATTTTTTAAAGTTCACAAGAAAAAATGAATGGTCTTGCTGACCTATGTATGGGAAGGTTTTATAAAAACAGTAATTTGAAGGAAATAAAATTATTCCTCAACCTCTCCCCACCAGCCCTACTCTGATTAGCTTAAAAAAAAAAGCCATTTGATTTTGCATTCATTTATAAGCACAACAGAGGTCACCCTTGATAGTGCCATGAATTTCATCTTATTTTTACACAGGCACTAAACACAGGTACTAAATTCTCAGTTAACTCCAGCAGTTACTCTATTTGAATGGACTGAGAAGCTAAGGTGGTTACTTGGTATTTCAGTTCACCATGTCATTAGGATGCTTAAATGTTATTAGGAAACTGGAGATAATGTTAAATATTGGTTATAAGCTTGAGTTTTAGAACTAAACTACCTGGGTTTGAATACCTGCTACAACCACCTACTATTATAGAGGTCATTTTTAATAGCTACACACATGACCTCGAGCAAACTGCTTTATTTCTTTGTGCAGTTTCTTCATCTGTAAAACAGGGATAATAGTATTATCTACTCTGTGAGAATTAAATGGGTTATAACATCCCAAAAGCTTATACTACTGCTAGGCACATGGTAGGTGATCAATAAATGTTAGCTATTGCTTTAGCTTCAGATAAGCTATGGTGAGAAAAGCCTAAACAGAAAATCTTTTAACCTTCTTCAAATTCTTTTTACTTACTCCAGCTCAGTTCTTCTTATGCATATATCCTCTAAACTACCACTCTATTTTGTACACAAATCAATGAATGTTAATAGAATATTATAATTGTCTGTTCTTATGTTTGTCATCCTTACTATAATGTAAATTATTGGTGACAGAAATCACATTTTTCACTTTGTATTTACAGCCTTTAGCACACATAAGTTCTAAGAAGTGATCCCTAAATATAAGAATCCTACTTTTCTCAGAAATGTCACCACCAGTTGGGGGGTAGGAAAAGGGATGCAGGTAATTGTTTACAATTCTGAGGGTCCATTTAAGTCTATTTTATAGTGAAGAAAACATTGACGACAATTTTAAATAAACAAATTACCAACATGACCTAGTAGTGGTAGTAAGAAGATTAACATTTACTGAGAACCTACTATGTGTCAGATACTTAGTAAAGTGGTCTGTATAAATTAACTTATTTATTTCTCAATATAACCCTCCCAGGTAGGTAGTAACTCTACTGTAATAAGGAATAACTGAAGATCAAAAAGATTAATTAACTTACTCATGTGTCACACAGTAAGTAAGTACCACAGTCAGGGATTCTAATTACAAAGTTCAAGCTCCTTCCAGTATGCAATTTTACCGCACAAATATCATAAGTTACCATTTATTGATTCCTACCATGTGCCAGGCTCCATGTGACATACTGTGCATTTGTTATTCTAATTAATCTTAACAATACAGCCAAGTAGGTATTACCTCACTTATCACAGATAAAGAAACAGGCTATAAACAGGTAAAGAAACTGATGGAGGAGCTGTAGCTAATATGCACTAGGAGCATACATGTGAAATTAGGTCTGTCTCACTTCAAAGCTTACTCTTTTTATGGTAAAATATTGTATTCTTTCAAATTTTTGAAAGGGATGTAATCTGCTTCTGCTTGCCTCAGAGCACTCCTTTTGATTAGGGTTGGATGATTTGCACATTTACTGTTTTTTAATACCTTCAGTATATATCCTCAAAAAGACAATTTCAGTATAAATTTTCCTGTATTCTTCAGTAAAAAATCAGCAGTTAAAAAATAAATATTATTTTAAAAATCGAGCATGATATACTACAAAACCACACCTTTATTTGGTAACTTGTTTTTGCTTCAGGACAAAATATATACAGGGGCAAGTTACATACTGCCCCCCAGTGGGCTTCCCTTTCCGTATCACTCAACTTGATCATATCCCAGGTGTTTTACTCCCACTGCCCTAAGTTACCTGGTCATATAAAACAGAATAAAATTCTCAAACCTAAAATTATGCTGAAGTCAGAAGTCAAATTAAAACATACACAGAATTTCAACACCACTCTTGAGCCTAAAACAGGAAGTGTCAACCTGTACCTGGAAAATGCATAAGGAAACATTAATAAACCTTAATAATAAACCTTAGTAATTAATTAATGTTTCAAAAGTATACCCTAATGAAGCTTTCTAAAACACTATGCTTAGAAAAACTTAAGAAAAGAATGCCCAACCTGAGAGGGAAAAATCATAACTAAAGATATATTTTATACTGTAACTGAGGCATAAAACTCTTCTAGAATCTGGAAATATGCCTTTTTAAAAAATGGCATATTTCTTTACACAAGAAGGTGATTTTCATCCCCTTTTCAGTTCCCCTTTCTCAGTTTCTTATTCCTCATCTTTACCCCTCTCCTTCATCTGGTTTTCCTGTCTTCACTCCTCAGACCACTGGGCTACTCATACCCAGACTTCCATTTTAAGCCAAGTGTGGTGGTGCATGCCTGTGATCCCAGCTCGCCTGTGGTCCCAGCTATTTGGGAGGCCGAGGTGAGAGGATGGCTTGCACCTTGGAGTTCGAGGCCAGCCGGGCAACATAGCGAGATCCTGTCTCTCAGGGAGGGAAAAGAGGAAGAAAAAGAAAAAAAAAGGTACTTCAATGCTTTCCTAGATTCAGCCTTTCCATGTTTTAAAATTATCCCAACACATTCACTCCTCCCTCTGTGCTTTCATCTTAGGAATCTTAATAAATAGATGAATACTATATATTAATCATTCTTGCAAGTGAAAACTCAAGGGTATTTGTATTATTAAATAGTGAATCTGCAAAGTGCCTGGGATGTAAAGTCACAGAACTAGAGCCTAAACTTGTCTTTTATTTACTAAACGTGCATGTCTTGAGCTAACTATATTCTAGGAGTTTCTGGAGTTCTATCTCAAGTAAGCAATTTGACCTTAACAAAACAGTTTATTTTCCTTTTATTCTCCTTACCTATAAGCAAATTTCTTATCATACTGGAATTCTTTAACCCTATCACTTAATTCAGTAACTCCTAAACACCCATTTCTTTTAACTTTTAACTGAGAATATTGAATCAGTTGCCAAATTCTGCTACTTATTGCAGCATCTCTCTCAAAATAGAATTTTCTTCTATCATTATGATAGAAAAGTCACATTATCAATCCTTACCTGGATTTAGAATTTTCTCTTGTTAAAGTTATCATCTACCCCTTCATCCTACCCCTGCCAGCTTCTTTTCATAGCTCTTTAATGGTATCCTAATTATCTTGCAAGACCCTTTCTCCTAATCCTGTCACTTACTAGCTCTAGCTGTGTGATCTTGGACAAGTAAATCTCTTTGTATCTCAATTTTTAAAAATCTCTAAAATCTGTAATAACGGGGAATAATAGTAATATTTATTTTTTGAAGTTTTCATGAAGATTAAATGAGATAATATGTATAAAGGCTTAGAACAGTGCCTGGCATACAATAAGCACTCAATGAGTACTAGGTTTTTTAGAGAAAAAGTAGGATTGAAAAAATAAAAGGACATGAAGCACAGTAAATCCTTGCACTCTTATATTTTGAAATCCTCAGCTGGTATGCTAAAACTTTTCTCCATAAGACACATGTAGTTAGGGTCTCTAGTGCTGTCACTATAGAACTACATAATAACCTTTTCACAAATACAGGCCTTGAAATAATCAAACACTGTAGATTACATTACCTTCTCAGTCATTTCCTATAAAGCAGCTCATTACTTTTTACACATCTGATATATCTTATCAATTCTCTTGCACTGGACTCTTGATTCAATCATTTAACATCACCACATGCCTAGAAAGATGACCCAAAAATGACACTCTTCTGTCATTTGAACAGCTTCTAAAACCTCAACTTTTCCACAAAAGCTTTCTTTAATTGTGCTTCTTCCAGTGACACTTCACTTAATTATACCTCTATGCTTTTGCTCGTGTTATTCAACATTTTCCACCTATTCAATCCCCAATATTCTTCAAAGTCCTTCATCCCTTGTAAAACCTTCCCAGACTAGCATAGCACACTGATTTTTTCTCTACTTGACCTTATTGTGTTGTCTTTATCTGTACTTAACTGTTATTCACTTGAGGTCACTGACCACTTTTTAACTTAGTTTTTTCACCTATAAGAGTTTTAAACTTAGTTCTTTCACCTAGAAGAGAATAAGACCACTTGTCTTATCCATTTTAGTCAGTTTAGAGGTGATACCATAAAATGATTTGGGTGAAAATAATGACTATTGGCCGGGCACGGTGCCTCACGCCTGTAATCCCAGCACTTTGGGAGGCCGAGATGGGCGGATCACCTGAGGTGAGGAGTTCGAGACCAGCCTGGCCAACATGGTGAAACCTCATCTCTACTAAAAATACAAAAATTAGCCGGACATGGTGGCACACGCCTATAGTCCCAGCTACTCGGGAGGGTGAGGCAGAAGAACTGCTTGAACCCGGAAGGCAGAGGTTGCAGTGAGCAGAGATCACGCCAATGCACTCCAGCCTGGGCAACAAGAGTAAGACTCCGTCTCAAAAAAAAAAAAAAAAAAAAAAAAAAATTCCAAACAAAACTGGTTGAAAGCATCTTAAAACATCGTAAGCTTTTTGTAATTGTTAATGCATCTGTAATCTTTTTTGTGTTTTTTCAGATTTTATAAAAAGTCCCCTAATTTTTAGAATTTCTAATTCATTTTAGCCAACTCTACTTGCTCTACACAATCTATAATAACAGCACATTATTGAAAACAACCAAAATGTTCAATAAGGAGATTGGTTAAATTAACTGCAAAATACACACAACAGAATCCTACACAGCCATTTAAAATGATGATGCAGGGACCTATTTATTACACAAAGATGTTCATGGTATACTGATAGGTAGGGGAAAAAAGCAGATTGTTAAAATGGTATGTATAGTATAATCCTATATAAACAAATATAGTCTTTGAAAAAGTGTTGAAATAATAAGTAGTTAATAAGTAGTTAATAATAAGTAGTTAGTTTAAGTTACATCTAGGTGAACCATATTACATGTGTTCATTTATTTATTTAGTATATTCCCACACAATGCATCAACCAATCTGCTAAAGTGCCAGGGATGCAAAACTAGAAATAATCCTGTCCCTAAGAATGTTACAGAATAGAGAGAAGACAATCATCCAAAATAACCCAGAAGTAAAGGCAACTATAATAAGTATCATGAAGGAGAAGTGTCTGATGCTATAAGCATGAATAACAGGGAAAACTTTAACAAGTCAAAAGATAATGGGAGGCTTCCTTAAGGAAGTGATAAAAGAATAAACATTTACTAGGTAATGAGGAAAGGGAAAGGGGCTATTCTTTTTGCTTGTCTCTGTATTCTTTAAAGAAAATGGATTGCTTTTATAATAAGAAAAAACAATGAAAGAAAACCAAATGATCTGAGTTTTTTTGCTCTGGGTTTTTTTTACTCTTAAACAGTTATTTTTAATTTATGCCCAGCTAATCTTGCTTGTCTTGCTTAAATGACAAAGTTTTCAGAAACGTTTATATTTTGAAAACAGGTCATCAAGGAAAAATTTCTAATTGCCAGGTCATATTTTTCTTATTCTATGATTGAATAAAAACATAAGATCAAGCATGAGATAATGGACATTATATTGTTTCCATTATCTTCTATTTATTCCATAATGTTTCCAATAGTAAGGAACAGGCCTAAATGAGTAAAAATGAATTCAAAATTTAAAAAGGAGGAAGGAAATCCCAATTCTGAAAAGTAGATTAAAATGCTTAAATGTTACCCAAACTGCCTCAAACTGTGCTAAAATTATCAAGTCATTTTCAACCAAATTGTC
This sequence comes from Colobus angolensis palliatus, assembly GCF_000951035.1. Taxonomy (NCBI): domain Eukaryota; kingdom Metazoa; phylum Chordata; class Mammalia; order Primates; family Cercopithecidae; genus Colobus; species Colobus angolensis. Next base: position 4,419,853 of record NW_012114733.1, on the reverse strand, counting down.
TTTGTGCCTTCTACTAAAAATCACCTGCCAATACAATAAGGCTTACTAAATTAAAGCCTGTATTACGTAACATAAAACAGACCAGATTAATTGCATGTAGAACTTAGTCCACCCTAAGTGAAGGTTCATACATCAGTCATAAATGATACAGCTTATCCCAGAGTGTATTCTACAGAATACACAGGTTATTGGTAACTATTACTTGAAAAAAAGCTGTGTTAAAATAAATTTGAAAAAAATACGTTAAAGAAAATCAAGCAGTTTTCTTTTCTTCAAGACTTTCCAGAGTCTTTAATAAACAGGTCCAGAATAACTTAACAAATTAGACGTTCAAAAAGTTTTGAAAACTAAAAGTCTCAAATATAATTTATATGGTAACAAAACCTGACTTGAACTTAAGGTTTTCTAGTCTTTGTTTTATTTAGTCTAATTCATACATTCTTCTGTAGAGATTATATGTTTGATTACAGGAGTAATTCCCACTGGGGATATTCCTTAACCTAAGCCCCAATGGGGATAACTTAAACATTATATACACCATAACACCGTTCTAATATCTGAAGAGTTCTGAATTTCAAAACAAATCTATTATCAGTTTTGCAAAATGAATTGTGAACCTCTACTAAAGCACAATGTGAATCTTTAAGAGGAGTATTTTCCAAACCTATGATGATGGAGCTCACTTTTAAAAAGAGTGAGAAAGTCAAGACTGGATTAAGGTATGCCCCAAACTGATTATGAGGCCAGGATGTCTCACACCTAATAAAGAACAGGGCAAAGCCTCGGATAGACAAGTGGACTGAAAATTACATAAAATAATATTTAATTATTATAACATTTTATGTAACATTGTTACATCAACAAGGAATTCAGTAACTGAGGAAAAAAGGTAATTGGCCGATGTTCACCCAGTATTAACTAGGTAAGCAGACAAAACTGGATCTACCAGATCCAAACATTTTTGTCACTTAAGACCTGACTTTCTAAAATTTGCTCTGAGAATAAAATAAGTATACAAACAAGTGTATTCTTTTCGTCTATTTCAGGCATGTAAGTCTTCTCTCCTCAACTAAGGCTTAGAGTACTTGTTAAATACAATGTATAAATTTGTCTTCCAAGTGTTTCCATTCATTTTTCTAGAACTGGATACAAAACTCCCTCCAATTTTCTCTCGAATTTACAGCAGTGTCTATTTTATAAACCACTTTACTGCCTTTGAGCACATGAATAGCAGTGTAATAAACAATAAAGGATTTTGGGTTACAATTACATTAATATATTATATACTTGAGTTGGGAAGTAGTTCTAATTTTAAAATATTATTTAATATTTTAGAGACTAACATTTTTTTCTTATTTTTTGAGACAGCGTCTCGCTCTGTTGACCAGGCTGGAGTGCAGTGTTATGTAATTTTCTTATATTCCACATATTTTCTTGATATAAAAATATATACTGAAAACAGAGTTCTGAAAAATATATGATTTGGAAAAAAAACAGACTCAGGAAGATAATCTGACTATCCTTGGTTTAAGTAGCTAGTTGCTATGAACTTTAGTCCTGGGAATGTTACTTCCTGAAATCAGTGCTTTTCCTACTACACCGTACTGCCCTACACCTGGGCGGGGAGGGGGGGAACCATTGCATAAGTGATGGGAAAGAAATTGGTTCAGAGAAAGGTAAAAACATAATGCCCAAACATGTTCAACTGAAAATTAAATTCAAACATACTGCATCAGTACTTTTTTTGTTTTAAGTATATAAAACGACATCTACTCTGCCTTTTTAACTCATGGAATATAAAATAAAATTTGACCCTCAAGTATACACGCATGCATACATGTGCATTTCAGTCTCTCAATCAAAGCACCCATGATGAATAATTGAAAAAACAATTTGAATTATACTTAAACATAACTCCCATCCATTTGTGCTAGCTTACCAGATTTGTGCTTCTTGTGTTTTGCTTTTTTTTTGATGATCAATAACTTATTCTGGATCTCAGGTTTGTAAGACTTGAATGCAAGAGAATGAAGACCTTCACGCTTTCTCTGTAAGTTTTCATTCAAAACATCTTTCAATTTCTTTTTTTTCTTTTTCTTCTTTTTTGCCCTCATTTTAGTTAGTTTGAGTTTCTTGTGGCTCTGTAGTGACTGCTCTAATAGAATATCCCTTACGACTTTGTGGCAGTTAATTTCTGGATGATCACTGTGACTTCTATTTACATGTATTTGGCAAGATTTCAGAGTATTTTCTTTTAATGGACTGGGTTCAATCTTTATTCTGGAAGCTTCACCATATTTTTCCTGATTTTCTATAAACCTTATTTCACCTGGACTGAGAGGCTCTCCAAAGCCAGTAACTTCCCCTGGACTCCCTGGTTTCTCTAAATTTTCTTTACAACAATCAGTTTTTTTAATTTCACAAGGCCTGCGAATTCTAATTTCATAGCTGGATTTTACTTCCATTTCAACAGAGATGTCATGATTATCCAAGATCATTTTAGCAGGGCAGCAAGCTGGATCAAAATTATTTTCCTGCTCTTTCTTGAAGGCAGAGGGCATGCTGTCTCTACTACATCTATGTTCTCCATTACTTGTACTAACATAGTCACACTTCAATTTCTCCAATTTAATCCGAGGTACTCTTTGTATTTTAATGGGTGGAACTGGAAATTCTGGGGCCTGAAAGGGTCTCTGTTTATAAATCCGTACGTCTGCACCACAGAACTGTGGAAAATGTACATAAGCATTCTCCAAATAATCATAACCAAGAATAACTTCTCTGCATTCATGGATAGGCTGTCCAAGTACAGCATCTTGAACTTCTTTTTGTGTTTCATACACAAAGTCACAAAGACCCTTAAGTAGCCACACTTTTTGGTAAAAAGGTAGTTCGTGAAAAGGTTTTTCTTCTAATGGATTGACTTCTCCAAGAACTTTAAAAAACTGAGGACACAACCCCAGTTTTTCAGCACAGTTATCAGGATTTTCAGTCTGCCCTACAGCAGTGTACCACTGTTGTACTTTCTGCCTCAGTGCTGCTTCCCAGGTCTTGTAAGGCAAAGTAGGTCTTCGATGTAAGGTAGGTCTGCGATGGGGAGGACTTAATAGAGAAGTCATTATTTTAGATAGGAAAACATTACACTGAGGCATCAGAAGACAACGTTCCAATTCGTAAAAGACTATTTCTGGCAAATTTAGAATTTGTTGAGCTAAACAAAGGAAATGACCAATAGCTGGAATTTCCCACATGGTCTCCATACAAGTTGGAGCTGCTTGAGCTAGAAGTTTTCTTTCCCATTCTTCTATTTCCTTTTGACTAGCTTCTTCTGCTTCTTTTCTTTCCTGCTCCCGAAGCCTAAAGAAATTTAACAAATTATACTATTATTATTTAGAGGGTACCATAAAATGTGAATTTTAAGTATATTTATCTTTAGTCAAAAAGGCAACTAAGCCGGGCGTGGTGGCTCAAGCCTGTAATCCCAGCACTTTGGGAGGCCGAGACGGGTGGATCACGAGGTCAGGAGATCGAGACCATCCTGGCTAACACGGTGAAACCCCGTCTCTACTAAAAATACAAAAAATTAGCCGGGCGAGGTGGCCGGCGCCTGTGGTCCCAGCTACTCGGGAGGCTGAGGCAGGAGAATGGCGTGAACCCAGGAGGCGGAGGTTGCAGTGAGCTGAGATCCGGCCACTGCACTCCAGCCTGGGCGACAGAGCAAGACTCCGTCTCAAAAAAAAAAAAAAAAAAAAAGGCAACTAACTGTCCTAGTTTTATTTATTTATTTATTTATTTGTTTATTTATTTATTTATTTGAGTCTCGCTCTGTCGCCCAGGTTGGAGTGCAGTGGTACAATCTCAGCTCACTGCAACCTCTGCCTCGCAGGTTCAAGCAATTCTCCTGCCTCAGCCTCCCAAGTAGCAGTCACCTGCCACCACGCCCAGTTAACTCTTGTATCTTTTAGTAGAGATGGGGTTTCACCATGTTGGCCAGCCAGGCTGGTCTCAAACTCAGGTGATCCACCTGCCTTGGCCTCCCAAAGTGTTGAGATTTACAGGCACAAGCCACCATGCCCAGCCTGTCCTAGTTTTAAATATCAGTGCAAGGTGTCTCATAAAAGTACCATTTTGCTTTTTTCAGATGAAGAAATACACATATCACTTCACTCTGAATTTGATGGAGGATTCCTGACATAATTATCCTCAAGGTAAATTCTTCAATTTATAATATCAATTACATTTACTAAACGAAAGCACAGAATTTGATTACAATAATTTCTAGAAGTAATATGACTTCATATAAGAGCTGTAAAGATATTTACATCCTTTGACCCCGTAATTCCATTCCTAGAAAATTATACTAAGAAAATAAGTCAAACAGAAGCAAAAAGTTATGCACTTACCAATGTTAACTGGAGTTTTATCATATAAGCAAAACAAAACTATGAAAAAAATTGTTTTAAAATTGGGAAATAAACTTGAAATACTATGTAGCCTTAAAAATTAAAATTATTAATATGTATAAATACAGAAAATGTCAGAATACAACATAGTACTTAATAGTCATAATGAAAATAGGTATATACTGAGCAGGGAGGTGACAGTATTGCAAAAGTAAATAATTTCTAGGTTAATGGGAATATGAGTGCTTTTATCCCCCTTAAGACTCCATCTCAAAAAATAATACTAATGCTAATATAAAATAAAATAAATAAAATATATTACAATAATAGCAGATAAGCTGGGAGAAAAATGATTAAACTGAAAAGGAAGAGACAGACTAAAAAAGCACAAATCAATATATAACATACAACAAATTGATTCGGCTGGGTGTGGTGGCTCACACCTGTAATCCCAGCATTTTGGGAGGCCGAGGTGGGAGGACAGCTTAAGTCCAGGACTTCAAGATCAGCCTAGGCAACACGGTGAGATCTCACCTCTTAAAAAAAAAAAAAAAGGGCCTGTTATGGTGGCACAGGCCTGTGGTCCGAGCTACTTGGGAGGGTGAGGTGGGAAGATCACTTGAGCCCAGGAAGTCAAAGTTGCAGCGACCTGTGTTTATGCCATGGCACTCTAGCCTGGGCAAAAGAGCAAGACCCTGTCTCAAAAAAACCAAAACAAATCAAAAGCAAGGGACAAAAAACAAATTGGAGCTCCAGAAAATAAGAATAGAGAGGCAGGAAGGTAATGGTGATGGTGATAGTTGAAGACACAATGGCTGAGAATTTTCCAGAACTAATGGGCACAAATCTTCATTTCAGAAAGCTCCAAAAAATAAATGAAGAAAGTAAGCCACATTTGGGCACAGGATAAAACAATAATAAAACATCAAAGACAAAAAAAAAAATTCTTACAAGATGCAGAAAAAAGGACAGAGTACATACACAGGAATGACAGACTGAGAGATCTATTAATAGCAACAAAATAAACCAGAAACGACAGAACAGTATCTTTAAAGTGCTGAATTAATATAACTGTCAAACTAGAGTTGCATAACCAGCTAAACTATCATTCATAGATCAAAATAAGTTAAAGCCATTTTCAGTTAGACTGAAATGAAAACTTTCATGTAGTGTCTTCTGCTTCCATCCAAAATGAAGTAACAAAGAATCAAATTTATACTTTCATTTGAACCAACAAAAAAATCCTAATACATGAAATAATGGTTTTCAAGCAAAGGACAGTGATCCATGACACATGAGAAAGAGATGAGGTTAGTCCAAACCTTGTTTCAGTTTATTGCCTTGAAAGAGTATCCAGATCATGATGCAGACAGACAGAGGGTACCTAGGCAAAGCCCAGCAGACTCCCTTAATTGAGAAGAAGCCAAGAGTCCAGAGAGACCAAGGCAACTAGAGTCTGCAGGACATAGTACCTGCACAGTACCAATGAGGAGACAGTTGCATAAAGACAGAATGCTACAGATGTGCAGAGAATCTCCCAGGAGTATTCACAGTACTGATTAGTAGAGGGACAAACTTACAAAATATTAGAGAACATAGTGCCCGTTCCCACTAGCCACACTAGAAAACTAGACTCATAATTCATGGAATATTGTGTAGAATACTCAGGAAGGTCTTACCTTGGTAGTAGAGAATAATTAGACATGGACTAGTGCTCAGGATCCAAATAACAAATCATAAAAGGTCAGAATAATAAAGTTGTTTCCAACTAACTTAACTGCATTCTAGGAAAAAGCTCAAGATTTATAGAGATCCAAAAATATCCAGCGCTCATCAAGGTAAAATTTACAATGTTTGGCATTCAAACCAAGGCTACCAGGCATACAACAATGCAGAAAAATGACCCATGATGAGAAAGATCAACCAAAACTGACCCAGAAATGATACACATATTAGAATTAGCAATAAGGTTATTAAAGTAGTTATTGAAACTATATTCCATTTGGTTAAAAACTTAAGTAGAGATATGAAAGATATAAAAAAGACCCAAAACTTTTGGAGATAAAAACTGCGATGTCTGAGATGAAAATACACAGAATGCGATTTATGACCGATTAGACATGGCAGAAGAAAAGATTAGTGAAGTTGAAGACAGCAATAGAAACTATCCAAAGTGAAATATACAGAAAAAATACTTCTACAGTATATATGTAGAAGAAAAGAGATGATTACAGAAAGAAGTTCGAAAATGTGAGAAGAATTGGGAACAAACTGTTAATCATGGGTAAATATGAATAAAAATTATAATATAAAACCAGTAATGCTTAGTTTAGGGGATAAAAAATGACACAAAGCTAAATTATTAATCAACAGTAACATATGAGATGGACGAGGCAGAAGAGAACAAAATTAAGAAGAGGAAAAGAGCTTCCCTATCAGTAGAAGCAGGTGTAAAAGAATTCCACAGATAAATAGCAATAGATAATGCCAAATGGAAAAATCAAGAAATAGCAACATAGCATTTATTTAAAAATGTGAACATGAGGCCGGGCGCAGTGGCTCAAGCCTGTAATCCCAGCACTTTGGGAGGCCGAGACGGGCGGATCACGAGGTCAGGAGATC
>NW_012114733.1:4410523-4411910 GCF_000951035.1 Colobus angolensis palliatus | reverse complement strand
GGTCTCGATCTCCTGACCTCGTGATCCACCCGTCTCGGCCTCCCAAAGTGCTGGGATTACAGGCTTGAGCCACCGTGCCCGGCCTTAAATCGATTTTTCAAAAGCTAAAAAAAAAAATCAGTCAAATGACTTAATCATGTTTATGTTAAATTTATAGATACTGTGTACTTTACCATGAAATTGAGTTTCTCTACACATTATGTATTGAGAAGGATAGAATATTTTTCTGGGTAGAATATTTTTCTTCAATATACTGTTGTTAACAATAGACAAAGTTTTCAAGTTTTTCCCATAAAATTTAATTCACAGTTTGTTTAAAAGTTTGTAATAGGATACTATATCTTAGAATCAATCATCAGAAACTGGGTTTATTACTATTCTTGGCAGAGAAAACTGATTTTGGTTAATCCTGTCATAATTAATTCTATGAGCTCGCTATAAAATCACTTATTAGTTAGAAAACATCTCAGACTGTAAGTCTGGAAATTCTCCCTTTTTGGTTATACATACAAGTAAAATATAATGTTGTTTATGGCAGATTTCTGTTTTCAAAATTAAATGTGATACCTTGCTTTTTTCCAAAGGAAATAAGATTAAAGGAACTAGGAAGCACCAAATAATAGAATAGATTTGAAGAGTCAACACCAAGTAGGGAAAGGATAGCAAAAAAAAAATCTGGGAATCCTGAAGGCAATGCATACATGACTAACATCAATGAAATACATTTTGTTCTGACAGAGAAGAATGTTACATGTTCTGCAGAAGTGAAAGAGTGACAACTAGTGCTTGGGAAAGAAAATGAAAGGGAAAGTTGGAGTAGATGAAAAAACTTTTATGGACTTGCTTTGCCTAAAGCAGTGAAAAGCAACTTTTGGCCAATATAAAGATTGGTGATAAGGTAATTTCACAAACTATTTACCTGCTGCGGATATTAAGGGCATACAGAGGGGTGAAATAACTTCCCCCAGGTTTTCCTAGCAGGTCAGTATAAGAGACAGAAACACAGTTTGCCTGGTAGGCCAAAGTTAGCACCAATTGGCTTGCTCCTAGAAGAGGAAGAAAATTCATGATACAGTTGAAGCATGATGCTGCCATCTGTGCGCACTATCTGAATTTAATCAAGGGCTGCTACCCACACTGCTGCTGTTCCTCATACACTGTACCTTTCAGGGGAAGATTATGGAATCTAGCCTCAGACTATGAATACTAAAGAGATGTGAGGAAGCACAAAAAAGTACATGGCTGGTATAGGCCAGCATAAGGCAGAAGAGCACTTTACCTTTAGAAATACAACTATAGCCGGGCGCGGTGGCTCAAGCCTGTAATCCCAGCACTTTGGGAGGCCGAGACGGGCGGATCACGAGGTCAGGAGATCGAGACCATCCTG
>NW_012114733.1:4393863-4409558 GCF_000951035.1 Colobus angolensis palliatus | reverse complement strand
AAAAAAAAAAAAAAAAAAAAAAAAAGGACCTTTAATCTAAAATAATCCATTAATTGAGGAAACAATACAATGTATACAAATTGGTGGCATGAGAAAAGGAAGCAAGACATTTACTTACATTTTCTAAGATGAATAACATATAATATTATATTTCAGAAAAATTAACCATTCACATCAAGTCCATCAGCCAAGCTTCTTATTTATCTGCCAAAAACAGAATCTCCTCTGGCTAGTTGAAACAGAAAATGAATTTATTTAAGGATTATAAGGGAGCTTATAGAAGCTCTGTTAAGAGTCAGAGGGCCAAACTTAGATGACAAAAAGCCAGAAAACAAGTCCAACCACACTTAGGGGGTTCTCCAGGAAAAACCAGACAGTCAGCACTAGTTGGCACCTTTGATACCAAGAACCTGGAACAACCAGAAACTCCTACCACCAGCTTTACCAAAAAATAAAACCTCTCACTCAAGATTGCTACCTGATGTTATTTCCATACAATATCAAGTAAGAAGTATATGCCTGTTCATATACCTCTACCTTACCTGTGAATGGGTTTGAGAATATAAATTTTCTGGCATCTATCCTGGGAAGTTAAGACTTGTACTATAGGAAATTACCAAAATGTAAGAAAGTTATTTAAAAATGCTGGGTGGCCACAAATGATGAATATATATTTAATTAAGTCACTGTTACTTTGTGTTATAGAGAATATGAAAATAAATCACTTAATTATAAAGTCACAGTATTTATTTTACAAAAATAATCACTGGAGTTAAAAAATCGGTTTCAATTCCAGTGATTTCCAAATCAGTAAAATACTAGTAATAAAGACTACTTACAAAATATACACTGGCTGGGAGTGGTGGCTCATGCCTGTAATCCCAACACTTTGGAAGACCAAGGCGGGAGGATAGCTTGAGCCCAGGAGTTCGAGACCAGCCTGGGAAATACCGTGAGACCTTGCCTTTACTTAGCCAAGTGCGGTGGTCATGCCTGTAATCCCAGCTACTTGGGAGGCTGAGGTGGAAGGATAACTTCAGCCCGGGAGCTGGAGTCTGCAGTGAGTCATGATCACATCACTCCAGCCTGGGATACCCTGTCTCAAAAAAACCCAGAAACCAAAAAAATCCACTATTTCTGGTAATCCAAATAGTTTTGCAAAAAAGGAACAGGGAACAGATCTAGTATTTTTAATATAACTAAAATAGACTTAAGTTATTAAAAGTGCTACCTAATAATGTCATATTCCAGATTAATAGAAATTTACTTGAGGAGAACCAACTGCCAATTTTCATCAATTTTATTTTATTTTTTAAGTATCTATAATGGCCAGTATGGTGGCTCATACCTGTAATTCCAGCACTTTGGGATGCCGAGGAGGGTGGATCACCTGAGGTCAGGAGTTCGACACCAGCCTGGGCAACATAGTGAAATCCCGTCTCTACTAAAAATACAAAAATTGGCTGGGCATAGTGGCAGGCGCCTGTAGCCCTAGGTGGGAGAATCACTTGAACCTGGGAGGCGGAGGTTGCAGTGAGCCAAGATTGCACCACTGCACTACAGCCTGGGCAACAAAGCAAGATTCCATCTCAAAAAAAAAAAGACAAAAAAAAAAGGTATCTAAAATGTGTTATTTACTTTCCTATTTAATAAACAAAGTATACAAAATATTATTCAATCATTCCTTAATGGCTTTAGGTCATCATTATAAACAGAATGTGGTGGTGGTTGTGATTAGCTTAAAGATTATCTTAGCAATAAATTAATCAGCTCTTTCACTCAACTTTCTTAGACTTTCACTTAGAGGGCTGCTGTCTCCTAAATCAATGGGGTCTCTCTATACCAGTTCCCCCAAGACTGACTGTTGTCCTATCAGCATTTTCTTTAAGATGGCTACAATACCAAGCCTTTCTCAGTATTTATTCCTCTCTGTTCAACAGGCCATCACTTGCTATCTCCTTTATACTGGTTTCCAGTGCTGTCCAAACTAATAAACACAGCAATAAAAGAATGGCAGGATTTTAAATCTGGCAATCTAAGAAGCCATTATTTTGATGGCATATACTGCACAAGGAAGGAAATCAGCCTACTTTATAAAAATTTATATAGAGTGGGGAGCTTCCTTCCTTTAAATGGAATAGGTAACAAATTAGAAACGAAATTGCTACATTTAAACATTGCAAAAAATTTCTGTAGACCAGGGTTGGTTTAAAAAACACTTAACACACACACACACACACACACACACACACACACACACACATATATGGAGAGAGAGTAAAAATTTTTAAAAAATCTACTTTTGAGTTTGTGTCTGCCCAGATGATCAGCTGAAAATTATCAGATGTCCATCAGATACCAGACAAAGTATTACCATATTAAAATATATACTAAATTTTCAGCCTGTTGCTCTCTGGATCTCAAATTTCTGATATAACAGGTGCTTTAACCTACTTAACAAAATGAAAACTGTTTTCCACAAAGGTTTTAATTAAAACAACAAAAACACCTTCCTCTCTCTTCTAACATGACCCTTCCTATGACTTCAAAGTCCTTTCCCTACCTAAATTTATAAAATCTATATCTCAGCTAGTCTCTAACTCTTGACAGGATATTAAATTGACAGACTGCTGGGCGCGGTGGCTCAGGCCTGTAATCCCAGCACTTTGGGAGGCCGAGGTGGGCGGATCACGAGGTCAGGAGATCGAGACCATCCTGGCTAACACGGTGAAACCCCATCTCTACTAAAAATACAAAAAATTAGCCGGGCATGGTGTCAGGTACCTGTAGTCCCAGCTACTTGGGAGGCTGAGGCAGGAGAATGGCGTGAACCCAGGAGGCGGAGCTTGCAATGAGCCGAGATTGAGCCACTGCACTCCAGCCTAGGCGACAGAGTGAGACTCCGTCTCAAGAAAAATAAAAATAAAAATAAATAAATAGATAAACTGACAGATTAGATTGTCTGCCTCTAGATCCATTCTCCATCCTTCACTGTAATGTTTATCTGTATCAATAGGCAACCTCATTCTCAGTCTTCCCTTGAGTTCATCAATGGAGAGACCTGGGAGGTGATCAGAAAGATAAAAGAAAGTGGGATGAAGCATTTATTTCCCTGGCTCCCTCCTAATGAGGTTGCCTTGGGCTTTGTCCTTCAACAGAAGGTATCATCTCAAAACAGTCTCTTCTCTAGAACTGTTTCCTGGGTAGCAGTTACTCTCTCTGCTTGCCCTTCTTACAGCCTTATTTCTTAAGATTCTGCTACACTGTAACCCCTTTGAAAATAAACCTTATTTGAAATATCATAATTTGAATGTGCCACATGTTTCCTGGCAGAGGACAGACACTGATACCAACACTGATAGATACGATATCCAGAGAAGATATTAAGCAGGCAATTAGGTCTGAAACTTAAAGGAGAGATCTGGACTACCTATCTGTCTATCTATCTACCCATCCATTCATTCTTTCTATCTATCTATCTATCTATCTATCTATCTATCTATCTATCTATCTATCTATCTATCTGTCTATCTATCTATCTATCATCTATCTATCTAATTTAATCTATCTATCTGTCTCCATCCTCAAGGAAGACACAAGAATGTTTACTATAGCATTCTATAATAATGAAACAACAGAAATACTTCAAAATGTCCATTTTTGAAGTGTATCCATTTTTCAAAATGTCCATTTCTGGAAAATGGATACACTGAAATATAGTCACATGATGTAATACTATCATACAGTTATTATATAACACTTGAAATAAACTAGAACAAAACAGTTCAACATGAATAAATCTCAGACACATAAATAAATGGAAATAGAAAGTTGTGAGGGATAAAAGACTATACTTTGGGTAAAATGTACCCTGCTCGAGTGATGGGTGCACCAGAATCTCAGAAATCATCACTAAAGAACTTATTCATGTAACCAAACATTACCTGTTCCCCAAAAACCTATTGAAATTTTATGTATGCATGTATGTATGTGTGTGTGTGTATATATATATATATTTTTAAGTTGCCAATTATATGAAGGTTAAAGACATGCAAAACAATGTTATATATTATCTACAAATATATACCTATGTAATTAAAACATTAAAAATGCGTGGAAATGACCACTTTTTGTAGTCATGATGAAGTAATTGAACCAAACTTACCCTCCTACTGTAAGCAGCTACAAACTGAACACAATATATAAAACATACATTTCAGACACTGGACAAACAGTGCAGGACTGTGATCACCAAGAGAAGTGAAACAAATAAGATGATCCCTACAACTGCCCAGTGCTAGAACAGTTAGTTTGAATAGCTGTCCCCTCCAAAACTCGTGTTGAAATTTAATCCACAGTGTGGCAGTATTGAGAGGTGGGGCTTTCAAGGGGTTATTGGGTCATGAGGGTTCTGCCCAAACTCATTAATGACCAGATTAATGAGTTATCATGGGAATAGGGCTGATGTCTTTATAAGAAGAAGAAGTGAGACTTGAGCTAGCACTCAGCCCCCTCACCATGTGATGCCCTGTGCAGTTTCGGGACTCTGCAGAGAGTCGTCACCAGCAAGATGACTACCAGATGTACTCCCTGCCCTTGGACTTCATAGCCTCTATAACTGTAAAAAAGAAATTCCTTTTCTTCATAAATTACCCAGTTTCCAGTATCCTATTATAAGCAACAGAAAATAAAGTAAGACATACAGCTTTCCAACTGAAGGCAGTTTTTAGACTATCAGCACAGAAAGTCAGGAACAGACAGTCCAGTAGAGTGGAGTTGAAGGGATAGAGATCCGCATCTGGCGAGGATGAAGCACCTGGAAGTTGTGAGATAATTCCAAAAGGAAGGCAGTTATACAGAACAGAAATCTATTGTGTATTTTAAATTTTGAATTTTTTAAATTGTGGTATTGTTATTTTTATTGTTTTTTTCCCCAAATATGGGAAATATTTGTGAAATATGCAGTTGGTTGAAACAGTGCACGTGGAACCTGCTGACATGGAAAGCCGACTGTCCTAAAGTTAAACTCCACAAAGCTGATTCTGACCAGAAAATTATAAGGTAGCAATTCAGACACCACACAAACTTGGGAGGTAACTGAGTTCTGACCAGCTGAAGCAGAAAGTCCTCAGTCACCACTTAGGGGCATTTAGCAGAGGCCTGAGAGGGATAATGCTGTCACAGGGCTCAACTGGAGTGAAGGCTATTTCAGACACACCCTAAAACAGCTTAAAACCTGGACTTTTCAAACTGTTCTACAAGAAATTTAACTGCTTGCCAGCACAAAGCATAATCCTCTTCAAAGGAAGTAAATAAAACTCCAAACTCAATAAAGCAATGTTCACAATGTCTAATTTCCAATAAAAATTACTGGACATGTCAAAAAGCATGAAAATACAACCAGGAGAAAAACAACACAAAGACTTAGAAATTACAAAGATGATGAAGTTAGAGATTAGAAATTAAAACATGAAGATAATGAGATAAATGAAGATACATAAAAAACAGAACTAAATGTAACTTTCAGAGATGAAAAAATTATATTCAGTAAACAATTCGCTGGATTAGACACTGCAGAAGAAAATATGAGCAACCTTGAAAACTCAGCACAAAGAAGACTGAAAGTCTGTGGATCAAAGAAGCGAAATGAACCTCAAGCAAGATAAACACAAACACACATACATAAGCTCACACCAAATGCACGTGACAAATTGCTGAAATCTAGTAATAAAGAGAAAATCTTAAAGGCAGTTAGAAAAATAAGATAGACCACCCATATAGGAACAAAGATAAGGAAGTCAGCAAGCTTCTCTTAAAACACTATGCATAGTAAAAGATGTCATACTTAAAGTGCTGATAGAAAAAAACCTGTCAATACAGTCATATATATATGCATTACACACACACACACACACACACCTCTCCATTCTTCAAGATGTAAGGAAAAATAAAAACTTTTTCAGACAGGAAAAAACTCAGAATTCATTGCTGGCAGACCTATATTACAAGAAAAGCTAAAAGAGCTCTTTAGACAGTAAAAAAATGATATCAGATGGCAACAAGGATCAATATAAAGGAAGGCAGAATGTTGGGAAGGGTAAATGTATGGATTAAATATAAAATACTTCTCTTCATTCTTTAATTTCTTCAAAACACAACTATTTAACGCACATACAATAACAGTGTATTGGGGGTTTAAAACACATGTAGAAGGAAAGCATATGACAACAGCACAAAGAATGAAAAATGGTATACAGAGGCCTACTGTGAAGTGGTATAGCATTAATTGAAACTGACCATGATAAATTAAAGCACATTCTGTAAATCCTACAGAAACTACTTTGAAAAAATAAAACAACGAGGCAGAGCATTATAATAGGCCAACACTGGAGATAAAATGGAATATTAAAGAATGTAAGAAATATTACCAGGGATAAAAAGGGACATAATAAGAAAGAAGTCAATACATAAAAAAACACAAAAGCCATAAATATCTATGCATCTAACAACACAGTTTCAAATTACATGAAGCAAAACCTGACAAAACTCAGAGAAGACAAAAGGTTACTGTACTAAAATTTGTATTTCTAGATATACTAGTAACAAATAATTGTAAATTACATTTTAAAATGACTTACAATTGCATAAAAACCATGAAATATGTAGGGAAAAAGGTAACCAAATATGTAAAAAATGTGCACACTGAAAACTACAAAATACAGCTAAGAAAAAAAGAAAACAAAACAATTATCCAGAAATCGGTAACTTCCATGTAATCTCAATCAACCTTCCCAGGCTTTTTCTGTAGAAATTAACAATATGATTTCAAAATTACACAAAAAGTGAAGGTCCTAGTATAGACAAACGAATTTGAAAAAAAAACCCATAAAGTTGGAAGACATGCTATTTAATTTGAAGACTTACTGTAAAGTTATAGTAATCAAATCAATATAGTGCTAATATAAAGATACACCTATAGCTAAATGAAACAGAACACAGTTCAGAAAGACTCACAAATATACGTTCAATTGCTTTTCAACAAAGATGTAAGGAAAAATAAAAGGTAATTCAGCAGTGAAAGAATAGTTTTTTTTTTTTTCAACAAATGATACTGAAGGAACCGGCTATCCATATAGAAAAAAGTAAAGTTTTTCCTTAATTCATACTACACACAAAAATTAACTTCAAAAGAATAAACACAATCAGAAAAACTAAAATTTAAAAATTTCTAGAAAAAAAAGGTCCATAACCTTGGGTATGCTAAGATTCCTTAGGTAGGTTCACAAAAACATTTAAAAAATGGATGATTCAAACTTCCAAGACAAAAAAACTTCTCCAAAAACACTGAAAATCAAGGCCATGGACTGAGAAAACACTTGCAAACACATATATCTGACAAAGGGCTTATATCCAGAATACATTAAGAATTCTTGGCTGAGCATGGTGGCTCACACTTGTAATCCCAACACTGTGGGAGGCCAAGGTAGGCAGATCACCTGAGGTCGGGAATTCAAGACCAGCCTGACCAACATGGAGAAACCCCATCTCTACTAAAAATACAGAACTAGCTGGGTGTGGTGGCACATGCCTGTAATCCCAACTACTCGGGAGGCTGAGGCAGGAGAATTGCTTGAACCTGGGAGGCGGAGGTTGCGGTGAGCCAAGATCGCGTCACTGCACTCCAGCCTGGGCAACAGCAGCAAAACTCTGTCTCAAAAACAAACGAACAAACAAACAAACAAATTGAATTCTTACACTTCAATAATAAAATGCACGGGAATGAGAAACAAAAAAGTTAAGATAGGGGTATCTTCTATAACAGAAGTATAGGGAAACTAGATGGCATTTACGGCTAATTCTTTAAAAAAATAAATTGTTGGGTTGTGGGCACATAGGCTTTTTTTTTTTTTAATTATTATTTTAAGGTCCAGGATATAAGTGCAGGACGTGCAGCTCTGTTACACAGGTAAACATGTGCCATGATCGTTTGCTGCACCCATCAACCCATCACCTAGGTATTAAGTTCAGCATGCATTAGCTATTTATCCTGATGCTCTCCCTCCCCCTACCCCCTTATAGGCCCCAGTGTGTGTTGTTCCCCTCCCTGTGTCCATGTGCTCTCACCGTTCAGCTCCCACTTATAAGTGAGAACATGTGGTGTTTAGTTTTCTGTTCCTGTGTTAGTTTGCTGAGGATAATGGCTTCCAGCTTCACCCATGTCCCTGCAAATGACATGCTCTCATTCCTTTTTATGGCTGCATAGTATTCCAAGGAGTATATGCACCACATTTTATTTATCCAGTCTATCATTGTTGAGCATTTGGGTTGATTTCATGTCTTTGTTATTGTGAAGAGTGTAACAATGAACATAGGCATGCATGTACCTTTATAATACAATTATTTATATTCCTCTGGGTAATATACCCAGTAATGGAACTGCCGAGTCAAATGGTTCTAGATCTTTGAGGAATCATCATACTGTCTTCCACAATGGCTGAACTAATTTACAATCACACCAACAGTGTAAAAGCCTTCCTATTTCTCCACAGCATAGGCTTTATTTTAATTTTATTTATTCTTTATTTTATGTTTAAAATATTTTATAATTTAAAACGTTAACACTAAAAGAGATAGCTTAATTCATATAACTCCCTTAAGTTATCATAGTTGCTACGATATTTAACAGAGGGTTTTCCTCCCATGGCTTATTCTCCTATGTTTATTTGATGTCAGGGCACACATAGATTGATTCATATTCATAGTTTCCTACTACCCATTCCTGCTTGGATATGTAAATGTTTTCATTATCATATTAAATAATTTATTCAAAATGAGTTAACTGCTTTTTCCCCTACCTGGACTCACATTTTCAAGCTCTTCTATTTTCTTTGCTAGTTTTACCATTTTACAAATCACAAAATGGTATACTGCTTAGGAGCACAAGCTCTAGAGCCAGACTGATTGGGTTCCAATCTTGAGTTCACTACTCAAAAACTGTATGACCTTGGGCAAGTTACCTCATCACTCTGTGCCTCAGGATAAATGCTGAATACAAGGAAGGTGCTTAGAGCTAAATCTGGCAAATACTCATGCTCAGTAAATATTAGCCATTCTTTTTTTTTATTGTAATTGTTTATATTACTACTATTATTACAACTACTTTTTGACTTATCTTTGTCTCTTCCTTTATTCTCCCTATATCAAGGAAGATACTAAGTCCTATTAATTGTTCTCAGGACAGTGTGATCTCTTCCAATTTCTGGTGACCAGTATTGGAGGTGGTGACCAGTAGTGAAGATGCAGACTACTACAGCCTTCTTCCTACAAGCCTTCCTTTTCTTCAATTCTCCCCATTCCAATCTACTGTACACTACTGTCAAGTTAATCTTTACCCCTTTCCATAAGCCCTCCTTTCCTATAGTAGTAGTTCTATGAAGTGCTGCACAAGGAAAAAAAATACTTCACAGCAGGTTTCCAAATTAATCACTGCTAGAAAAAGTATGATGGTAGAAAGTCTCAAGGCTGAGTTTTAATCCTACAAATTTCAAAGCAAGTTACATTTATTATTACAAGAAGAGCAACAAAATATTACAAATTGCCTCTGACCAGCATTAACAAGTCCTTATAACATTAGTAATCACTCCTAACATAGTTTGCAATTTGATTTAGTACTATAAAAAGAACTAGTCCTTTTTTTTTTTGGCCAGTATAGAAACATGAGTGCCACTTACCTCTCTGGGCCCTGGTTCTCTTTTTATAAAATTAAAATGTTATATAAATGCCATCACTCTTATGCTCCCAGACCCTAGAAGCTACCACTAATTGAGTACAACACTTTTTCCTGATAAGCCCAGAGTAAGCATAGTTATCCAGGATATTAACACCAATGGAGGAACAGGCACAGGTGAATTTATGTCATGCTTGAACTACATAATCTCTGGAGTTTCTCCTGATTTTAAAGGTCTGTGCTTCTAAAACTACAAATCTATGGAAAATTCCTCTAATTTAAAACTTACAATTCACTCGAGAATGAATACTACTAGAAATCTAGAAAGTATTCTGAAATATTCTATAGAAATTATTTTTGTATAGCCTCAAGATAAGTGGTTTTAAATTTTAAAATTATATTTTAAACAAATTTTATTGTGATAGTTCATTATGAATGCATATCTTTGTAACAGTGCATTTTGGAACACTACTAAAACAGGCCCAGAAATTTGATATGGGCACATAAAAATTATGCAGCTGAAATTATGAAATTTTTTTTTAACGTTTACCTTTTTTCTTCTTTTGCTCTCAGCTGTTCTTCCTGTCTCAAAACTTGAACCATTATAGATTCAAAAACTCCACTTGTCAAGCCTGCCAAACTTCGCGGTGTTGACCGACGCCTTGTTGAAGTACATGTAGTTCCCTTCTCATCCTCCAATCCATAATAGCCTCTAGATGTAACTGCTATCGTTGTCTTTTCTCTCAAGTGCCTTGGAGAAGAATAAGCCAATTCACAAGGTCAAATCTTCTGGATAAGCAATAAACCCCCTTAGACAGCAACTTAAGAATCCCTTTTGCTAAATACATAAAAGTATTTAAACCTTACTTAGAATTGTTCTAAATTTTTATCTTCCCTACACAATTTCTCATACTCCTTATGTCATAAAATCAGAGTGATAGTCTCTTCCCTGTATTAAAAAAAAAAATCTGAGATTCAAGCATTTAAAATATTGACTAAAGCACTACCTCTTTAATGGAAAACAAAGTTTATTGTTTGCAATATATTTCATACTACCTATTATTGGTATGAGAAAATGTACAATAATACAGAAACATTTAGAAAAAGAAAATGTAAAATGATACATAAACACTTTGAAAAAATTATAAACAGCCGAGTGCGGTGGCTCACGCCTGCAATCCCGGCACTTTGGGAGGCCAAGGCAGGCACATCACCTGAGGTCGGGAGTTCAAGACCAGCCTGACCAACCTGGAGAAACTCTGGCTCTACTAAAAATACAAAATTAGCTGGGTGTGGTGGCACATGCCTGTAATTCCAGCTATGGCAGAAGAATCACTTGAACCAGGAGGTGGAGGTTGCCATGAGCTGAGATCGTGTCACTGTACCCCAGCCTGGGCAACAAGAGAGAAACTCCATCTCATTAAAAAAAAAAAATACAAAAATTTGCCAGGCATGGTGGTGAGCACCTGTAGTCCCAATTATTAATATATTAATACTTGGGAGGCTAAGGTGGGAGAACTGATGCTTGGAAGGCTGAGGCTTCAATGAGCTATCGTACCACTCCACTCCAGCCTGGGTGACAGAGATCCTGTCTCAAAAAAAAAAAAAAAAAAAAAAAAAAGAAAATTTATATAAATTAAAAGTTGACCCTATAGTTATATTTCCCTGCTTTCCTATAGGCTTTAACATAAAATAGGCTAAAGGTTTATTAAAATGTAAATCTTTTTTTGTATTTTTTTGAGACAGAGACTCTGTCACCCAGGCTGGGGTGCAGTGGCATGATCTCAGTTCACTGCAGCCTCAACCTCCCTGGGCTCAGGTGATCCTCCCACCTCAGCCTCCTGAGTAGCTGCGACCACAGGCATGTGCCACCACACCTGACTAACTTTTGTAATTTTGTAGAGACAGGGTTTCACCATGTTGCCCAGGCTGGTCTTGAACTCCTGGGCTCAAGCGATCAGCCCACCTTGGCCTCCCGAAGTGCTGGGATTACAGGCGTGAGCCACCTTGCCCAGCCAAACATAAATCTTTATGACGTAAAATATAATAATTGAAGTCCTGTCCTCCTTGGACTATGTCCAGAGTGATTTATTATACTAAATTAGAATAACTTTATAACAACCTTACCCTCAGTGCCATCTAGGTCCCATGAACAGTATGAGTGTAGGGTTCTACAAAACTGTAGCACCACTATGTGTTTTCTCTCTTATAAGGAGATAACACTATAACTAATTCAGCTTTAATTAGGGCATGAATGTTAAATTGGTTTTCCAAAAATACTGAAGAATTTGGGCTCATCTAGCATACCATTTTAGGCTGTGATCCTTCAGTATACAATGGCATACATCTATATGATAGCTAATTGGGCTGGGAGTAAGGAATTGTGGACCCAGGGAAGATAGCTAACTGGCAACAATAGATACTGAATGGGTGTACTCGAATTTATTTTAGTATAATGTTTTCAGTAGGTGAATTAATTAGCTATGTAATTTTAACTACTTCTTCAATACTGATAAAAGAGAACATTAATGGACAATATTGCATTGAAAACTAATGACATCTCAGAGGTCACAGTAGGTATGTAGAGCATTGAGGATAAAATCCAGTAAGTACACAGAACACTGGGGATAAGGAAAATTGAGAAAAATGGCAAGTAATAATGGCTAAATTGTTAATATAAAGTCAGAAACCGTATTTTACTCTTTAATTTCAGTTTTATAAGTAGACAAGATGAAGGTATAGACTTTCTAAATCAGTATTTTCTCAGAACGAAGACCAAAGAGAAAGTAATATCCTTTATTACTCATCAGAAATTAAAATTTATAATAAATTTATAATTTATATATATTTATTACTCATAATTAAAAGAAAATCCAACCAATCATGATGCTGTTTCTCTCTTACCAGCATGTAAAGATTAAAAAGACTGATATTACTCAGTGTTGGAAAGGATGTAAGGAAGGAAAAATTCTTTTTTTTTTTTTTTTTTTTTGAGACGGAGTCTTGCTCTGTCGCTCAGGCTGGAGTGCAGTGGCCAGATCTCAGCTCACTGCAAGCTCTGCGTCCCAGGTTTACGCCATTCTCCTGCCTCAGCCTCCCGAGTAGCTGGGATTACAGGCGCCCGCCACCTCTCCCGGCTAATTTTTGTATTTTTAGTAGAGACGGGATTTCACCGTGTTAGCCAGGCTGGTCTCGATCTCCTGACCTCGTGATCCGCCCGTCTCGGCCTCCCAAAGTGCTGGGATTACAGGCTTGAGCCACCACGCCCGGCCAGGAAGGAAAAATTCTTTTTTTTTTTTTTTTTTTTTTTTGAGACGGAGTCTTGCTCTGTCGCCCAGGCTGGAGTGCAGTGGCCGGATCTCAGCTCACTGCAAGCTCCGCCTCCCGGGTTTACGCCATTCTCCTGCCTCAGCCTCCCGAGTAGCTGGGACTACAGGCGCCTGCCACCTCGCCCGGATAGTTTTTTGTATTTTTAGTAGAGACGGGATTTCACCGTGTTAGCCAGGATGGTCTCGATCTCCTGACCTCGTGATCCGCCCGTCTCGGCCTCCCAAAGTGCTGGGATTACAGGCTTGAGCCACCGCGCCCGGCCTGAAGGAAAAATTCTTAAACAACATTAGTAAAAGTGTAAACCGGCAGTCTTTCTAGCAGTCAATTTAGTAATAATCATTAAAATTTAACATGAACATATCCTTTGACCCATCATGCTTCTTGGAATTTATCCTACAGATGTACTTCTACAACTATGACCAAGAACACTCAGAGTATTGCCTGCTATTTTTTAAAAACACTGGAAACATAAATGTTTTTCAATATGAGACAGATTAAATCATGTAATGAACACTACAATATGGAATAGCATCCATCCATTAAAAGGAATCAGGCATATGTATATGTACTCACTGTTAAAGATGTCCATATTATACTCTACATGTAAAAAAGAAGTTTCTGAATAAATTATATTTTTTAAGCCAAAAAGAATTATGTGCACGTGTGTTGTGTGTGTGTGTATATATATCTCTCACATGTACACACTACTAGATGCCATATGTGTATTAGTTTTCGTATGATATGTACACATACATCTAGTAGTATAGCGCTACATGCATCCAGTAGTGTCTATACACGCATGAGTTCAAACTCTCATCTAGACTACTGCAGTTGCTTTGTGACAGGCCTCCTTGCTTCTGCTCTGATATTCCTAGAGTCTATTCATATAGCAACCCAGGTAATCCTTTTAAAAAGCAAATCAGGCCCACATATGGTGGCTCGTGCCTGTAATCCCAGCACATTGGGAGGCCAAGGTGGGTTGATCACCTGAGGTCAGGAGTTCCAGACCAGCTTGGCCAATATGGTGAAACCCCATCTCTACTGAAAATACAAGAAGTAGCTGGGCCTGATGGCATGTGCGCCTGTAGTCTAAGCTACTCGGGAGGCTGAGGCAGGAGAATCACTCGAACCTAGGAGGCAGAGGTTGCAGTGAGCCAAGATCGCACCATTGCACTCCAGCCTGGGCGACAGAGAAAGACTCCATCTCAAAAAAAATAAATAAATAAATAAAGCAAATCAGATGCCATCAAATCAGATGCCATTACTTTGCTTTGTCTCCTCCAAAGTCTTCCAGTCAGAATAATCTGAAGTTCTTATGACTTCCAAGACCTAGTATGATATGGCCTTCACCTGCCTCTCCAGGCCTAATTTTCTGCCACTCTGACCTTTGCTCTTTGCATGCCAGCCACAAAATTCTCCATTTTATTCTCAGTCATACCAACACATCTGCTTCCATGCATCTTTGCACTTGATCTCTCTCCTTTAAGACACTCTCTAGATACTCATATGGCTACACTCTATCACTTCATTCAAGTCTCTGTCCAAATGCCACAACATCCGAAAGACCTGCCCTAACTACATTATTTAATAGATACCCTATCACTCTCTATTCTTATACTAGTTTCTTTTTCTTCATGTCACTTATCACTACATTGGATTATATAATTACTATTTATTTGGTAATTATCCATCTAACAGAATTAAAGCTCCAGGAGGATAGGAACTTTGTTTTGTTAATGACTGTCATCAGGCCTTCAAATTGTGCCCTATATATCTATATGCACATAGAAAGTATTTGGAAGAACACAAGCCTATTTTCCATTTTAAATTCACACATATAATTAAGGTTTAAAAATTTCAGTCATCTATATTGTCCACAGTAAAAGAATCCTGATTAAACATGTTACTATCTACTTGAGTTCCATTAATCAGTGTATAAAATAACATAAAAAAAAATCTTACCTTCCAAATAGGATTGTCAAATATTCAATGGCCAAATAAATGCACTAAAACAGCTCTCCCATTGCAAAATTCAAGCTTTTTTTCTGTCTATTAGGGAAATCATTTCATGAAATCAATCTGACAATAGTTTGAAAATAATAATACAGTGCATCCATAAGCAAACACTAAGAAATAATTATGGTTACTTACTGAGTTTTACACTTACTTTCTTTCCTCTCCCCCTTTTTTTTTTTAATAACACAAAGGATGTAAAGTCTTTTCTGTGTTGATACATTCCAAATTTCAGAATTCAGAGGCTTGATTCTGTTTAAAATTATTACAATAAGTCTTAACAAGAAAGTGAATTGATACTAAGCTTTACTTATAGTTAATATACAAACTGACACCTATTCCCCTACTAAAAATAGATGTTTGAACACTTTTGCATTATGTGATTTTCTTTTGCTATCAAAAACAATATACATGTGTCACCTATAAAAATTCTATCAGCACACTTAAAACTCAGGGTTATCTAATCTGCTTAAAAATATTCTAAATGGGCCGGGCGCGGCGGCTCAAGCCTGTAATCCCAACACTTTGGGAGGCCGAGATGGGTGGATCACGAGGTCAGGAGATCGAGACCATCCTGGCTAACCCGGTGAAACCCCGTCTCTACTAAAAAATACAAAAAACTAGC
>NW_012114733.1:4367683-4393648 GCF_000951035.1 Colobus angolensis palliatus | reverse complement strand
AAATGAAGCCGGGCGCGGGGGCTCACACCTGTAATCCCAGCACTTTGGGAGGCCAAGGTGGTGGATCAACTGAGGTCAGGAGTTTGAGACCAGCCTGGGCCAACATGGTGAAACCCCATCTCTACTAATAACAAAAAAATTAGCTGGGCGTGGTGGCACACGTCTGTAGTCCCAGATACTTGGGAGGTTGAGACAGGAGACTTGCTGGAACCTGGGAGGTGGAGGTTGCAGACAGCTGAGACCTCGCCACTGCACTCCAGCCTGGGTGACACAGCGAGACTCCGTTTCAAAAAAAAAAATCTAAATGAAGAGTTTCAATCACTTAGTTCACCTATCCAGTTAAAAATATTAAAATGCAATTTTAGCCCTAAGGGTCCTGGCAAGAAATAGATAATATGTAAAAAGATGTGATGTTTGTTTAACGAAGGGACTATTTACAAATGTGCAGGCAAGGTTGAGAGAAAATAGGAAGGGACAGTGAAGCACTTCGGGGCTAGCCACAGCAGAGAACTATTTTACCACTCTAAGTCCATTAGGGGGAGGAGAGTGAATAGTTACTGGAACCCAGAGAGCAGTGACTGTAGGAGAGGGTCATAATGATGGAGCACAGTTACTGACAACCTGCAACCCAGCAAAAAGGAAGCTGTAGGAATAAATATGTCTGTCCCCTCAGTCCTCCTGTCAGTCCCTCCTACTGGCTGAACCCAATCAGAAGTCAGAGGTCAAGGCATACCAGTTTGATCCTTATAAATCAGCCTTCTGGGGCATAGAGCACAGTGCACAAGGGTGGAAAATGCATTCAGAGGGGCAAATGGAGATTAACAGCACAGCACACCTTAGTATTAGTATTAGTCTTCAAGAGCAACTAATTAAATTAGGAAAGACAGAAAATTTTACTGGGGAATTTCGACAAAAAATTTTGCATATTTGATAGATAAGCATCATCCATTTAAGCTTCTGTCTACATTTATGTATCTTTACAAGCTCTGTGCTACAACAGCCATTGAAACCAATTTATCAAAATAAACCTAGCTTAAAACAAGTCTTTCAAATAGCTCTACAGCCAAGTATGAAACCAAGATTCTCAAAACTAAGGAAGCATCACAATGCCCTCAACAAAAACAACTTTTTGTACCATCGATAATGTTAAAAATTTTTTTAAATATGCTTATTTACTCTCTAAGTATCTAGTTTAGCTTATGTTTTATAACATAAAACATAATAGTAAAGTATTCATATATGATGTATAAATAAATATGCATAATTGAAGGTACATATTGAAAATGTTTGCTGCTTGGGAAGCTGGATCATGAAAGTTTGGCACTGCTCTTATCTGCAGCTATAAACTATCTCATATACAAAATTATTTTCAGGAAAAGAAGAAGCCTTCATACCCACAAAAAAGCATTTATCAAAGACCATTAAACTTACTTTCTACTTGATCTTTACCTTCTACTTTCCCAGTCATTACTCTTATTCCCCCTGAATTTCTTTTTCGTCTTCCTTCAGACCTCCAGTCCCCTGTCTGACTCTCATTTGCTGTAACATAATTCAACTTCTTTTAGCTATTCACATAGATAACCAGTTGAGACCCATCATACATGACTAACCTCTTCTCTTTTCTCCCTGGACCAATTATATTTCTGTCTCAGGCACGCAGCCTCTCTCTTACATCTCAGTCAAAAGCCCCTTCAATCCTATACCTCTCCTACTGAGCAGTGTAGGAAAAAATAACCCCCTTGTAGTCTGTTGTCTAACCATAACCTCAGCTGGGCTCAACTGTACCTAATATGATTTCTTCGAAGGTGGTCAACTCCTTCTTTCATTCTCCATAACAACAACTTCAAATGCTATCATTATTCACTTTATTTTATTTTATTTTATTTTATTTTATTTTGTGAGATGGAGTTTCACTCTTATTGTCCAGGCTGGAATGCAATGGTGCCATCTCAGCTCACTGTAACCTCCGCCTCCCTGGTTCAAGCGATTCTCCTGCCTCAGCCTCCTGAGTAGCTGGGATTACAGGCATGCGTCACCATGCCCGGCTAATTTTGTATTTTCAGTAAAGACGGGGTTTCTCCATGTTGGTCAGGCTGGTCTCGAACTCCCAACCTCAGTTGATCCACCTGCCTTGGCCTCTCAAATTGCTGGGATTAGAGGCATGAGCCACCACGCCAGCCCAAATGCTATCATTATTCAAAAGCTTCATTCCATCACCTTGCAGGTGACTTTGCCCACAACTTATTTCAGAGAAAATGGCAGTTTTTAAGTAAGAGCTCCATTAACTTCCTGCTTCTCAAAAACCAAAATTATCTAAATCCAGGCCCATCCTTACTTTATGTTTCAGTGAAAAATGTGCCTCCAATCCTCTGATGAAAAATGAATCACTACACAGGTCTTCAGAATTTGTATTTCATTAATTATCTTCTGAATCTTCAAACTCTCTTTCTCTACCTGTTAGTTGCTTTAGCATATAAACAAGTCCAAGTTTATATTAAAAACACACTATTCCGAGTCACATCTAAACTGCTGATCCAATTCATCTTTCATTCACATCTCAATCTATAATGTGGCATCTGCTTGGAGCTACTCCACTGAAATCCCTCTTCCCAGAGATCTCCCAGTTATGACATGTAAAGGATATTTTTCAGTTCTTATTTTAGTCAACCTTTCTATACCATCTGGTCACTCTTTTGTTAAGAACTTGAATTGGACTTTGCAGAAAGAACAGTTTTAGATAGATAGGAAAGAGTGAAGACAGAATACTAAATAAAGACAAAAATATTCATTCATATTATTCAAATATATTTTTCAAAATATTTACTGAGCAATAGAGATTTAGCAAAGAACACCCTAACAATCTGTATATATGGAATGAAAAGTATAAACTTCAAAGATGACTGACATATTCAGGCTGAAACGATGATAACACCACTGACAAAAATGTGAAAGTCAAAAACAAAAATGGAAAACTGGAAAGGAGATCTGGGTTAGAAATATACTCAGTTTTTAACATTTTGAGATAACAATTGCACAACCAATTGGAAAAGTTCTATGGACAAAAATATGAAACTAAAACTAAAGGCGGGGGGTTCAAGATACTGATTTAGAAGTCCTTAGTGGTAAGTAAAGCCATTAAACAACAAAAATAAATAAATAAATATATATATAAATAAATATATTTATTCCCCTCCGGAGGAATACATATAGGTAGATAAGATCTTACAGCATAGTTTTAGGAATTATCCATAGTTATTTGCACTGCTATTGAGCAGTGCAATGGCACAATCTCAGCTCACTGCAACCTCTGTCTCTTGGGTTCAAGCAAGCCTCAATCTCCCAAGTAGCTAAAATTACAAGCATACACCACTATGCCTGGCTAATTTTTGTATGTTTAGCAGAGTCGGGGTTTCACAGGGTCTCTCACCACATTGGCAAGGCTGGTCTCAAACTCCTGACCTCAGGTGATCTGCCCACCTCAGCCTCTCAAAGTGCTGGGATTACAGGCATGAGCTACCATGCCTAACCCATGTAACTAATTTTTAAAAAATCATTTTGCTTAGAATATATTTCTTCTGTTTTTCTGAATTTAGGAAAGGCACAAAGGCAAACGCAAAGTTTTTATTTACAGAGAAATTGTATTTGAAAAGTGCCTTATCGACCTTGACAAGTTTGATAAGCATTTTTAGTAAGTTAAGGCTGCTCTGCTTAACATATTACTACTGCTACAGCTATTCCTTACCACAGAGAACCACTCAGGAGTTCTCAATGCAGGCAGAACAGAAGCTCTCTAGGTCACTAACTCTCATACTGTCTCGATATGCTAATGTTCCCTTGAAGATGCTAAAAATGTAATGAGTCTGCAAAGTAGGCAGGTAAATACCTTGGCTTCCTCTTCCTGGCCAACTCTTCTATTTATCTCCTAAGCATTGATGAGGCTTTAAAGTAGCAGATCGTAAATTTAGGACACTTTAAGATTCAGACAAGGAAGAAAGGCAGGAAAGCTAAAGCAAGTCTTGGCGCCTGCCTACCTGAAATAACAGGTCTTAACAAAGAGATATAGGACTTGGCAAGAGCTAAGGACATAATTAAAATTAGAAGAATGTGGCATGTGGCTATTACAGTGTCCACAGAAAATAAGCAATGCTATCAACTTTTCATCTTTCACTTCATGAATGAGAAGAATACCTTTCTTATTCCCCACAAACTAGTGATTTCTATTGTTTTCCTGCATATTTCTTATACGAAGTGAACAAAACATGGATGATGCAAA
This sequence comes from Colobus angolensis palliatus, assembly GCF_000951035.1. NCBI lineage: Eukaryota > Metazoa > Chordata > Mammalia > Primates > Cercopithecidae > Colobus > Colobus angolensis. The sequence goes on along the minus strand of NW_012114733.1, from coordinate 4,389,375 downwards.
TGTTGATTCTGCTATACTTATTTAAAAGCCACATATCTAATGGAAAAGTAAATACATGAAAATAACGGGGTTTTTTTTGGAAGAGGACTCACTATACCAAATATATTAAAATAAATTTTAAAGTCACAATAATAAAGTTTAATATTAGAAGATGAATAGTTAGATCAACAGCATACCAGAGAAAGTTAGCTCCAAATACACCAGAGACATACTATAAAGAAAAATAGATCCAAATACACCAATAACATATTATAAACATGGTAACTCAAAATAATGGAGAAAGTTGATGTTGCGACAACTGGGTATTTGAGAAAAAAATAAAGCTGGATTTCAACCTCACTTCTTCACTAAAACAAATTTCAGGCAGATCCATCCGTCCATTCATTCATTCCTTCATTCAATATTAACTAAGCACTTACAGGTACTGGGGTAGGTTTGGCAACAACACAGGCAACATTCCTGTCTGCTCTGAGCTTACATGGATAGTAAAGAAGATACACAAAAAGTAAGCAACCACAATACATAATAAATAAGTTCAAACTGTAAGTTACATACTATACCTTTTGTAAAGGACAGTCAAGTACACTTACTTAAGTGGTAACAGTAGAAAGAAATAGGCAAGATTTAAAATATACTTTAGAAGTAGGAAGAATCAATGAAAAATACTAGTTTTTTGGCTAGAGCAACTTGGTGGATGGTCAAATCTCTAAGACTAAACTTAGTAAAAATAAACAAAAAAACCAAAAGTTCTGTTTTGCACATGTTAAAGTTTGAGATGGCTATTGGACACTCAACCGGATAAAAGAAACCATTAACAGTAGGACTGGCCTCTTAGCAGTAGGAGACCTGGAGACTGGTGAAAGAGGGAGATTTTCTCTTGTACTGTTCTTTTATTGCCACTAGATATACAAATTTTAAATTAATAAACTATTACGAATATAAACACTAATTGATGGATTGCTAAAAAGTCTACATATATTAGTTACAATTCAACTATTTTCTTTAGACTCCCATAATATGTATACACATAATAGCTGTTAATAATCTATATTGCAAATACTGTCAATCCCACCACCACAGGTATCTAAAGGTATCTATTCCTTGAAATCTTTTATGATCCTTTTCTCTCCTGTCTGCCTCTCAGGAGAAGACTCCCTTCTCTCAATCCTTACAGCTTTTGTTCATAAGCAACCAAGCATGATGATTAAGTGCTATATAACAAATTCAAACTTTGCATTTAATTTTTTTGTATGTAAATAAATAATACATGTGCATAGATGAGATAAAAAGGGTTTAAATTGTTAACAAAAAATTAAGAGATTTCAGTTATCCTATAATTTATATACTCTTCTCATGAAACTTTTAAAATAAGTCTTGGATATAACTAAGAACCTTTGACTTAAATATTACTATCAATCAAATTCTCTAGCCTGGAATTAATAAGTAGTAGAAATCACTAGCGTACTAGAATTGTACGAAGGATTTAGATAAACTGAAGAACATAAATGGTTCTCATACTTGTCAGTAGTCTGTGGAATACCTTGAAATACTATCATATTTAATAGTTTTTAAATACCTTCTACTAGCAATGTTGTATTTTTTAAGGATTATGCTCTTCTAAGTATTAAATTGTTACGAATACAAATTTGTGTCTAAAAAACTAAGCTGTCAAATTAAGCATATTGATATTGTCAGTATGTTTATAATTTATTAATTACATTTGCCATAATTCTTTTTTCGGTTATTGACAAAGTTGCTAAAACCAACTTGGCAGATAGACTAACTTAAATTGATAAAATTCTGTATTTAACATATTTTTTCCCTGAGAACAGAAAGAAGATTGAAATGATTCAAAGAAACAAAACAACCAAGTCTAACAAATTATTTAGAGATGTAAATCTAGCATATTATCTCAATTTGGCAAAATCTCTCTTCTTTCTAGCATTGCTCTAGGATTTCTGCAATATACAAAACTAATTCTTCCTGATATATTTATATATATATAATCAAATTTAAAAGAAACAAAGTCAAACGCAATTATTTTAACTTGGAAGTCACGAATAAGCAAAGCTGAAAATTAAGGGATGGGAAAAGATCAAATTGAGTCTAGTTTTCTCTTTCTCTAATTGATTTCATCTATGCATCCCTTGTAATTCCCTAGCTTAAAATTCTTCATACAACTCCCTAATACTAGCACAGCATACTAGGCCCTCTGTGATCTGGCTACATAATCTGGCCCTCACAGTCACACCTGTCACTACTTTTCTATATATAATTACACTCTAGCCAAACTAAACTACTGGCCATTCCCTAGCTACATACAGTAGCTCTTTCTGCCTTTGCACTTTTAGATATGCTGTTCTTGTTGCCTGGAATAACCTCTACACCAACTTAGTTCATCCACTCGTGTCTTTCCATATCCATCTTTGAATATCCCTATAGTGCCTATCAAATAATAAGCCCGGTAAATATATGCTAAAAATAATGAACTGAACTTGTCTTACCACATTAACCACATACTACCTTCTATTATGCTTTTGAACACTGTGTCCATCCCTTAAGGGAGGGTATGGTGTCCATGTTCAATTTTTAACTTACATGGTTTATTCAGAATTGTAAATATTAACTTCCTTTCAATAGAATACATTTTTAATATAAAAGTAATATGCTTATTGTAGAAAACCTAGGACATACAGAAAAGTTAAAAGAAGAAAATGAAAAATACTTAGGATCTTTCTAGTTAACAATAACTATTAACATTTTCTTGGTTTTCCTGAATCTTTTTTCAAAGTGTACCTACTTAATATTCTGACTGTAATGTATGCTTATTTCCTGAATATTCACAGGTCTCAGGTGGAAGACGATATAACAAAGGATTTGGTGATAGATATTACCACTGGGGCTTATTAGCCTTTCCCAATTAAAAAAAAATTTTCTGGTAACTTAATATGAATTTTAAGATTCACATTATTATACAAGTTCCTGGAAAATGAAAATGGCTATGATTTGTTCTAGGCAACTCTCATCTTACAGAGATAGCCTAAAGATGATCTGAAAGCTAAAATAAAACTATGAAAGGGATGACATCTTCTCTCCAAGATATGATTTTTCTTCCCTGCTCGTGTTCTTTGGGAAATAAAAATAAATACAAGGGCACAAATACAAGGAGAAACAAACTATAAGGCAAAATACATTAGAATCTATTAGGACATCTTTATCGTCTTAATTCTAAATCATTCTCAAATTAATATTTTCTTTTTTTTTTTTTTTTTTTTTTTTGAGACGGAGTCTTGCTCTGTCACCCAGGCTGGAGTGCTGTGGCCGGATCTCAGCTCACTGCAAGCTCCGCCTCCCGGGTTTATGCCATTCTCCTGCCTCAGCCTCCCGGGTAGCTGGGACTACAGGCGCTGCCACCTCGCCCAGCTAGTTTTTTGTAGTTTTTTAGTAGAGACGGGGTTTCACCGTGTTAGCCAGGATGGTCTCGATCTCCTGACCTCGTGATCCGCCCGTCTCGGCCTCCCAAAGTGCTGGGATTATAGGCTTGAGCCACCGCGCCCGGCCGCAAATTAATATTTTCAAATGGAAGAACAATCTCTCTAAATAATAGTCTGTAAGTTCAGCATATTTCAAATAATGCCTTTTTACTTATTCCAAAATAAATTCTTTTCAGCTTCATTAACTACCTTTTCTAAATTAAGCATTTCAGCTTTTAATATACATTATACAGATTATAATCATAACTCTAATCTTTTTTCTTTTCAGTTTGAAGACATTCAATCCTCACACAAAGCTCTGCCATTGGCTCCCTTGTATTTTTACTAGACTGTCCTGAGGATTCTCATTTACTCTATTTCTTTATCATCCTTCAGCAAGTTACCCACTAATTAAACATTTCTAGCCCTTGTCACTATGCTGGGCTCCATATGCACTCTTACAATTCTCAGCTGGATTATCTTCAAATGAATGCCTCCTCTCAGGTTCCCTAAGCATCACCATCAGCTGGGCTCAAATGCTCCTATTCATTTTGGACATCATCTGCTCCTTCACACTCCACATTCAACAGTTTGCCATTTACCACTGATACCTGTTGCATTTACCTCTTTTGTATCCCTATCCACCTTTCTATTCTTACTGTTTATTATCTCTTCATGGAATTAACTCAATAATCTTTTAATTGGTTTTCTTCCCTCACTATCCTTTCACTTCTGCCTTCAAACCTCAAATACTACTAGTAAAATCATCATGTTACTCCCCTAGTTGCAACCTGTGATGGATCTACACTGCCTAGATTCTAAATTCCCTAGCAAGCATTCACGGTAATTTATAATTGGCCCCAGACTATCTTTCTAGACTTAGCTGCCACTACATATCCTTATCATCCTATACTCTAACCACTGGGTATAAGCTGTTCCCCTAAACTACTCTGTACTCTCCTGCCTCCATACTTTAACTTTTAATTATGCCTCCAAACACCTAACTTTTAATTCTGTGTTTCTGTTTACCTATCACCTTGAAGAGACAAAGTCATGTTTGTCATTGTATCTACAGGGCTTTACATATTATATAACACATAACAGTTCAAATAATTGTTCAACGAACTACACATCTTCACCTATCATTATTCTACTCACTCTTCAAAACCTAGCTCAAAAACTATAATCTCTTGAATAAAATCTAATAAAATATTTTTAATCCCAGCTACCCACTCCCAATAGTTATCCCTCCTCTGCACACTATAATATAGCTCATCACCGTAGTATACATCCTCAAAGTATGCTCCTTGGAACGTGGTCATTCATGAGCTGAACCAAGATTTATCACCTAAAATCCGAGAGTGATTATGTTTTCCCAATTTGTAGGGGAGAAAAAACTAAGATACTATATAGAATCTCTTCAATTAAGGGTTCCCTCCCATTATTTATTTTAAACCTTTTAGATGTCCTAGCAAAAAAAATCGTATGATATAATTAAAAATATACTTCAGGATGCTGTGCAAATAGTACCATGACTTCTAAGTGTTCTGACAATGGAACAAGTTTGAGACTCACAGTTTAAACATACTTTACCTTTTACTATGCCTGTAATACGTGCTTCTCCCTACCATCTCTTAAACCTGTTGGGGCTGGGGACTGCCCCCCAAACCCTAGAACAAAGTGGGTGTTCAATAAATGTCTTGTTAATTGAACTTTTTCATACCTCTGTTACTTCACTTAAAAATATTTTCTGAGGCCGGGTGCGGTGGCTCAAGCCTGTAATCCCAGCACTTTGGGAGGCAGAGACGGGCGGATCACGAGGTCAGGAGATCGAGACCATCTTGGCTAACATGGTGAAACCTCGTCTCTACTAAAAATACAAAAACTAGCCGGGCGAGGTGGCGGGCGCCTGTAGTCCCAGCTACTCGGGAGGCTGAGGCAGGAGAATGGCATGAACCCGGGAGGCAGAGCTTGCAGTGAGCTGAGATCCGGCCACTGCACTCCAGCCTGGGTGACAGAGCGAGACTCCGCCTCAAAAAAAAAAAAAAAAATTTCTGAACCTTCTTGAAATAACACTATTTTTAAAACAATGGCTACTATAATAAATAGAACTACATGGAATATCAAGCTCTAACATTCTATAGGTTCTGAACATGAGGCAAATCCAGATTCTATTACCAAAGATCCCCAATATTTAAAGATTTATATAAAAAAAAGAATTACAGAATCTAGTGGGAGGTAGGATGGGTTAGACTTACTGAGGAGAAATAAACACCTTGTTAAAATTCCCAATTAATTTATAGGTTTTGATCTTAACTGAGCATAAGCCAGTAAGAATTCAAATTTAACTCAGGAAAGGATTAAAATAAAAATTCATTTTTAACTTGATTACTACTTGTACTTGGAAACCACTATTTTTAAATTTTTGAGGCTTCATGAGGATGTTGTACTTTTTTTTTTTCCACTCTATCACCCAGGCTGGAGTGTAGCGGCGCCATCTCGGCTCACTGCAACCTCCACCTTCCAGGATTGAGCGATTCTCGTGCCTCAGCTTTCCAAGTAGCTGGGTTTACAGGTGTGTGTTACCACACCTGGCTACTTTTTTTTTTTTTTTTTAAGTAAAAATGGGGTTTCATCATGTTGGCCAAGCTGGTCTCAAACTCCGGGCCTCAAGTGAACCACCCGCCTCGGCCTCCCTAAGTGCCAGGATTACAGGCTGAGTCAGCTGCCACACTTGGGCAAGGATGCTGTACTCTTACCCCAATCCAAAAAATATTCTGCCAACTAAAAAGCAATTACAAAACCAAATAATCTTCAGCTGTATTTTAAGAAAGTCTTTTTATCCCATACATGTACCATTTTTTAACAGTAACAATATGGAAATCAAGAATAATTTTAACAAAGACACTAGCTTATTTTCGCCAAGGTATTATCTTAAATGACAAAACTAAAAATTTAAATTTTAGCTCTATTAGTGTCACTGGTGATGCATCTTTTCTAATGACAACCGTTCAAAACTAGAAAAAACATCTTCAGGCTACATGAAAATATTCTTAAAGTTTTCAAAAATATCATCATTTAAAAATCAGTTTTGGAAGACGTAAAAATTCAAACTAATATTTGATGTTTTCTAAAGTTCTGTTCATAGTTTCCTATTAAGTATTTTCTATTCCTTTCCACTTAGATGATCTTCTCCCTGTTTCTAATGTTAATTGTTATTTCTCACAGTTGCCTCAAAGGGATGAATGAGATCCCTTCTAAAATATAACTTTCTTGAGAATAGAGATGTTGTCTAACAGAGAAAATAGTATCTATAGCAATGCACGGTCAAAACTGTATTTTTAATACTAAAAATTTAAAAATCTGTTAGGACTTTCAGAATATGTTATCACCTTTGAAAAAGGCAATAGACACACCAGTAGCTCAATTTGGAATTCATTCTGAGAATTAATCAGCTTTTGGAAACTGAAAGAGCAGACCTGAATTTTAGTCCTGCTTCTCTTGAAAATATATATAGATAGTATAAAAATCATATTTACAAATTATTTATAGATTATATACATGCATTGCTGCTTTAAACATCACAAAAAGCAAAAAAAAAAAGATATTTCAAAAGGATAAAATAATAATAGAACATACTTAGGTTCTAATATTTTTCTTCTCTCACCCCAGTGGGTCATCCTGTCTACTTCCTGAGGTGCAGAGACCACTCTGGAAACCACAGTGAAGCACAGAGAATTATTTGTAGTTTCCAGAAATACTATGCTGTTTCATGCCTGTAGTTCAGCATTCTGGAATGCCCCAGTTAAACCTTCCTAAAAAGTTCAGCAGTAATATTCAACTCCTTCAAGAATCAATTCAATATAAACACCTCTATGATAAGACTAGTCTTTCTCCTTTTCCTTACCTCCTCTCACTTTTCATCCCCACATTCACCCCTTCCGCTTCAGATTTATGTCATTTTCCTTTAAATTCCCCTTGTACTTCGTTCCTATGTCCATTACAGAATTATTTTTAAGTATTTGTTTCCCTACTCAACTACAAACCACTTAAGGACAGGGAACCTACCTTTTGATCTCAGGGGCATAAATGCCTAATTCTAGCAGATACTTAAATACTTGCACAATTATTCTACCCTAACATCCTCACTATACAGATAAGGAAACTGAGATTCAAATTGTATGCTGTGTTGCTGGGCATGGTGGCTCATGCCTGTAATCCCAGCACTCTGGGAGGCCAAGGCAGGTGGATCACTGAGGTCATGAGTTCAAGACTGGCCTGGACAACATGGTGAAACCCCTTCTCTACTAAAAATACAATAATTAGCTGGGTGTGGCGGCACGGGCCTGTAATCCCAGCTACTCAGGAGGCTCAGGCAAGAGAATCACTCGAACCTGGGAGGCAGAGGTTGCAATGAGCCCAGATCACACCACTGGTCTCCAGCCTGGGCGACAGAGCAAGACTCTGTCTAAAAAAAGAAAAAAAAAGGTAAATGCTATATCCAGGGTACTAAGGCTATTGGGCTGTTCTCTAATGAGAATGTGGTATCTTCTTCACCTAATGTACCTCATTTATTGCTCACTAGAAAGCTCAGCAGTATATGGAACAGCTTTAAACTCTCTTTACACTTTGAAAATAAGTTCCTTTAGTGTCTTACAAACATATTCCAGAAGACAGAAAATTTAAATAATATCTAAGTGATTCATTGGTTTCATTTCTAAAATACCATATACCACTTTGAGATATTTACAAATAAGATATCTGAGTCATCTATGTGCTGAAAATCATACTCCTGTGAACACTCTCTAGAATATTGTTTCGAAACATCTATATATCTTAGTTGCATTCCAAACAGCTGTGACCCATGCTTTTCTCAAAGTTGTGCCCATTGGAAGCAGTTAGTAATGACTCAGATTTTAGGCTAGAAGAACTGATGTCCCAGTATCCACAAGTGTGGTCTCGCAAACCTGATGTGTTTGCATACATCAAATACAAAAAAGTGAAGGACTCCAACTTTAATTAACTATCTGAGGTCATGATACTATTTTTTGCTACTAAAACAGCAAGAATTTTCTCTCTATTGGCCTAAGGAATGTCAGAAGTACATTACATTTATAAACTACAAAATGTTGTAAGTTTAATTTCTAAATATGGATACTATTAGATCACATGGGAATATAAGTATTCTGAGCATTAACCACTGAGAATGATGATTCTAAGCATTTAGAAATTTACCTTTATTTCTAGGTAAATAAAGTTTCTAGGAAACTTTATTTAAGGAAATAAGAGAAAGAAAAGGAGAGTAAGGAAAAGAAGAAAGAGACTAGTCTATCGTAGAGATGTTTATATTTGAATTGATTCTTGAAGGAGTTGAGTATTACTACTGAACTTTTTTGGAAGGTTTAACTGAGGCATTCCAGAATGCTGAACTACAGGCATGAAATAGCATAAATATTTCTGGAAACTACAAACAAATAAATAAAGTTCTAGGAAAAATTAGTTTCTTAGTCTGCTCTTTTGTAAGACTAAGAAATGTTTATTACAGGCCGGGCGTGGTGGCTAGGGCCTGTAATCCCAGCACTTTGAAAGGAGGCGGAGGTGGGCGGATCACCTGAGGTTAGGAGCTCCAGACCAGCCTAGCCAACATGGTGAAACCCCATCTCTACCAAAAATATGAAAATTAGCCGGGCACGGTGACAGCTGATCCCAGCTACTCTGGAAGCTGAGGCAGCATTGCTTGAACCCAGGAGGCGGAGGTTGCAGCAAGCTGCGATCGCGCCACTGGACTCCAGCCTGGGTGACAGAGCGAGACTCACAGAAAAGAAAAAAATAAATGTTTATTACACACAGAGCTTTTGAAAACACCAGTAATTCAAACCCACATGTTATCTCTTAGCACTTTCATTCAGTCATTCTCTTGCCTCATTCTAAATCCCTGTTCCCACATCTGATAAATTAGATGAACTCTAAGGTTCTTCCGGGTCTAAAATATTGTGACATTAATCAGAAGGATACTTTATAACTTCAAATAATAACGTGAATAGATTGTTTTTTATATGAGTCACAGCAACAATGCACTGTGGCGACAAGGGTAACATACTACAGAAATATAAAATTACTAAAGTATTAAAAGTAATTTACAAAGCAAATCTGTGAATAATTATTCTATTACTAAATAATCCTACTCTATGAAAGGATTCAAGAAGAGTTTCCTTAAAGAGAGTTCCCTTAATGAAGACAGGCACTATGTTAACTGTTTTTGGTGAAAAAAATCAGTTAGTCTGGAAAATAGCATACGGGAAGCCAACGACAAAGGTTACAAAAAAAAATTACAAATCAAGAACCAAAAAATTAACACAATTTCTAGGAGCTATTCTTTAAAAGCACAAGTATAACAATGCCCATTTTCAGGTATGAAGTATACACTCATTATTCAACGACTGCTACTACTTACATTACAATGGCTAACACTTATACTGGGCTAACTATGGGACCAGCACTGTGGATTTCACATTTATTAACTCATTCAATCCCTAAAGCAACTCTATGCGAGTACTAATATTATCCCCGCTTGATAGATGAGGAAACTGAGGCCAAACAGGTTAAGTGACTTGCTCAACCTCATTCTGATAGTGAACAAACTACTATTCCACTTCAACTACCAATTCCAAAAACATTGAATTTTTCCACTCCCGAAAAATTTAAACTTTAGAACTTGACTGACATCGACTATACAATTATTATAAAACAACACATTCATTTTAGTATCTTCCTCTTAGTGTTAAATAATTGGAAATATGGGTGGTGGATACCAACAGCACAGTGTCATCTGACTTGCCTATGATTTCTGGCAGAATAAACATAAACGTGTAAACTTTAGAAAATGTGTGTTGACGCATTCCCCATTATTGCAAAAATTTGGTGTCCTCAGATGAAATGGAGAGAAAAGATCAGTAGTATGCAAGAGTAACCATTAACCATTTAGTAACACTCCATAAATCTTCAATGACCGACATGGGTAGTAAATGATAAAATTATTTTTAATGGTTTCAGACACCCTTTTACATAAGCCAAAATTATTTTTCTAGAGATATTTCGTTCTAAACGTTGTTTTAAATGTCATGTTAAACTGTCTAAAAGTTGCAGGTCCAACCTCCATCCCACAAAAACTGTTCCTCTGCCTACACGTGCAATTCTTCCTACAGGACCCATTCCACCTTACATCTGCAAACTTTACCCAGCTCTTCAGAGATGCAGACCCGGGTTTCCTTCTCTGTTCTCAGTCTCTGCACACGCCGGGTTCGGCCCACACCCACCACACCCCTCCGGTCCCCGCCCAGCGCCGCTCCTCCTCCCGGGCTTCTCCAGCACCGACTCAGCCCCTATCAGCACCGCCCTCAGGCCCCTGGCCCAGCCCATCCTCGGACACGTGTGAGGGTGTGTTTGTGTCACTCTGTCAGTCCCACCGGGGATCCGGCTCGCTTACCGAGAAAGAAGCGCTAACTTCTGCTCCAGCATCATCTCCAGCTTCTGCCCCTGTTTGGAGATCCAGTGGTCCACTCCGTGCAGGCGGTAGCACGTCTCCAGCATCAACCTGAAGTCCGCCACGAACTCGGTGATGCCCCCGTACTGGCCGCTGGCGAACTTCTCCTCCATCTTCAGCAGACACATGCCCTGCCCCGGCTGCTGCGGGAAGGCGCGACCTCCCCGGCCCCCGCTGCGCGGCCCTTCCGCCACCTCTTCCTCCGCGGTGGCAACGCCCCCCAAGGGCTGCAGAAAGGGGGCAGTGAGGCCCCGGTGCTTCTCCTGCAGGAACTCGCCCAGGATGCGGTAGCTCTGCTGTAGCTCGTAGGTCAGCTCCTGCTCCTTGCAGCCACCGCCTCCGATCACCATCGCCTCCATCTCTTCCTCCTGATCGTTCGCGTCCTCCAGCAAGGAGGCAATCCTTCCGCGGGCCGGCCCTGAGGCCGTGGCCGCTGCTGCCACCTCCTCCTCGTCCTCTCCTTCGGCCGCCGGTGGCGACCGCTCTTCCTCCCCGGCCGGCTCCATCGCTCCCGGCGTCCCGGGCACGCTCATGCCCCGACAGGCCTAGGCTGGACGGTGTGGAGCGGCCGCTCGAGGTGCTGGGGGACGCGTGAGCGCGAGCCGCTTCCTCACGGCTCGGCCGCGGCGCGCAGCCCCTGCCACATCGGGCCTGGCTCTCCTCCGCCGCCGGCTAGGCTCGGTGCGCGCGGGGGTCTCGAGCTCACCGCCGACGGGGCGGGGTTACATGGCGCGCAGGGAGCGGGGAGAGAAGAGGAGAGCCTAGGTGCCCTCCTCTCCCCTCCCCCCGGCGGCGGCGCGCGCACGGCCCTCGCCGGCCTCACCCCTCCGCACCCCGCCCGCCTGCTCTTCACCGGCCAGGCCCCGCCGGGTCGCCGCAGCCTCGGCGCCCCACCCCCTCCCGGGCCAGCGGGGGACTGGGAGGGGGCGAGGAGGAAGGGGGTTCTCCTCTCCCCTCCCCGGAGGGGGCCGCAGCGGCGGCTCCGGCTCCTCCTCTCCCTCACACCCCCTCCCGCCCCTCTCTACCTGCGGGGGACACGGGCAGGAGGAGGCGGCGCGCGGACCGAGCCCGGCGACAACTGTCAGTTAGAAGCCCCGCTGGGCGGTGGTGGGGGGAGAAAGGGGAGGAGCAGGGAGAGAAGGGGGAGGGCACTCAGCCCCCCGCCTGGGAAGAGCTGTGGAGAGAAGCAAAGAAAGAGGCCCCGTCGCCATCCCCGGTGCGCATGCGTAGTAGAACAATTTCTTCCCCCTCCCGCCACCATCGCGCCCCGCCCCGCTACGCAAAAGGAAGAGCTTCGGCTCAGCTACAGGCCCAGAAGCCTGCTAGGGTTGCGCGGACCAATGATGTAATCAATCGTAGGCGAAGCTAAGAGGCTGATGGAAGGGGAAGCAAGGCGCCTGCGTAGCTTTATTCACCGCCTCCTGGGAAGGTGGCCAAAAGGGTTTTTTTTTTTTAAAGCAAGTGCTGCAAGAGGAAACTTCTTTTGCAAGGCCCTTGTTAGCCCCCCAAACTAAAATTGAAGTTGCTAGATAACCTTTGTTAATGGCAAATGAATAGTGAGAAAGCGCAAAATGTAAATCTACTATAAAATTTACATTCTATTCCCATTCTTTCTCCCTTGTGACTGCGAGTCTTTTATATGTAACCAGAATTTTGAGAAGTTTAGAAAGTTTAAGGACTCGACCATAACGTTCACATGCAGAAGAAAAGGAGGTGATTTTTAGAACCCCAGCTCTTAACATCAATTCATATTTTGGAACTAATTCCATGTTTTCAGTTAAAAATTTCCACCTTCCCGATTCCTGAGATCTGTTAAGAATAAAGAGAATGGAACGTCATTTAAACAAATTATTGGGACTGAAAACAGTCAAAATAGTTCATGTCTGACCTGTACAGCATTAAACAGGTGTTTGCATGGGCTGACAATCTCACATTTTACAATTACTGTGTAAATAATGACTAAAAAGTGGACTCATCATTCACATTGGTTTACATGTTACTTAAAATTAGTTGAGAGGTAGGAATTTATGGTTCCGTAAAGCAAATATTACTATTTTCTCATGTTCTATTTGAAAGACGCACGTTATTTTTTCTAGGTTCACAGAACCCTCGTTTGAAACCTGGAATTACCTAAACACAAAAACAAAACTACAGAAATCATGCATTTTAAAAGTAAAATGTGTATAACTAAATAGGACTCTGACTCTTGCAATTGTTTACTTCTCTTTAAGTTACATTTACTTTAAATGTGAACTTTAAAGCAGTGATAAAAAGATAAAAATTTGTTTAACCTCAAAGCTGTTTTTTGTCCAGTAAGTTAAGTATCACTCTTAGGTAAAACAGTGAACCGAGAACACTCTTTTAGTTAAGGTATTGACACTGTCCTCCACACAGACCTTTTATCTAGTACTCGAGGTCTCCTCTCATCAGACACTTGTAATATATAATACATTTACAGGGTTCTCTTCCCTCAGAGTCCACAAAAGAACTTCAGCTTACAGAAAAAAAAATGCAGGGATCAATCTTACTTCAGCACCTGGCAACCAGAAAGTGTGTCTGACTAGACATTCCTCCTTGCTTTTGACAAAGCCCAGGAATCTGAAGCCCAACGTACCCAAGCAAACATCCTCTACTCCTCTTTAGTCATCAGCCCTATTTCATGATTCTTGGACAATATTAGCTTATATTTATTGAACCCTGTGCTACTAAGCACTTTATATTCATTATCTCCTTTAATTCTCACAACAATCCTACCAGCTAGGTATTAGGCTTATTTTTCAGATGAGGAAACTGCCTCTTAGTTTAAGAAAGTTGTTAACCAAAATTAAAATCTAGGTCTGTCATACTTCAAAAACTCCAGGTGCCTAATTCCAAGTCATCTGGCAGAATTTCTAATTCCTCATATATAAAAGTATAGGGAATTGCTAGAAATGTTGATAAAGGGTTTCTTAATTAAGATTATATAAAAGAGAAAAGTGTGGGTGAATAGAAGGAAACTCAACTCTAGGTTATTAAGAGGTCAAGATGATAGCAACTGTAAATGAAAGTAGAATCGGGTCTTTGGTCTTAAAAAAGAAACTTTGTTACACAAGAAATATGGGCCAGGTGCGGTGGCTCATGCCTGTAATCCCAGCACTTTGGGAGACTGAGGCAGGCAGATCATCTGAGGTCAGGAGTTCGAGACCAGCCTGGCTAACATGATGAAACCCCGTTTCTACTAAGAGTACAAAAAATTAGCTGGGAGTGGTGGTGGGCACCTGTAATCCCCGCTACTCAAAAGGCTGAGGCAGGAGAATCGTTTGAACCTGGGAAGTGGAGGTTGCAGTGAGCTGAGATTGCACCATTGCACTCCAGCTTGGGCAACAAGAGCAAAATTCCATCTCAAAACAAAACAAGAAATATGTTGGTTGTAGGTAGGTACGTAAATTAGAAAATATAGGTAACTGAGAAGAAAATTTGCCACTTAATCCTACTACCTAGAGAAAATCACTATTAGTACTTTGGGGTGGGATTTTTCTATTCATTCATCTATACTTTATTTATCTTAAATATACTAAAAATTGTGATCATACTATACATAATGTCCTTAATTTTCCTTTTAGCCTAAATAGCCTGCCAATATGAATAAGTAGGAAATGGATTGGGAAAATTCTGAAGTAAAAGGAGTTCCAAACTATAAAAGAACACAATAGAGGTACAAACAACAACAGCAATAACAGCTACATTTTATTGAGCACTTACTAGATCTTAAATATTTGCTAAATACATACACAGTACTCATAATAGCCCCAGGAAATTATAGATTTATTTAAGTTTTGGATCAATGATTAATGATTAGCTGAGTAGAAAGCTATTTTCTACCCTACCATAAGCTCGACATTAAAGACCGACATTCCAGTTAATATAATTAACCTCAGATTTATGGAACTGTTTTCTCATAATAATGCACATCTACTGCTAAATGACTACTCTCAAAGTTGCTTTCTATTTCATATTCAAAGAAAATTAAATTTGCTTTCCTCTCACTTTTACAATAGAATACTCTTCAGTGCTACTCTAGAATCTATTAGGAAATTCTTTGAAATAGAAATCAATTTAAGCCCTATAACTACAGATTTTTCTCTTGTTGAGATGCTTTGCTGGGGGAAAATGTCATACATATACAAAATAATACTCTGCTGAAACACACAACACTGACTCTCAAGAATACTGCTCGTTGTCAAACACTGTTACATGCTACCAATATTAGATGTATCAGGACTCCCTTGTCAGTAACTATGGTTCTTAGAGTCCTGGATAACTTAAAAAAATAGAGACCTGTCTGGCTAAAGAAATTTAAAAGTTCTCTAACTCTCAACCAGACACGCTGGGAACTACAATATGGGTATGTCCCACCCAGTTCCCAGGAGTATATTATGAAAAAGTTCATATACATCCCATATCCACTGCAGTATCTCAAAGCTCTCCTAGTACCAGCATCTTCCCATCACCACAAATACCGAGAATATTAATCAAAGAGGGACAAGCCTGCCACTATATCCTTCATTCACAATTCCAAAGATGTTTGTCCTGGAAATTCTATCTTATTTTCGTGAGCTCTTAGCATATTGTGATAGCATGACATCTTCACATCAAGTATACTGCTTGGCTAGCATCAATAACAGTTCAATCAAATAGCAACAATTTATATACTTTACATCAACTAGGGGAAAAGTGACAAACTTTGTAAGACAGTTTGAAGCACAGATTATCACCAAGGTCTGTGTTTGGAAGATAAAACATGCAAGATAAACAGAGGACTAACACTGACTAATTCTGGAGAAACATGGGGAAGAACTATAAACTGCTTAGCAGGGAGAAAACAGTTCTCTGATTTGTAACAAAATCTATTCACAACACTTATTTGTAGTTACTTTTATGGTAGATAATATTCAAGTTATATTAAAGTGCTTCAAGCAAAATTTAGCAACTCCTGTAAGGCTTCCTGCTGTTCATCGTCAAGTTGCGATACACATTCCAACCATAAATCTTCAGAAGTCTGTACCTGACGCACGACATTAGCTAGACGTTTGGCACAAGGATCTTCAAAGTTAATAGTCTCATTAATTTTTCCTTCTGCAATTATACTGATTATTTTGGGAAGATTGGAATTATTTGGACCAATTACAACTGGGTGGTTACTTTCAATTAGGTCACAGAGAAAACTCAAAGTCTGAATAGCTTCCTCTTTATCTTCATGCAGTGGAAGCCATGATAACCAGTGTGGAAGAACTTCATCTACATTTACACAGTTAGGCTTAAACTTCAAAATCTTCCCTATTGCTGAGATACAGTTCTCTGTAGCAATGACATTTTTTTTGGTTTTGGAATTTGCACACTTAATAACTTTTACCAGCAGTGGAACAGCTTCTGAACATAAAGAACGATAATCATCTCCACCAAACTGTGCCATGACACCCAGGCCATAAGCAGCAGCTTGCCTGACTTCAGGGTTGTTATCTCGCATATTTAGTAGCATTGGCCACCGAAAATATTCTACATATTTAAATGAAGTTGGACTGCAGTGCTCTATGATGTCATCAAATATGCACAATCCCCACTGTCTGTCTGGCCATGGCCTACTTGAACAAATTAGATTTACAATTAATGGAAGTAGTTGTTCAAACCATGGTAAAATCTTTTCCTTATAAGTACTAAATAACGAGTGCAAAATATCTGATACTTTGGTCAGAATATAAACATCACATTCATCCTCATCTTGCAGAGACATCTCAACCTGTTGATCATAGTTTTCTTCCTGTCTTTTAACCTGTCTCAATTCTTGGTTTTTAAAGTGCCCTTCAAGTTTTGCTTTCAGTATTCCTCCCAGTTCTTCCAAGTGTTCATCATTAAGGCAACCATCTCCCATAACTTCAATGGACTTTGCAAAAGAATTCATTATTTCCGAGAGCACATCTGTATCCGGTTCAGTACCAATAGCCTTGATTAAGGGGTCACATATGAATTGCCACATCTGTGCAAGATACTCTGGGCCACGAATTCTTGCACATTCCAGGAGAAAAGGCATGGACTCTGCTGCTGCCACTCGAACATTGTCATGGAAATAAAATTTCAGTAAAGGAACCATCAGCTTCACAACTTGTTCTGTATATTCCACAAACCCTTCTCTTAACTCCTTAGCATAGTAAACCAACATTTGGCAAGCAGTTGCTTTTGCTTCAAGTCCTGAAGTTTTAATTCCAAAACTCTGCTGGTCTCCAAGATTTACAAATTGCCAGCCATCATCATCACTCATATTCTCCACATCCTGTGTGTCTAAGAGAGCAACATCAGGTTTAGCTGAAGCAGTCTTAATAAGAGGCTCGATAACTAGTGGAAGGTACTGTTGAAAATCTTTTCCAAGAATTTTACACATTCTAGCCCATGCTGAAACCATGTAAGAGGTCTGAGGGTCATCATCTTCCATATTATTTAAGTCTGATTGTGTCTTCAACAACAGCTGCATCACATTTGATGCATCTTGCATAAATTTTTCCTTCCCAACGGCAAGACCAATATGGCTAATGCACTCAATAGTTTTTCCTCTCAGAAGCTTAAGTTCCTTCTGAACAGCAAGCTCAACGATATGCTTTAGTGAGGGCATGAATATATCATAATATGGGACAAATTTTTCTTCTATTGTATCTGCAACTGATGCAATGGTTGTCACAAGTTGTTCTAAAGCCAACTTAGTTCCATTCCGAATCAACTCTTGAAGTTTAATCACCAAGATGGAATGTAGATTTTTCACCATACTATCCAAATATAGAACTAGCAATGATTTGGGGCAGTCTTCAATAAAAATAATAAGAGCAGAAGCTGCATGTGATTGCACACGCTGATTACCTTGATTTTCCATGGTACGTAACAGAGCTGCAATCACTGTTTCATGAAATTTCTTTTGGAAATTAGGTGCAAAATCTGTAGCCATCTGTCCGAGTGTAGTACAGGCTGCAGCCCTCACCCTTGGATGAGGATCCTGAAGAAAAAGCAAAACGGAGTTAACTGTTTCATCTAGAATTGATTCCATTTGTTGATGGCATCCTTCTCCAATGGCAGATAAGGCCATTAATCCAGCATGTCGATACTTCCAGTCAGGGCTCTGAAGCATCTGCATGATATGCTCCTTGGTCATTGGTAAAACAACTTTTCCACCAAGCCCACAAGCCAGTCTGTCTAGTGCACTCTCCGCAGCAACTGCATTGCTGTCAAAATCATCTTCTTCCATTTCATCAGCATTTACCCAGTCCTCATCATCTTGTAGATCAACCATCATTGCTAATATATGAGGAACTGCCTGTGCAATAATATTTGTATGTTTTTTCAACATCGGAGTGGCAGTTTCAGACAAGGTCACTATAACTTCGAGGGCCAGCTGGCGCTGCAGATTACTAAGCCTAGAGTCTCCACATAACTTCAAACTCAACTGTAGAGTGTCTTCTAAATAAGGACCCAAGTACTTAGGTACGGTATCTGCAATCTCGACAAGGGATTCTAGCACTGAATCATCATCCTGGTAGCATGAGTCATTCACAGCCTGTAAGATTCCAGGAAGCAAGTCTGCAAAGTCTTTGAAAAGAGCAATATTATTCTCATTAGCAAGTACAAATGCAGCTGCAGCTCTAGCGGATAATGTCCTGATTGCTGGATGTTCTTGATCTTGAATACACTGGTCCAACAACCGTTTGATGATATCCAAATCATGCCGCTCTTGGGTCCCAAAAATCCCAGGAAAGTGCCAGAAAACGTGAAGTGCAACTTCCCATAGAACCACATTTTTAGAGTAGATTGAATCAATAAGAAACTTCAGACCTTCCGGCCAGTGGTTAGTACCATCCTCATCTATCAAATTCCTGGCCAGCACTGCAAAAATATCACAAAGTTTTTTCCTCATGCTAGCATGTGTTTCTAACTTAACAGCCAGAATCAGTTCAATCTTGACATCCCTCTGAACATCAGCAGGCAGATTTGGATAAACCTCCTCAAACCCAGAGGACAAAAGCCGTCGTAGCAGTGCGGCAGCCATTTGTCTCACCTCATAACCTGCTCTTCTATTTCTGACGGCATCTAAGAGGAAGGTAGTCTTACACAGACCTGGGATATTTTCATAGATTTCCTCTGCTTGCCTCCGCACCATACAGCTTGGATTGATCAGGTTCTTCAGAAGCTGATAAAACTCTTGCTTTTCTGACACGGTTGCCGGCACCCCTGCAGACGCGGTCGCCGCCATTGCGCTCTGTCAAAGCTACCGCGACCGGGAAAGAGGGAGGGGGTCTGCGGCTCGAAGCAGTGACGTAGGCGAGGCGCCGGCGGGGATGGGCGGGGTGCTTCTCCCTCCTCTGCCCAGAAGCTTTCGCTGCGCTCTGGCAGGCAGCGAGCTAGGTTTTGGAGAGAGGTGAGAGCCGTGTGGAGGCCAATGGCATCCTCCATTTGTTTTTCAATAAGATAAACGTGCACTTGCAGAGGAGAGAAGAAAAGGATTGATTAGAATGGGATTATGACTGATTTTTTTTTTTTTTTTTTTGATACAAGGTCTCGCTCTGTCACCTAGGCTGGAGTGCAGCCGCGCGATCCCTGCTCACTGTAGCCTCAACCTCCTGGGCTCAAGGGATCCTCCCCGCCTCAGTTCCCCGCAGTAGCTGGGACCACAGGCGCGAGCCACCACGCCTGGCTAATTGTTGTGTTTTTTATAGAGACAGGGTTTTGCCATGTTGCCCAGGCTGGTCTCGAACTTCTGGGCTCAGGTGATTCGCCCGCCTCGGCCTCCTAAAGTACTGGAAATACAGGTGTGAGCCACTGCTTCCGGTCAGATTATGAGTGATTTTTTTCTTTTTGCTTTCTAAACTTATTGTTACTTTGATAATTTTAAAACAATAAATCTATCTTGAAAACATGCCAAGTGAAAGAAGCCAGTCATGACCACATATTGTATGATTCCATTCATATGAAAGGTACCAAACAGGCAAATCTGTATAACAGAAATTAGTGGTTGCCAGAGGCTGGGGGGAGGAGGATGGAGAATGACTACTATCAAATGGGCTGTTTCTGAGTGAAGAAATGTTCTAAAATTAATTGTGATGGTTGCACAATTCTGTGATTATACTAAAAACCATTGAGTTGTACAATTTAAATTGGTGAATTGTATGACATATAAATAATACTACAATAAAGCTGTTTATAAAATAATAAGTGTGATAATAAAAAAATAATTACTTCCCCACTACCACATCTAATGCAGTAGAGTGGTAGCTCAAAATTTGGTGTGTGTCAGAATCACCTGACCTGCGGGTTATAATAAAGAATGGGAAAGACAACTGAATAAAGTATGGTAGAAAGTGATCTGAACTAATAAGCAGAAGACAGACTTGCATCCTGACCTTGTCGCTAAATTAATTTTGTATCCTAGGAGAAGTTACTCAAGATTTTCCTTGCATCTTGTCTAAACTGAAATATGAAGGGATACAGTTACTAGAATCCTAACTACCCATTAGTGGGAAGCTGCTGAGGTTATTCCAAGAAACAAATGTTGATGAAACTAAATTTGTTTCTTTTTTTTTTTTTTTGAGATGGAATCTCGCTCTGTTGCCAGGCTAGAGTGCAGTGGTGTAATCTCGACTCACTGCAACCTTCACCTCCTGGGTTAAGCAATTCTCCTGCTTCAGCCTCCTGAGTAGCTGGGACTACGGGCGCATGCCACCACATCCAGCTAATTTTTGTATTTTAGTAGAGATGAGGTTTCACTATGTTTGGCCAGGATGGTCTCGATCTCTTGACCTCGTGATCCACCCACATTGGCCTCCCACAGTGCTGGAATTACAGGTGTGAGTCATCTTGTCTGATTAATTTGTTTGTTTAATTCAGGCAGGTGTGTCAATCAAAAACAAATTTTATTCCTATAACAATGATTAGGTCTTACTTTTGTATTAGCACTTTACCACACTCATTTTGACCCTTATACAGAATTGAGAGATTCCTAGGATAGGTATAATACTAAATTTAGGTGAGAAGTGGAAACTAAGGGAAGTTACAGGATTTGCTTAGGATGACACACCTGAGTCTCAATTCTACCTCTTCTGAAAGTGACACTGATGCCCTTTTCACCATATTGCTTCCCCATTAACTACTCTTGGTTTTGCAGCATGATCAGAGGCTTCACTTACTTCAAAGTCTGTTTTAAACTTTTCCAAGCAGTCTTAATTTTATTTTTGTAAAGTGCTGCCACATATACCCACAAAAATTAGAAAATCGTAGTTTTATATTAACCAGATGATAGACAAAGTAAGTAGTCTCATAAATTACACTGTAGGCCGGGCATGGTGGCTCACGCCTGTAATCCCAGCACTTTGGGAGGTCGAGGCAGGCAGATCACGAGGTCAAGAGATCGAGGCCATTCTGGCCAACGTGGTAAAATCCCGTCTCTCCTAAAAGTACAAAAATTAGCTGGGTGTGGTGGCGTGTGCATGTAGTCCCAGCCAGGAGGCTGAGGCAGGAGAATCGCTTGAAACTGGGTGGAGGAGGTTGCAGTGAGCCGAGATTGCATCACTGCACTCCAGCCTGGAGACACAGCAAGACGGCATCTCAAAAAAAAAGAAAAAAAAAATTACATTGTAATATGAAACAGAGCTATTCTCTAAAAT
>NW_012114733.1:4361208-4366433 GCF_000951035.1 Colobus angolensis palliatus | reverse complement strand
GCCAACATGGTGAAACCCCATCTCTACTAAAAATACAAAAATTAGCTGGGCGTGGTGGCGTGTGCCTATAGTCCCAGCTACTTGGGAGGCTGAGGCAAGAGAATTGCTTGAACCCAGGAGGCAGAGGATGCAGTGAGCCGAGATCATGCCACTGCACTCCAGCCTGGTGATGGGGAGAGATTCTGTCTCAAAAGAAAGTAAAAAAAAGATTATGCAATTATTCAATTATTCTCTCAGCAAGCATGGTGCTGAATGCTGGCATTAAAGATTAAATTTGTGAAGATATGTGAATCTCATAGTAAACAGAGATAGCAAATGTGACATAGTGTAGTGATCACTGTAGTAATGATAAGCCTGCCATGGAGCCATATGGGGTTATCGAGGTAGCTAATTTACTCTGGGTATGGGTTGACCAATTAAGGCTTCCCAGAGGAGGTATCAGTTGACTTTTGAAGGATGAGTCCTCATTAACCGCTTGAAAAGAGAGAAAGTTGTTTAAAGTAAAGGGTACAGCTTTTTCAGACACAGAGAGGCCTTCAGGTGTACTGTGATGAGAATCCTGCCAGTGTCTCAGCAATGCTGGAGCAGTGAGCATGGGATTTGAGGGGGTCTGGGGATAACACAGGAAGCTGGAAGGAGGAAGACAGAAAGTTAAATAAAGGCCAGATCATGAAGGGTATCATATTCCATATGAAGAAACTGGAATTTTTTCCAAGGATAAGGAGCTGATTTTAATCAAAGGCTATGAAATGATCTAGTTTTAAAAATATAACTTTCACGGGAGTGTAAAAATAAAAACTCGAGTGTGAAGACTGGAGGCATTTATGAGGCCAATAACCTAGTTCAGATAAGCTGGAAGTTTAAACCATAGCAGTGATAGAGGGAAAGAAAAGAGGGCATGGATTGAAAAGATTTTAAGGAGTAGAACTGAGAGCACTCAATGGACCAGGAGAAGCCTAGGAAATCTCCCCAAGTTCTGGCCTGGGTATCTGGTTGGAGATGCTGCTATTTACCTATTTATGTACCTATGTATAAAGAAAGAACAATGTTAATGCAGATCAAAAGACTAGTAACTCTTCCGGAGGGAAAAGAGACTTTGGTGAGTCCCAGGGTCTATATTTTGTTCTCTAGTTGCTCTCAAGTTAGGCTATAGTGATGGTCATCATCTCAGCAGTAGGAGCTAAACCGCATGCACTTTAGGAAAATTACTTATGATCTTGTACTTCAGAGAAACATAAACTGATTCAAAATCTTAAGTTGCTTCCTTTTTAGATTACATAATTGTTTTTGCATTGTTATTTTCCCCCTCCTAAAGAACACATATAATACCCAATATTCAAGACTGGACTTGCAGATTTGGTTAGAGTTGAACAACTGTATTATAGTTTGTAATTAAAATTGGCTTTGTTTGCACTGGTGAGAGACCATCTCAAGAATGTTCCCACAAAGTGGCTCAATACCAGACAATTAAGGTGTTTATTAGCAGCTTACCAGGTGGACAAAGTTCATTGTAAGTTGCAAATATCTTCCAGGATCTGAGAGATTTAGAGTCAAATGAGAGGTACTGTATTAAATAGGACATAGTTGACATTTTTTAAAAGAATAATTCAGAACCAAAAAACAAACCCAGAAAACAAAAAATACCATGAAAGCTCCCACTGACCAAAGATGGGACCATCTGAATATAAGAAAGAATAATGCCTGCAATGGATTAAAAAACATCAAATATATAAGCAAAAGTGATGAGTATCTAATACGAAAAAAGGTCACTAACTCTGATCATCTCTGGAGATTGCTAGATCACTGACTCTTTTTTTTTTTTTTTTTAAGAGATGGGGGTCTCACTTGTCACCCAGGCTGGAGTGCAGTGACATGGTTCACTGCAGCCTTGACTTCCTGGGCTCAAGGGATCCTACTGCCTCAGCCTCCCCAGTAGCTGGAACTACAGGCATATGCCACTATACCCAGCTAATTTGTTTTTAATTTTTTTTTTTTATTTTTAGTAGAGATGAGGTCTCACTATGTTTTTTGTTTTTGTTTTTGTTTTTTGTTTTGAGACAGAGTCTCGCTGTGTCGCACAGGCTGGAGTGCAGTGGCGTGATCTCGGCTCACTGCAAGCTCCGCCTCCTGGGTTCACGCCATTCGCCCGCCTCAGCCTCCGAGTAGCTGGAATTACAGGCGCCCGCCACCTCGCCCGGATAGTTTTTTTGTATTTTTAGTAGAGACGGGGTTTCACCATGTAAGCCAGGATGGTCTTGATCTCCTGACCTCGTGATCCACCCGCCTCGGCCTCCCAAAGTGCTGGGATTACAGGCTTGAGCCACCGCGCCCGGCAGGTCTCACTATGTTGATCACGCTGTCTTGAACTCCTGGGCTCAAGCCATTCTCCCGCCTCAACCTCCCAAGGTGCTAGGATTACAGGTATGGGCCACTGTACCTGACCCAACTCTGAAATTTGATAAAGAGAAATAATCAAGATTTTTCTGCCTTTCCTGTACAAACTGTATTTCAAAATACCAAATAGTTGATGAGGAAATGTTCTTCTTTGTAGAATTCCAGCTAATAAATGCATAAAGGATATTAAAATCAGAAAATTGCTGTGTTGTGGCCACTAATGAAATAATAGATTATCTAGGTAACAGTAACCCATGGCTGTTAAAACCATTAGATGAAACACTGAGAATTTAATAATAGAAGGATTAGGCTAAAGTCACCTAAAATCACTGATTAATCTTTATATGATTAAAGGTAGGATTAAACCAGAGATGTCATTTACCTGTTGTCTTTTAGCTCCACTTCCATACTTTCTATAATTTATTCTCTGATGCTGAGGTTAGGCCCTGGAAACAAAATTTCTCCTTTCATGGCTGGGTCACTGTTAGGTTCCACCAACAGAAGCCACTAGTGATTGAAGGATAAAAAGGGGACAGAAAAGGGATTAATCCTTCCTGTTTTTCCTGTTCTTGACTGAATTGCTCCAACAGTGGCCCTTCCTCCTGGTGGCAGCAGTTTCTTGCTTCTTGCAGGACTCATGGAAACAAAAAACAGAAAACCCAGTCACATCCCATGTCTGAGAGGTACCAGCAGTAGCCTAGGGTCAAGCCCTCCTCAATGGTTTTACCCACAGCTCTGGCAAGCCCCTCTACGGAGTTCAAAAATGCCAGTCCCACTTTGTTCCCTCAGCTTTAGGGGTGGTAACAGGTGCTGCAAGTTGTCATCTTTCAGTTACATTTTGCATCACTGCTCTTTGATCGCTGAGCTCTCTCACACCTGTGTAACCAATCCCCTAAATTAAATCTCTGGAAGTACATAATGTGGTTTCTGTTTTCCTGATTGGACCTTGACTCATATGTCATTGAATAATGCAATAGGCAGTATACAGAACCACCTAAAAAGAATTTTTGTTTTATTCAGGTTTGTTGAGGTATAACTTATATGCAAGAAAATTCACCCATTGCAAGTGTATAATTACTAAGATGGATTTTGACTGTGAAGTTATCATTACCATAATCATATATAGACCATTTTCATGACCTCAGAAAGTTCCTTTGGGTCCGTTTCCTGCCCCTGGCCCCAGGCAACCACTGATCTGATTTCTGTTGCTATAGCTTTGTTTTTTCTAGAGTTTCATATAAATAGAATTATTCAGCATGTGGTTTTTTGTATCTGGGTGCTTTCATTCAGCACAATGCACCGAAATTCATCCCGATTAGTGCATATTTCTTCCTTTATATTCATATATCATATGAATAGTGTTAATTCATCATATGAATATACTACAATTTGTTTATGTATTCATCAATCAATAGATGTTTGGGTTGTTCCCAGTTTTAAGATATGAATAAAGCTCCTATGAATGTGTGAGTACAAGTTGTTGTGTGAAAATATGTTTGCATTTCTCTTGATAAATACCTAGGAGTGGAATGCCTTGGTCATATGTTAAAGGTAGTTTTATAAGAAACTGCCAAATGCTTCCCAAAGTGGTTGCACCATTTTTCATTCCTAACAGCAGTTTATGGGAGTGCCAGTTGCTCCACATTCTTGACAATACTTAGTATTGTCTTTTAAATTTTAGTCACTCCAGTGAGTATTTTGCAGTTTGCCTTTCCCTAGGAATGATGGTGTTGCATATCTTTTCATATGCTTATTTCCCATTTGTATATCTTTGGTGGAGTGTTTATTCAAATCTTTTGTGTATTTGAGGACAGACAGAGAACCTCTCATATTGTTTTATATTGTTTTACACTCAGTACCTGTTTTAAGAAAAAAACAACGAAGTAAAACCAAAGATAGGCAGCCTGGCGCCAAGCCTGGAACCAGGCCTGGGTCTGCCTGACCTAAACCCAGTAGTTAAAAATCAACCCATGACTTAGAAACCAATGTTCCTGACATTGACGCGATCCAAAGAGCACTCCTGGGTAGGCAATTGTCCTAGTGGATCGCCTCACCAGAGCAGCACATAGCAGGCCCCGGTGGAGGATTAACACAGTGGCTGAACACTGGGAAGGAACTGGCACTTGGAGTCCGGACATCTGAAACTTGGTAAGACTAGTTTTTGGAACTTGCCCCACTCCATCTGAATGGAAGTGTGGCCTGATCACCCACGATGTGCCTGGACTGGCACTTTTGTTCCAGTTTTGGCTTGGCTTGACTTGGTAAGACTAGTCTTCAGAACTTGCCCCACTCCATCTGAGTGGAAGCGTGGCCTGATCACCCGTGGTATGCCTGGATTGGCACTTTTGTTCTGGTTTTGACTTGACTTGACTTGGTAAGACTAGTCTTTGGAACTTGCCCCACTCCATTTGAGTGGAAGCGTGGCCTGATCACCCACAGTGTGCCTGTATCGTCACTTTTGTTCTGGTTTTGTCTTGACTTAAATTGCCGGATAATTTGGTTTTGGTTTTGACTTGGCTTAAATTTCTTGGTACTCGGATTTTGAATTTCGTGGTATTCTGATTTTGGTTTGGTATAAATGATAGAAGTGTGCGTGTGTGCCCTCTTTACCCATTCTTTGTTTTGTGGTGAGTGTGTGTGGTATGAGTGTGGTATTTTGTCTTGAGAAAACATGGGTCAGGTGCAAAATAAGCCCACCCCACTAAGAACTATGTTGAAAAATTTTAAAAAAGGAAAAAAAGGGTGGGGGAAGCAGAATGTATGTAAAAAGAATGTTATATGGTAAATTCTTGTCCTGAAATAAATTAACTGGTTATTTAAAAAAAAAAAAA
>NW_012114733.1:4359445-4360966 GCF_000951035.1 Colobus angolensis palliatus | reverse complement strand
AAAAAAAAAAAAAATAAATTTTTTTATGCAAAAAATGTTGTATAATTTAAAAGTAATAAGGCCTCCTGAGTACTACTGAAGAAACAGTTTATGTGCAAGGTGTATAACAAAGTAAAATATACCTTTGGTAAAAAGATTATAAGGAGGCATAAAAATGTGGATTTTTACCTACATTAAAAGGTGAAAAAAATCATACTGTTTTAAACGTTTAAGCAAGTTTTAAAACGTTAATTGTAAAGAAAATTCTGTGTGTAAACATATTAACTAAAGTTAACAAGGTATCATCCAGTTTTTCTGTGAACTGGACATTAAAGTAAAAATGCAACGGGTTTTTCTTAAAACATCAGCCTGCTCTTTAAAAAAATTATAAAAGGTTAAAAAGAGTCTATAAAATCTTACCTTATGGTCAAACATGAAAAATTGGATAAATATGTCTACAAGGTTTTATTAAAATTAATAACACACTAATATAAAGGTAAAATTTAGCTTATCTGGTATAAAAATCATACAAAACATTATTAAATATAAAATGGTGTTTAGCTTTTTTTTGGTCTAAAAACTAATAAAAATAGGTGCTAAAGAAAACATTCATTTTACTGGAAGATCATAGAAGTTAAAGACTTAAAACAAACTTTGGCAATTAAGACAGCATACCAAAATGCAAATGCCTGGTTGAAATGGATCAAATATTCCATATGCATGTTAAACAAAAGCAATTGTTATGCTTGTGCACATGGCAGGGCAGAGGCCCTGATTGTCCCCCTTCCACTAAGGTGGTCCTCCAGTCGACCAGGCATAGGCTGCATGGTAGCTCTTTTCCAGGATTCTACAGCCTAGAGTAATAAGTCATGCCAACCTCTCTCTGCTATATCCCAAAGTCCCTGCGAGTCAGCCCCCGAGGGCCATCCAGCTTCCATCTCCCAACACTAAGTTCGCTTTGTGTCTCTCATGGCAAGGAGGAGACTTAGTATTCCTTGGAGACCTGAAGGGATGCAGTGAGCTTAAGAATTTTCAAGAGCTTATCAATCAGTCAGCCCTTGTTCATCCCTGAGCAGATGTGTAGTGGTATTGTGGTGGATCTTTACTGGGCACTCTGCCAAATAACGGGAGTGGCACTTGTGCTTTAGTCCATTTGCCTATCCCTTTCACCCTAGCATTTCATCAACTAGAAATAATAATAATAATAATAAGACATCATAAAGTGAGAGAATCCCCTTACAGGTCTTTCAACTCTCACATCTATTTAGATGCAATTGGAGAAATACCAGATCAATTTAACCTTGAAATTAACCACAAGAAATGCCATATCAATTTAAAACTTGAAATCAAATAGTTACAGGATTTAAATCAATATTTTGGTAAATGATAGTCAATAAAAATATAGATTAAACTACATCTATTACAATCAACAGCAACAAGCTTTTCACGAGTGAAAAAGAAAAACTCATGTCGGCCCCAGCCCTGAGGCTCCCTGACCTGACAAAACTCTTTACACTCTATATGTCAAAAAAAAAAAAAAAA
>NW_012114733.1:4358379-4359395 GCF_000951035.1 Colobus angolensis palliatus | reverse complement strand
AAAAAAAAAAAAAAAATGGCAGTTGGAGTTTTAACCCAGACTGTAGGGCCCTGGCTAAGGCCAGTGGCCCATCTCTCTAAACAACTAGACGGGGTTTCCAAAGGCTGGCCCCCATGTCCAAGGGCCCTGGTAGCAACGGCCCTGTTAGCACGAGAAGCAGATAAGCTCTTAGGCAATACCTAAGCATAAAGTCCCCCATGCTGTGGTGATTTTAATAAATACCAAAGGACACCATTAGCTAATAAATGCTAGACTAACTAGGTACCAAAGCTTGCTCTGTAAAAAATCCCCGCATAACCATTAAAGTTTACAACACCCCAAACCCACCACCTTGCTCCTGGTATCAAAGAGCGTAATTAAACATAACTGTGTAAAAGTATTGGACTCAGTTTATTCTAGTGGGCCTAACCTCCAAGACCATCCTTAAACATCTGTAGACAGGGAGCTGTACGTGGATGGCAGCAGCTTCGCTAACCCCTGTAAAGTGATTCTGAAAAAGACGACAAGCCCTGCTCCAGTCACACCCAGAAGCTGACTGGTCCATGCATGGCCAAAGCATGAGGAAACTCATCGTGGGACTCATTTTCCTTAAAATTTGGACTTGTACAGTAAGGACTTCAACTAACCTTCCTCAGACTGAGGGCTGTTCCCAGTATATACATCAAGTCACTGAGGTAGGACAAAAGGTTGCTACAGTCCTATTATTTTATGGTTATTAGAAGTGTACCAGGACTCTAAAAGAAACTGGTTTGTATAATGCTATTCTATCCAAGGTATGCAGCCCAGGAAATAACCAGCCTGATGTGTGTTATGACCCATTTTAAGCCTCCCATGATCACAGTTTTTAAAATAAAATTAAGGACTGGCCCTTTTCTAAGTGACACAGTAAAGTAATAGCTAGAACAGAAGAAAGAGGGGTCGCAAAAAATGTAACCTTAAAATTTGACACCTGTGTTGCTATTAATGCTAAGCAGCATGGGATGGGATGTGGTTCTCTAGATTAAGAAAAAGTTACA
>NW_012114733.1:4357853-4358329 GCF_000951035.1 Colobus angolensis palliatus | reverse complement strand
CAAAAAATGTAACCTTAAAATTTGACACCTGTGTTGCTATTAATGCTAAGCAGCATGGGATGGGATGTGGTTCTCTAGATTAAGAAAAAGTTACACAGCAAAAAATAAGTATATCTGTCAAGAATCAAATTTATGTGAAATGTGTCAATACTGGTCTTGTGTCATTTGGGCTACTTAAAAATAAACAAATAAATAAAAAAGATCCTGTTTGGCTCCAAAAAGGAAAAGTCAGCCCCTCCTGCATGAGTGGGAGCTCCAACCCTTTAGAATTGGTAATCACAAACCCCTCAGACCCTGAAGCCATATTTAAAAATTAGTTCCCAGCGCTAGGAGGATTTAAAACTCATATAATAAAAGTTATAATAGTAATAAGAACCTGCTTACTGCTCCCTTGTTTGTTACCTGTACTTTTTCAAATGAAAAAAGAGCTTCATCACTACCTTAGTTCATCTAAATGCTTCAGCACAAGTGTACTA
>NW_012114733.1:4353895-4356518 GCF_000951035.1 Colobus angolensis palliatus | reverse complement strand
CCGGCCACTGCACTCCAGCCTGGGCGACAGAGCGAGACTCCGTCTCAAAAAAAAAAAAAAGAAGAAAAAAACAATGAAGTAAAACCAAAGACAGGCAGCCTGGCGCCAAGCCTGGAACCAGGCCTGGGGTCTGCCTGACCTAAACCCAGTAGTTAAAAATCAACCCATGACTTAGAAACCAATGTTCCTGACATTGTATAGAAGGACATTGTGAAACTCCCTGCCCTGTTCTGTTTCTCTCTGACTACCAGTGCATGAAACCCCTGTCACGTATCCCCTAGATTGCTTAATCAATCACAACCCTTTCATGTGAAATCTTTAGTGTTGTGAGCCCTTAAAAGGGACAAAAATTGTGCACTTGGGGAGCTCGGATTTTAAGGCAGTAGCTTGCCGATGCTCCCAGCTGAATAAAGCCCTTCCTTCTACAATTCGGTGTCTGAGAGGTTTTGTCTGCAGCTTGTCCTGCTACATATTTTTTAAAAATCTAGTTTTTTGTCCTCTTAGTGTTATATTTCAGGGTTCTTTATATATTCTGAACACAATTTTTTATCAGATATATGTTTTCAAATATTTTTCTCCTTTTTTCCTTAACTGTGTCTTTTGAAAATCAATAAATTTTAATTTTCAGAAAGTTCAGGTTAAGTTAAAGTGTTAAAGTTTGTGCTTTATGGCCTATTTAAGAAATATTAAGAGTTACCCAATTGAAGGTCACAAAGATTTTCTCCAATGTTTTCTTCTATAAATTTTGAAGTTTTGCTGGGCATGGTAGCTCACACCTGTAATCCTAGCACTTTGGGAGGCCAAGGCAGGCGGATCACTTGAGGTCAGGAGTTTGAAACCAGCCTGGCCAACATGGTGAAACCCTGTCTCTACTAAAAATACAAAAAAAAATTAACAAGGTGTGGTGTCACATGCCTGTAAT
The DNA here is from genome assembly GCF_000951035.1 of Colobus angolensis palliatus. NCBI lineage: Eukaryota > Metazoa > Chordata > Mammalia > Primates > Cercopithecidae > Colobus > Colobus angolensis. The sequence continues at coordinate 4,355,596 of NW_012114733.1, read as the reverse complement.
CCCAGCTACTTAGGAGGCTGAAGCAGGAGAACTGCTTGAACCCAGGAGGCAGAGGTTGCAGTGAGCTGAAATCACGCTACTGTGCTCCAGCCTGGGCAACAGAATGAGACTCTGTCTTCTGTCTTAAAAAAAAAAATTGAAGTTTTAGCTTTTACATTTAGATCTATGATTTATATCAAGTTGGTTTTTGTATATGGTATCAGGTATGGATTGAGGTTCATTTCTTTTTGCATATGCATTTACACTTGTTCCACTTTTCCTTCATTTAATTACTTTGGCATCTTTGCTGACTATCAATTGAACTATCAATTCTGAGCCTTCTATTCTGTTCCAGTAATCCATCTATGTCTGTCCTTTCTCTAATACCACACTGTCTTGATTTCTATTCCTTTACAGTAAATCTTGAACCCAAGTATAGTTTCCATCACTTCATTACTTTGAAAATGATCTAGTTTCTGATCCAACAAGGGAAGGAGAATTGTTGTAGAATAAAAGAGATATAAGACATAAAATACGCACCTCTCCACTCTCCCATTGAAAATGTAAATTTGGGAAAATGTCTAGCAAAAATATTCATTGTTTGTTCATTTATTCATTCATTCTAATAATGTCTCTTTTGTTTAGATCACATTTATTTTAAAGTTTCTAATTCTGGCTTTAGCATAAATAGGAAATATCCGTAACCCAATACGTTAACTTAGATCTTTTTTTCTAGCTTTATTGTGAAGAATAATTACTAAATAAAATTCTAAAAATCATTGAACACTGTAATTTTTAGAAAGTACTTTCTAGGCTACAATAAGTTGAACATTTAAACTACTTAAAGTCCACACAATTTGTAAAATTTGTATGTAATTAGGAACTTTTTGCAATCTATACTTACTGCATCTTGAAAGATTAAATATTAAGCTAGATAAAACTAAAAACAAATTCTTTAATTCTTTTCATTGTGAACTTATTGATTTAGAATAATATCTCAACTTCTTCACCCTACCCAGATCTTCTGCAAAAAATAGCTGAGGACAAAGATATTCCTGACATCTGGGACTACAACCTTAAGCAGCTTGTGTTTTAACTTAAAATAGTTATGTAAATATGATGTTATAACTGCTGATATCTTCAAGTTTTTAAATACGAAACTGCTATCTCTCTCAGCCTTTCACTTCATTCATTTATTCGGCAAATATTCATTGAGTACCTCCCATATGTCAGGCACTGAGCTGGGGCATTGGGGATGCAATGCTGAATAAAATAGAATGTCTGTCTTCATGAAGTTTACAATCTAGTCTGGAACTCCTTAGCTCATGCCAGGAAGAATAGCCATGTTGAACCTGTGGTTACCTCTTACCTCTAGGTGTATGAGAAACACAGTAGTAAAACACTATTATAACCTTTAAGAATTGTGTGGCAATTCGGAATATCCAAAGTTGAATAAAAATGTAAAACTCTACATGAATACTCAATTGAATTATTCTCCAGATGGTTGAGAATACTTACGTAGTACTTGCAGGTATTAACTGATTTAATTCTTATAACAAATTATTTAAAGGGTAGAAACAGGCATTGGAAAAAATTTTAAATACAGATTTAATAACTGACTCAGAGGAAAGTTATAAGAGTGTTGGAGGATATCTGCCATCCAGACATTTGATGCTCATTTTGTTCTCCTAAAATAAGAATGTTTGAGCTGGGTGTGGTGGC
>NW_012114733.1:4352896-4353520 GCF_000951035.1 Colobus angolensis palliatus | reverse complement strand
GAAAGAACCAAAGTGGAAATTAGATTGACATTTATTAGACATTTTATTAGCTATAAATTTAAGGGAAAAAAATACTCAGAAAAATATCTTACACTGTAGACATATTAAACTGTATTGTAAAAATAAAGCACTCAGAAAAAATATTTATAATAATACTAGTAGGGTTACAAAAGTGAAAATGTATCTGATTGATTAGACTTACTGTTTTAGACAGTTTCTTGTGTAGCAGAAAAAATAAAAATTATACAAAGGACCTGCCCAGTTGGGTAGTGTACTTGGTAGAAAGACTTAAGATGCCAAAACATTTTTATCTGCATCTTCAGCTGGCATGAGAAATAATGCCCGGGTGTGGTGGCTCACACTTGTAATCCCAGCACTTTGGGAGGCCTAGGTGGGCGGATCTCCTGAGGTCAGGAGTTCTAGACCAGCCTGGCCAACATGGCGAAAACCCATCTCTACTAAAAATACAAAAATTAGCTGGGCGTGGTGGCACGCGCCTGAAATCCGAGTTACTTGCGATGCTGAGGCTGGAGAATTGCTTGAACCCAAGGGGTGGAGGTTGCAGTGAGCCGACATCGTGCCTCTGCACTCCAGCCTGGCGACAGAGCAAGACTCTGTCTCAAA
>NW_012114733.1:4324380-4352607 GCF_000951035.1 Colobus angolensis palliatus | reverse complement strand
AGGAGAGGGGAGGGGAGGGGAGGAAAATTATTTAGCCATTGAATTAGAAGTCCTGTTAGTATAAAACTACCATTAGTGTACTGATCTGTTTGCAGCCATTGTATCATGATATGTCTAATGCATTATTGTGTATATACTTTTCAAGAGCTTGTGAAATCTAATATATTAGAACTCTGACGTGTGATTGGTTACAAGAGTAATCGGTTAAACTTGGCCACCACGTTGGCCAAAAGAATTACTTGCAAATTAAGGGTGCCCAGGACCAGGGTTTCTTGATGGAGGACTTTTAGTCCTGGGAGAGTCCTAGGCAAAGGGGGACTCTAACTTTTCCCTAAGTTTCATCAACTTTTAAGTGTCAGAAAAATATTTGTTGCAAAAAGATATTAACTATAAAGGTTAAACCAAATTCAAGTTAAACATTTTTAACAAGAATCCTTTATAAATGATGCTTTGTAATTCATATGCATTACATCATGATGAGCATAATATTTGGTTGTCCTTCGATTATTGTTGCTAAGCTTTAAGTGTTGACTGCCTGATCCTTCTATTTTGTTTTTCTCCTTGAGATCAATAGCTTATTTTAGGGTGTTGATACTTTGACAAACTTCAGATTGTCCTTGTCTGAATCAGTTATTTCATCAGGAGTGGGGACAAAGGTGATTGTTTTTCTAATTCTGTATTTCTTCCTATATTTATAAGCTGCTGTTATTCTGTAAAGAGGAGCTCTCCCTCATTTTCTAAGGCTAATTGGCCACTGTGAAGGAGTGCTTAATTCTTACTGTTTAATTACAATTTGCAGAGTAAGGAGTTAGTGTAATAGCCACCTCCAGTGATGACAAATGTGGTTGTTTTGTTATGTTTTGTTTGATTCTCTTTTTTGTTGATTCACCAGGAACTGTGAAGAGTCAGATTTTACCCTACTTCAAAGTGAACAAGCTGGCCTTCCAGTTATGTTTTTTATCTCTGATGCAGGAAGTCTCATATCTTTTACCAGTGCTGGTAGAAGATACGAGATTCCTGCATCAGAGATAAAAAATAATAATTTATTACTCACACAAGAACAGTAGTCAGAGTACCAACATTTTTTCCCACCAATTCCCAACCCCCAATTCATACAGAATGATTAGAAGAGAATGACAGCTGCATGCACTGTGGGTTGTGTGCAGAAGAGAAATGCAGAGCTTAGAGTACTGGAATCTTTTATAATGAAAAAGCTTGACTTTTCCAAAAGCTTGACTGCTTTTGCTCCAAAGGAGGACATTGTCTTTTTATTCTTGACAGTAACTATGCCTACCCTTTGCTCCAGAGGGAGACATTATTTCTGTCTTCCAAGGCTGTTCACTATTCAAACATCCTCAAAAAGGTAGTTCAGAATGTCTTCACTCACAAGACGTGTATAAATGTGAGAGACCATGAGTATCATTACGTGCTAGTTGTTCTCCATCCTGGCATAAACTAATGGCAGTCAGGCTTCTTTGCTGTCTGGCTTCTGGTTGGATTAGCCAGATAAGCATCAGCAAGGGACTGGAAACGGGGTTAGGGTATTTATTCCCATCTCTCCACCCCATTGTCTCCCACCTTGCTGCAGTTCTGGTTCTGGTTGCATTCTATAGTTACATTTCTTATGAGAGGACTCTCTTTCAGGCTACACACTCTTTCTAAGCTCATTCTCTCCCATATCTCCTTTAGGCCTACAGGTGGTAAAAGTATATCATTGTTGCCAGATTCTGTCCCTTATTATGTTCTCATAACCTTGCCTATATCTCTGTAAACAATCCCTTCAGTACACTTTCTTCAGTAACACTTTCTAAATATACTTTCTGTTTCTTGCCAGGATCCTGACAGGAACTTACAGATTTAGTTAAGTTTCAAAAGAGAAAAGTTAGAAATTAATAGAGCCACAGGTTAGAAAAGTAGTAGCTTAACAAAAAATGATTTTAGAATATAGAAATATTATCCTGATATGCTAATTTATGCTAATATATTTGCTAATCAAGGTTTATAATTTATCATCTAAGGTTGGTATCATATAAAGAAAGGTAATAATGTAATTTATTACATTAGCAGGAAAAATAGTAAGAACCATGTGAGCATAGCAATAGACACCAAAAAGGATTTAATCAAATTAAAAGTCAAGGAAAATGAAATATAAAGGGTGTTTTATAAATGAAGAGCCTTAGAATGAATTGTAAAATTCATTTAAAATAATTTCTTTAAACCAAACCATCATAAATAACAGAAAAACACTGCAGCACTGCTGTTTGAAGTCTGATCCCCTGACCACCTGAAACAGGATCACCTAGCACATTTGTTGAAAACACAGATCCCTGGCTTCCACCCTGAGCTACTGAACACATTTTTGAATCTGAATTTTTAACCAGCATCTCAGGTTCTCAGGTGATTCTTAGAACCACTGTAATATAGTCATTCTTTTTTTTTTTTTTTTAGAGATGGGGTTGCCTAGGCTGGTCTTGTACTCTTGGGCTCAAGCAATCATCCACCTTGGCCTCCCAAAGTGTTGGGATGACAGGCGTGAACCACCACGCTCGGCCATTCTTTTATAATGCTTTTATATTTTGAAAATTCATGTTAAAAATCAAATAGTACAGCACAGAATGTAATAAAAAGCAATGGTTCCTGGTTCCATATCTTCCAACCCTGAGTCCTGCTCCTCAAAATCAGCTGCTTTTAAACTTTTCTGGTTTTACATTTTCTGGTGGTTATTTCCATAATTCTGATTAATAATCATTGTCTTCTAAAACAGTAACAAAATGAGACATGCTTCTGTTACCATTCTAGGAAAAACTGTGCTAGAAGTGCTGTCAAAAGTTCTTTAGATAGAACAGAGAAGGAAACAGTCTAATTATAGGAAAATAAAAATCGCTGAACTTTTTTTAATTTAATTTTTTTTTTTTTTGAGATGGAGTTTTGCTTTTGTTGCCCAGACTGGAGTGCAATGGCATGATCTCAGTTGACTGCAGCCTCCGCCTCCCAGGTTCAGGGATTCTCCTGCCTCAGGCTCCTGAGTAGCTGGGATTACAGGCGCCCGGCCACCATGCCCAGCTAATTTTTGTATTTTTATTAGAGACAGGGTTGCACCATGTTGGCCAGGCTGGTCTCTAACTCCTGAGCTCATGATCCACCCATCTCGGACTCCCAAAGTGCTGGGATTACAGGCGTGAGCCACCGCACCTGGCCTCATTGTCACTTTTTATTTATTTTATTTTTATTTATTATTATTATTTTTTGAGATGGAGTCTCGCTGTCTCCCAGGCTGGAGCGCAGTGGCGCAATCTCGGCTCACTGCAAGCTCTGCCTTCCGGGTTCACGTCATTCTCCTGCCTTAGCCTTCGGAGCAGCCGGGACTACTGGCGCCCGCCACCACGCCTGGCTATTTTTTGTATTTTTAGTAGAGATGGGGTTTCATCATGTTAACCAGGATGGTGTTGATCTCCTGACATCTTGATCCGCCCACCTCGGCCTCCCAAAGTGCTGGGATCACAGGCGTGCGCCACAGCGCCAGGCCTCATTGTCACTTTTTAATGTGGCTTGTATGTTTAGCTAAAAGCACTAGAGATAATACTTAGATAAAAATACAGAGGATAAGGGCCGGGCGTGATGGCTCATGCCTGTCATCCTAGCACTTTGGGAGGCCAAAGCGGGCGGATCATGAGGTCAGGAGATGGAGACCCTCCTGGCTAACGCTGTGAAATCCTGTCTCTACTAAAAATACCAAAAGAAAAAAAAATTAGCCGGGCATGGTGGCAGGCACCTGTAGTCCCAGCTACTTGGGAGGCTGAGGCAGGAGAATGGCGTGAACCTGGGTGGTGGAGCTTGCAGTGAGCCGAGATTGCGCCACTGCACTCTAGCCTGGGCGACAGAGCGAGACTCCGTCTCCAAAAAAAAAAGAAAAAATATATATACACACATATATATATATATAGGGAGAGGATAAGGTAAATACTCAAAAATCAATAGCATCTCCTATTTTCTACTGACCCAGGCTTAGGGAATACAATAAATTTTTATTTTTTTTCCTCTCTGTCGCCACGCTGGAGTGCAGTGGGGTAATCTCAGCTCACTGCGACCTCTGCCTCCTGGGTTCAAGCTGCTCTCTTGCCTCAGCCTCCCGAGTGGCTGTGACTACAGGTGTGCACCACCATGCCCAGCTAATTTTTGTATTTTTTGTACTCCATAAAATTATTTTACTATGCAATAGAAATAACAATTTTCATATTAATGTACCAGTTAAAGCACTATCTTTAATAAAAAGAGCCTTTTATTAAAGGCTCTTTAGGATTTTATACAAGTTGGTGACACATTGATAAAGAAATTACTGGCCGGGCGCGGTGGCTCAAGCCTATAATCCCAGCACTTTGGGAGGCCGATACGGGCGGATCACGAGGTCAGGAGATCGAGACCATCCTGGCTAACACAGTGAAACCCCGTGTCTCTGCTAAAAAATACAAAAAACTAGCCGGACATAGTGGCAGGCGCCTGTAGTCCCAGCTACTCGGGAGGCTGAGCCAGGAGAATGGCGTAAACCCAGGAGGCGGAGCTTGCAGTGAGCTGAGATCCGGCCACTGCACTCCAGCCTGGGTGACAGAGCGAGACTCCGTCTCAAAAAAAAAAAAAAAAAAGAAATTACTTTGAAAAATAAAAGGTCAGATACCAAAAATATTAATATGTTTATTTTATTTTATTTATTTATTTTTAAAAACAGTCTTACTCTATTGCCCAGGCTGAAGTGCAGTGGTACAATCACAGCTCACTGCAGCTTCCACCTCTGGGCTCAAACCATCCTCCCACTTCAGCCTCCTGAGTAGCTGAGACTACAGGCATGCACCACCACACTCGGCTAAATTTTGTTTAATTTTTATGCTAGAGTACCAATACCAGATACTGTTTTACAAAATGGAAATAATCCAAATCAGTTGTTATTAAATCAAATCCATGGAGAATGTAATAAAATATATTTCAAAAATAAATCCCAACTATCATAAGAATTTAGTATGTGACAAGTCAAAGGCAAAACAATTGCTAGTCCTGGTGTGAAGGATTTGAATGAGGTGGAAGTCTGATATATCTCTCTTGCTGTCAGATGAATTCCATCAGGTGACAGGTGTCCTACATAATCTGGGAGATGTGTCACAAGTGGCAATTAAAGATATATATTTTCGCATTTGGAGACATCCAGTGTTTTGTGGTTACTAATAAAAAAAAATCAAATTAGTAATATTAAAATATTTTTACAATGTGAAGTTCACTGATAAAGGCCAAGTCAAACGTTAGGAAGAACAAAAGTAAATCAGAAACAAAGTAGCAAGTGAGTCACAGGACAACTCAGACTATCCAGGCAGTTTTTACCAATCTTCCTTGCAAGTTACTTGGGATACATTTTATTCACATGTTCATATATGAGTGAATTTCATCTGAGGATGTTTTAAAAGCACCGATTGGCCTGGCCTGGGCACAGCGGCTCATGTTTGTAATTCCAGCACTTTGGGAGGCCAGGGCGGGTGGATCACCTGAGGTCAGGAGTTGGAGACCAGCCTGGCCAACATGGTGAAACTCCTGTCTCAACTAAAAATTCAAATATTAGCCAGGTGTAGTGTGATTACAGGTGTGCGCCTGTAATCACAGCTACTTGGGAGGCTGAGGCAGGAGAATCACTTGAACCTGGGAGGCAGAGGTTGCAATGAGCCAAGATGGTGCCATTGCATTCCAGCCTGGGCGATACAGTGAGACTCCGTCTCAAAAAAAAAAAAAAAAAAAAGAACCGATTGACTTCTGACAGAAAGTGACAAAAAAACAATTAACATTTAATAAATATTTATGGGTCAATTAGTTTAACAGTATGAAGAGATGGTACATCTCACACCATATACATCAAAATAAGCTCTAGGATTCCTGCACCAAGATAGCTGACTAGACACAGCCAGGAGGAGCATCTCCCACCAAGGAACCAGATCTTCAGAGGGAAGGCATTGAGAGGGGGTAGAGGGAAGACACAGAGGCTGGGCTGAAGGGAGAGGAAGCTGGGAACCCTGTGTGGGGCTACCACTGCTTCTTGCCTGTAAGTTCAATAGGCAAGAAGCAACTCTCTCCTGTTATGGACCTCTGGAATCCTAGCAAGAGGAGACCCCTCTACCATGAGGGATACTTGAATTGGCAGGGAAAGCTGCCTATGGAAGTGGTAGAGCCAGAACTCCAGCTGGAGAGGAGCTCAGAGGATTTGGTGAGGGAGTGTCTGGAGACACCAGGGACCCCCATCCTGTCAGCTCCTGTATCATTTTATTGTGATTCATAGCTTCCTTAGATTGGGTTTCAGTGTCCTCCTGAATCTGATCTTCCTTCCTATCTGTATTCTGAATCCTATTTCTGTCATTTTAGCCATCTCAGCCCAGTTAAGAACCCTTGCTAGAGAACTAGTGTGATTGTTTGGAGAAAATAAAGTTTGACTTGCTCCCATAGGATACTTTAGCCCTGGGTGAACTGTTAGACCTGAACTCTTAATGGTGGTCTTACCCATGAGATGAGGCTAGTTGGACCTGGACAGCCCTTGCTCTGCTGGCCTCTCCTGGGGCCCCAGCCTGGCTGTGTCTGCTTGCATGACAGGCCCCAAGTACCTCTTGAGGGCTGCATCATAGCTTCTGCACTGGCACATCAGGCCTGACTAGCAGAGTGCTCCAGCAGAGCTGCCCATAAACACACAGCAGCCCACCTGGGCCCTCCTCTCACTGCAGCCTCCTCCATCTGCCTTGCATGCAGGCACTCGCCCATAGCTATTCCCTCTCCTCACAACACTTTGCCAGTGTATGTGTGTACTAGAGGTTCTAGCCTTCCCTTTTCCATCAGCACATACGTGCACATGCATCCTACCATGCCAGTGCTGCCAGAGTGAGTGCACCCCACTCCCTCTCTCCCCATTGTCATGAGAGTATTGGCAGCACAGGGCCCACTAGTGTTAACATGCACAGAGCATGCACACAGTCCTGTACCCACCAGTGCCCTGCCCCTGTGTTAACACCACCAGTAAGAACACATGCACAGTCACTGGCAGGAGCCCCACCCCCTTAGTCGTACTGCTACCACTGCTGCTGCAAACACTCACATGAAGGCCAGTACCCCAGCACTCACTAACATCCTGCTGCAGCTGACCAGGATGTACTCTGTTGTGCTGCTGCTGACACTGCTGCTGACACGTGCAAACGAGGACTGATCTCACTGCCACTGCTCTACAAAGTGCTTTGACTGGCACCATCTATCGCAGTGTTGTGACCAGCAATCTGGGAGCATTTTGGTCCCTCCAGTGCAATAGGTTCCTAACCGTGAGGAGCCAGAGAACAAAGCTAGGGTCTGATACCAGTACCCCAAAGTTAGAGCATGCAGTCAGGAGTCCTGAGCTGAGCCTTGCCCCACTAAGACCTTCCAATAATGAAAACAGTCCACTGAACCCTCCTTATACCACAATCAAACCCCCAATGTCATCAAATAAGATAAAAGAAAAAAAAAGTCCATCCAAAGGATAGCAACTTCAGACATTGAAGGAACATCACCCCACACAAATAAGAAAGAACCAGTGCAAGAACTCTAACAATTCTAAAAGCCAGAGTGTCTTATTTTCTCCAACCAGTCATACTAGTTCTCCAGCAAGGGTTCTTAACTGGGCTGAGATGGCTAAAATGACAGAAATAGGATTCAGAATACAGATAGGAAGGAAGATCACTGAGATTCAGGAGAACACTGAAACCCAATCTAAGGAAGCTACAAATCACAATAAAATGATACAGGAGCTGACAGACAAAATAGCCAGTATAGAAAAGAATGTAACTAACCTGAGCTGAAAAACACTCTACAAGAATTTCATAATGCAATTTCAAGTGTTAACAGCAGAATAGATCAAGCTGAAGAAAGGATCTCATAGTTTAAAGACTTGCTTTCTGAAATAAGACAGACAAGAATAACAAGAAAAGAATACAAAAGAATGAAAAACTCTAAGAAATATGGTACTATGTAAAGAGACTGAATCTACAACTCATTGGCATCCCTGCAAGAGAATGGGAAGAATGGAAGCAACATGAAAACATATTTCAGAATATCATCTGTAAGAATTTCCCCAACCTGGCTAGAGAGGCCAATATTCAAATTCAGGAAATACAAGAACTCCTGAAAAATACTTGACAAGAAGATAATCCCCAAGACACACAATCATAAGATTCTTCAAGGTTGAAATGAAAGAAAAAATGTTAAAGGCAGTTGAAATAAAAGAAAAAAGTGTTAAAGGCAGTTAGGGCCGGGCGCGGTGGCTCAAGCCTGTAATCCCAGCACTTTGGGAGGCCGAGACAGGCGGATCACGAGGTCAGGAGATCGAGACCATCCTGGCTAACACGGTGAAACCCCGTCTCTACTAAAAAATACAAAAACCTAGCCAGGCGAGGTGGCGGCTGCCTGTAGTCCCAGCAACTCGGGAGGCTGAGGCAGGAGAATGGCATAAACCTGGGAGGTGGAGCTTGCAGTGAGCTGAGATCCGGCCACTGCACTCCAGCCTGGGTGACAGACCAAGACTCCGTGTCACAAAAAAAAAAAAAAAAAAAAAAAAAAAGGCAGTTAGTCACCTACAAAGGGAAGCCCATCAGACCTCTCAGTAGAAACTCTACAAAACAGAAGTGAATGGGGGCCTATATTCAATATTCTTAAAGAAAAGAAATTCCAACCAAAAATTTCATATCTGACCAAACTAAGCTTCATAAGAGAAGGAGAAATAAAATCATTTTCAGACAACCAAATGCTGAGGGAATTTTTACCACCAGACCTACCGTACAAGAGCTCCTGAAAGAAGTAGTAACATGGAAAGGAAAGACCATTACCAGCCATTACAAAAACACATTTAAGTACACAGACCAGTGACAATATAAAGCAACCACACAAACAATTCAGCAATAAATAGCTAGCAACATGATGACAGGATCAAATCAAGGCAAATCAATACTAACCTTGAATGTAAATGGGCTAAATGCCCCAATAAAAAGGCACTGCAAGTAGCAAGCTGAATAATGAAGCAAGACCCAATGATATGCTGTCTTCAAGAGACCCATTTCACATACAATGACACCCACAGGCTCAAAATAAAAGAATAGAGAAAAATGTACCACCAAACAGAAAATAGAAAAAAGCAAGAATTGCCATCCTAATTTCAGACAAAACAGATGTTAAACCAACAAAGATCAAAAAAGACAAAGAAGGGCATTACATAATGGTAAAGGGCTCAATTCAACAATATCTAATTATCCTAAATATATATGCACCCAACACAGGATTCATAAAGCAAGGCCTCAGAGACCTTCAAAAAGACTTAGACTACTACACAATAAGAGTGGGAGACTTCAACACCCCACTGATAGTGTGAGATCATTGAGGCAGAGAATTAACAAAGATACTGAGAACTTGAACTCAACACTGGACCAAATGGACCTGAAAGACATTTACAGAACTCTCCACCCAAAAACAATAGAATATACATTCCTCTCATTTGCACATGGCACATACTTTAAAATCGACCACATAATTGGACATAAAACAATCCTCAGAAAATTTGAAAAACCTGAAATAATACCGTCCACACACTTGGACCACAGTGCAATAAAAATAGAATTCAATATGAAGAAAACACCTCAAAGCCATACATTTACATGAAAATTAAACTACCTGCTCCTGAATGACTTTTGGCAAATAATAAAATTAAAGGAAAAATCAGGAAGTTCTTCAAAACTAATGAGAACAAAGATATAATATACCAGAATCTCTGGGACACAGCTAATGCTGTGTTAAGAGGGAAATTTATAGCACTAAATGCCCACATCAAAAAGTTAGAAAGATCTCAAATTAACAACCTAACATTACAACTAAAAGAATAAGAGAAGCTGGAGCAAACCAACCCCAAAGCTAGCAGAAGACAAGAAATAATCAAAATCAGAGCTGAACCAAAGGAGATTGAGACATGAAAAACCACTCAAAAGATTAATGAATGCAGGAGCGTTTTTTTTTTTTTTTGAAAAAATTAGTAAGACAGATAGACTACTAGCTAGACTAATGAAGAACATGCAAGAGAAAATGCAAATAAATACAATCAAAACAAAGGGGAATATTACCACTAACCCCACAGAAATACAAATAATCATCAGAGACTATTATGAACATCTCTATGCACACAAACTAGAAAATCTAGAAAAAATGGATAAATTCTTGGACACATACACCCTCCCAAGACTGAATCAGGAAGAAACCAAATCCCTGAACAGACCGAAATTGAATCAGTAATAAATAGCCCACCAACCAAATAAGCCCTGGACAGTCAGAGTCCCAGCCAAATTCTACCAGATGTACAAAGTAGAGCTGGTACCATTTCTACTGAACTTTTCCAAAAAAAGTTTCTATGAGGCCAGCATCATCCTGATACCAAAATCTGGCAAAGACACAACAACAATAAAAAAAACTACAGGCCATAGCTGGGTGTTGTGGTGTGCACCTGTGATCTCAGCTACTCGGGAGGCTGAGGCAGGAGAATCGCTTGAAACTAGGAGGTGGAGGTCTCAGTGAGCCGAGATTGTGCCACTGCACTCCAGCTTCTATGACAAGAGCAAAACTCTGTCTCCAAAAAAAAAAAAAAAAGAAAGAAAACTACAGGTCAATATCCTTGATGAACAATTGATGCAAAAAACCTCAACAAAATACTAGCAAATTTTATCCAGCAGCCCCTCAAAAATCTAAGCCACCACAATCAAGTAGCAATAATATAGAAAGGAATTATTTCTGGGATGCAAGGCTGGTTCAACATATACAAATCAATAAACATGATTCATCACATAAACAGAACTAAAGACAAAAACCACATGATCATCTAAATAGATGCAGAAAAGGCTTTTGATAAAATTCAATATCTCTTCATGTTAAAAATTTTCAATAAACTAGGTATTGAAGGAACATACTTCAAAGTAATAAGAGCCATATATGACAGACCCACAGCCAACATCATACTGAATGGGCAAAAGGTGGAAGCATTCCCCTTGAAACTGGCATAGGACAAGGATACTCTCTCTTATCACTCCTATTCAACATAGTATTGGAAGTCCTGGCCAGTGCAATCAGGCAAGAGAAAGAAATAAAAGGCATACAAACAGGAAAAGATAAAGTCAAACTATCCTTGTTTAGAGATGGCACGATTCAATATCTAGAAAACCCCATAGTCTCACCCTCAAAGCTCCTTCAGCTGATAAACAACTTCAGCCAAGTTTTAGGATACAAAATCAACGAACAATAACCATTAGCATTCCTATACACCAACAACAGCCAAGATGAGAGCCAAATCATGATGGCAACCCCATACACAATTGCCACAAAAAGAATAAAACACCTAGGAATACAGCTAACCAGGGAGGTGAAAGATCTCTATAATAAGAATCACAAAACACTGCTGATAGAAATCAGAGATGACACAAACAAATGGAAAAACATTCCATACTTATGAATGGAAAGAATCAATATTGTTAAAATGGCCATACTGCCCAATGCAATTTACAGATTCAATGCTATTCCTATCAAACTACCAATAACATTCTTCATGGAACTAGAAAAAACTATTTTAAAATTCATGTGGAACCAAAAAAAGAGCCTGAATGGCCAAGGCAATCCTACTCAAGAAGAACAAAGCAAGAGGCATCATTCTACCCAACTTAAAACTATGCTAAAGGGCTACAGTAACCAAAACAGCAGGGTGTTGATACAAAAACTGACATACAGTCCATGGAACAGAATAGAGAGCCCAGAAATAAGGTTGCACACCTAAAACCATCTGATCTTCGACACTACTGACAAAAACAGGCAATTAGGAAAGGACTCCACATTCAATAAATGGTGCTGAGATAACTGGCTAGCCATATGCATAAGACTGAAACTGGACCCCTTCCTTACACCATACACAAAAATCAACTCAAGATGAATCAAAGACTTAAATGTAAAACCCTAAACTATAAAAACCCTGAGAGACAACCTAGGCAATACCATTGAGGACACAGGAACGGGCAAAGATTTCATGAGAAAGGTGCCAAAAGCAATCACAACAAAAGCAAAAATGGACAAATGGGACCTAATTAAACTAAAGAGCTTTTGCACAGCAAAAGAAACTGCCAACGGAGTAGACAACCTGCAGAATGGGAGAAAATACTTGCAAACTGTGCATCTGACAAAGGTCCAATATCCAGCATCTGTAAGGAAAAACAAACTTACAAGAAAAAACAACCCCATTAAAAAGTGGGCAAAGGATACGAACAGACAATTTTCAAAAGAAGACAAACATGCAGCCAATACATGTATAAAAAAAGCTCAATTTTACTAATCATTAGGGAAATGCAAATCAAACCACAATGAGATACCATCTTACATCAGCCAGAATGGCTATTTAAAAGTCAAAAAATAACAGATGCTGGCAAGGTTGCAGAGAAAAGGGAATGCTAATACGCTGTTGGTGGGAGTGTAAATTAGTTTAATAATTGTTGAAAACAGTGTGTTGATTCCTCAAAGAACTAAAATAGAACTACCATTTGACTCAGCAATCTCATTACTGGATATATATCCAAAGGGACATAAAGTCATTCTATCATAAAGACACATGCACACATATATTCATTGCAGCACTATTCACAATGGCAAAGACATAGAATCAATCTAAATGCCCATCAATGGAAGAATGGGTAAAGAAAATGTGTTATATATACACTACGAAAAGGAATGAGATCATGTCCTTTGCAGGAACATGGATAGAGCTAGAGACCATGACCCTCAGCAAACTAATGCAGGAACAGAAAACCAAATACCACAGGTTCTCATCTATAAGTTGGAACGAAATGATGAGAACACATGGACAAAAGGAGGGGAACGACATACATGAGGGCCTACCAGAAGGGTAGAGGTTGGGAGGAAGAAGAAGAGCAGAAAAAATAACTCTAGTACCTGGGTGATGAAATAATCTGTTCACCAAACCCTTGTGACACAAGATTACCTATATAACAAACCTGCACATGTACCCCTGAACTTAAAATAAAAGTTAAAAAACAAAATAAAAAACCTAAATAGATGAAGACGAAATGTTTTCCAAAGTCCATAAAGCAAATAAATTGTGTATCTATGCAACTTTGTTGGGGAATAATAAGTTCTTCATCTTCAATGACATGTTGAATATTGGAAATCTTATAAGTGTGTTTAAATAAATATAAGAAACTCAATTAGGTATAGCAAAATACATATCAGTTAGAAAGCAACAAAATATAAAACCATATGGCAAATCTTTTAAGAATGTACCCTTTAAAGAAATGATACAAATATGCTAGACCAATAAATACCAATAAAACTCTTTTAGGAAAATTTATAGAATGTGACTACACAGTAACTGTGAAATTACTTAAAAAGTCAAAGGGTCAAAGGTACAAAACATTTATATACTATATGCTAAATGACCAGAGAAGATAATTTATTGACAAAGAAATATACACTCTAAGTCACAACATGAAAAATTCCAATTTGGTAGCAATTAAAGCAAAGCAAAATAAAGATACAACCACATTTCTACATAACCATCCAAGATAAATCAAACCAACAACACAGCATTGGTGAACTGTTGAAAAATAAATATATTGCTGGTAATCCTTGAAGACTTTGCTGAGACTCTAGAGCAGTGGTTACAAAAGTCTTTGATGTAGCAATTTTGTTTTGAGCAATAAATCCTATATATGATATAAATATAATGAGATTTATATATATTTATATATGATATATATATGATATATATTTATATATAGATGATATATAGATGATTTATACATATAGATGATATAAATGATATAAATGAAAACAAAAATCAGATGTATGTTTCTCTACAGTAGATGTATGTTAGAGTACTGAAAATTGAAAATAACTCAACGATGGGTGGAATAATTGTTGAATAAACCATGATACTTTTTCCAAAATATATATATATATTTTTCAATAGCTTTTCCAGTACAAGTGGTTTTTGGTTACATGGATGAATTGTGTAGTGGTGAAGTCCAAGATTTTAGTGCACTTGTCACCCCAATAGTTTACATTGTACTCAATATGTAGTTTTTTTACTCCCCACCTCCCTTCCATTTTACCCTCTTCTAAGTCTCCAATGTTATATCACTCTGTATGCATTTATGTACTCATAACTTAGCTTCCACTTATAAGTGAGAACATACAGTATTTGATTTTTCATTCCTGAGTTACTTCACTTAGAATAATGGCCTCCAGCTCCAACCAAGTTGCTTCAAAAGACATTATTTTATTTCTTTTAATGGCTGAGTAGTATTCCACAGCATATAAACACCACATTTTCTTTATTCAGTCATCAGTTGATGGGCACATAGGTTGGTTCCATATCTTTGGAATTGTGAATTGAACTGTGATAAACACATGCATACAAATGTCTTTTGATATAATGCCTGACTTATATTCATTTGGGTAGTGGTATTGCTGGGTAGTGTAGTGGTATTGCTGGGTTAAATGGTAGATCTACTTTTAGTTCTTTGAGAAACCTCCATTCTGTTTTCCATAGAGGTTGTAATGTTCCTTTCCACCACATCCACGCCAACATCTTTTTTAAAATTTTTTTTATTTTTCAATAATGGCCATTCTGGCTCAGGCAAGGTGGTATCTCACTGTGGTTTTTATTTGCATTTCCCTGACGATTAGTGATGTTGAGTATTTTTTCATATCTTTGTTGGCCATCTGTATATCTTCTTTTGAAAGTATCCACGACATTTGCCCACTTTTTTGATGGGATTATTTGTGTTTTTTTCTTGCTGATTTGTTTGAGTTCCTTGTAGATTCTGGATATTAGTCCTCTGTCAGATGCATAGTTTGCAAATATTTTATACCATTCTGTGGGTTGTCTGCTTATGCTGATGATTATTTCTTTTGCTGTGCAGAAGCTTTTAAAATTTAATTTGGTTCTATTTACATGTTTTTGTTTTTGTTGCATTCACATTGGGGGTCTTGGTCATAAATTCTTTTCTTAGGCCAATGTCCAGAAGAGTTTTTCCTAGGTTTTTTTCTAGAATGTCTTTGGTTTCAGGTCTTAAAGTCTTTAATTCATCTTTAGTTGATTTTTGTATATGCTGAGAAACAGGGGTCCAGTTTCATTCTTCTACATGTGGCTTGCCAGTTATCACAGCACCATTTATTGAATAGGGCATGCTTTCCTCAATTTATATTTTTGTATGTTTTGTCAAAGATCTGTTGTTTCTAAGTATTTGGCTTTATTTCTGGGTTCTCTATTCTGTTCAGTTGGTCCGTGTATCCACTTTTACACCAGTACCATGCTGTTTTGGTTACCGTAGCCTCATAGCATAATTATGATTTGAAATTAGGTAATGTGATGCCTTTGGATTTCTTCTTTTTGCTTAGGATTGTTTTGGTAACTCAGGCCCCTTTTTTTTTTTATTCCATATGAATTTTAGGATTTTTTTCCCTAATTTTATTAGAAAAATGATGTGAGTATTTTCTTCCCTTTTTTTTTTTTTCCTCTTTTTTGAGACGGAGTTCCACTATTGTTGTCCAGGCTGGAGTGCAATGGTGTGATCTCGGCTCACTGCAACCTCTGCCTCCTGGGTTCAAGGAATTCTTCTGTTTCAGCCTCCCGAGTAGCTGGGATTACAGGCACCCACCACCATGCCAGCTAATTTTTGTATTTTTTAGTAGACACGGGATTTCACCATGTTGGCCAGGCTCATCCTGAACTCCTGACCTAAGGTAATCCACTTGCCTTGGCTTCCGAAAGTACTAGGATTACAGGCATGAGCCACCTAGGCTGGCCTGATGTGGGTATTTTCATGGGAATTGCGTTGAATCTGTTCATTCCTTTGGGCAGTATGGTCATTTTCACAGTATTGATTCTTTCAATCCAGAGCATGGGATGTATTTCCATTTGTTTGTGTCATCTATGATTTCCTTCAGCAGTGTTTTGTCATTCTCCTTGTAGAGCTTTTTCACCTTCTTGGTTAAGTACACACCTAAATATTTTATTTTATTATTTTCAGCTAATTGTAAAAGGAATTGAGTTCCTGATTTAATCCTCAACTTGGTCATTGTTGCTGTATAACAGTGCTACTGATTTGTGTACATTGGTTTTCGTAACCTGATACTTCACTGAATTAATTTATCAAATCTAGGAGTCTTCTGGAGGAGTCTTTAGGGTTTTCTAGGTATACAATCATGTCATCGGCAAATAGATAGTTTGACTTCCTCTTTTCCAATTGGTGTGCCCTTTGTTTCTTTCTCTTGCCTGATTAGTCTGACTACCACTTTCAGTACCATGTTGAATAGAAGTGGTGAAAGTGGGTATTCTTGTCCTGTTCTAGTTCTTAGGGGGAATGTTTTCAACTTCTCCCCATTCATATGTTGTTGGCTGTGGGTTTGTCATAATAGCTTTTACTGTTCTGAGATATGTCCTTCTATGCCTAGTTTGTTGAGGGTTTTTAATCATAAATGGAAGGTGGGTTTTACCAAATGCTTTCTCTACATTTATTGAGATAATAATATGGTTTTTGTTTTAGATTCTGTTTATGTAGTGAATTACATTTATTGACTTGCATATGTTGAACCATCCCTGCATCCTTGGTATGAAACCCACTTGATCATGGTGAATTTTCTTTCTGATGTGCTGTTGGATTTGGTTTGCTAGTATTTTATTGTGTTGAGAATGTTTGCATCTGTTTATTAGGCATATTGGTCTTTAGTTTTCTTTTTTCATTATGTCCTTACCTGGCTTTGGTATCAGGGTGATATTGGTGTCATAGAATGAAATAGGGAGGATTCCTTCTTCCACAATCATTTGGAATAGTTTCAGTAGGGTTGATACCAATTCTTCTTCCTCTTCTTCTCCTCCTCTTCCTTCTCCTTCCTCCTCCTCCTCTCCTCCTCCTCCTTCTTTTTCTTCCTTCTTCTTCATCTTCTCCTTCCTCCTCCTTCCTTCTTCTCCTTCCTCCTTCTTCTCCTTCCTTCTTCCTCTTCTCCTTCCTCCTCCTTCCTCCTTCTCCTTCCTTCTTCTTCCTTCTTCTTCCCCCTACTCCTCCTCCTCCTCCTTCTCCTGCATGCCCCCCTCCTCCTCCTCCTTCTTTTTTTTTTTTTCTTTTTTGAGACAGAGTCTCACTCTGTCACCCAGGCTGGAGTGCAATGTCATGATCTCAGCTCACTGCAACCTCCGCCTCCTGGGTTCAAGTGATTCTCATGCCTCAGCCTCCCAAGTAGCTGGGACTACAGGGGTGCACCACTACACCTGGCCAATTTTTGTATTTTTAGTGGAGACAGGGTTTCAACTTGTTGGCCAGGCTGGTCTTGAACCCCTGACCTCAGGTGATCTGTCTACCTTGGCCTCCCAAAGTGCTGAGATTACAGGCATGAGCCACCACACCCAGCCCGAATTCTTCTTTGAATGTCTGGTTGAATTTGGCTGTGAATCTATCTGGCCCTGGAGTTTTTGTTGTTGTTGGCAATTTTTTTCTGTTACTGATTCAGTCTTACTGCTTGTTATTGGTCTGTTAGGGATTTTTATTTCTTCCTAATTCAAGGTAGAAAAGTTGTATGCTTCCAGGAATTTAACCATTTCCTCTAGATTTTCTAGTTTGTGTGCAGAGTTGTTCATAGTCATCTCAAATGATTATTTGTATTTCTGTGGTGTCAGTTGTAATGTCTCCATTTTCGTTTCTAGTTGACCTTATTTGAGTTTTCTCTCTTCTTGGTTAATTTAGCTAATGGTCTATCAATTTTGTTTATCTTTTTAAATACCAACTTTTTGTTTCATTGGTCTTTTGTATTTTTTGTTTCCATTTCATATAGTTCTGCTTTTATCTTTATTTTTTATTTTCTTCTGCTAGCTTTGGGCTTTTTTCTTGTTGCTCTAGCTCCTTGAGGTGTGATGTGAGGTTGTCAATTTGTGATCTTTCAGGCTTTTTGATGCAGGCATTTAGCACTATAAACTTTTCTCTTAGCACTGCTTTTGCTCTATCCAGAGGTTTTGATAACTCATGTTACTACTGCCATTCATTTGAAGAATTTTAAAATTCCCATCTTGATTTAATTGTTAACCCAGACATCATTCAGGAGAAGGTTGTTTTATTCCCATGTATTTGTATAGTTTTGAAGGTTCCTTTTGGAGTTGATTTCTAGTTTTATTCCACTGTGGTCTGAGAAGATACCTGATATAATTCCAATTTTAAAAAGTTTATTGTTTTGTGGCCTATCATATGGCCTATCTTGGAGAATGTTCCATGTGCTGATGAGAAGAATGTATATTCTGCAGTTCCTGTGTAGAATGTTCCATAAATATCTGTTAGGCCCATTTGTTTTAGAGTGAACTTTATTTCTAGTGTTTATTTTTTATTTTCTGCCTCAATGATCTATCCAGTGCTGTCAGTGGAGTGTTGAAGTCCCCTACGATTATAATATTGCTGTTGAGCTCTTTTCTTAGGTCTAATAGTAATTGTTTTATGAATCTGGGAGCTCAAGAGTTAGGTGCATATATATTTAGGACTGTAATATCTTTTTGTTGGATCAATTATATTATTATTATATAATGACCTTCTGTGGTCATTATACAATAATAGCTACTCCTGCTTGCTTTTGGTTTCCATTTGCATGGAGTATCTTTTTTCACCCCTTTACCTTGAGTCTATATGAATCCTTATGCGTTAGGTGAATCTCTTGAAGACAGCAGATATTTGGTTTGTGATTTTTTAAATCCACTCTGCCAATCTGTATCTTTTAAGTGGAGCATTTAGAACATTTGAATTCAATGTTAATAATGACTATTCCAGTCATCATGTTGATTGTTACCTAGACACTTTAGTTTCCTCACTGTGTTATTGTTTTATAGGCCCTGTGACTTTTCTGCTTTGAAAAGTTCTATTCTGGTGCACACTGACCTTTTATTTCAAGATTTAGAATTCCTTTTAGCATTTCTTGTAGGGCTAGTCTGGTAGCGACAAGCTCCCTCAGCATTTGCTTGTCTGAAAAAGACAACTTCTTTTTCTTTTATGACACTTAGTTTTGCTAGATTGAAAATTGTTGACTAACAGCTATTCTGTTTAAAGAGGCTAAAGATAGGACCCCAGTCCCTTCTGGCTAGTAAGGTTTCTGCTGAGAAGTCTGCTGTTAGTCTGAAAGGTTATCTTTTGTAGGTTACCTGATGATTTTGTATCACTGCTCTTAGAAGTTTTCATTCATGATGACTTTAGACAGCCTGATGACTGTATGCATTGCTGATGTCCTTTTTGCAATGAATCTCCAAGGAATTCTTTGAGCTTCTTGTATTTGGATGACTAAATCTTTAGCAAGGCCAGGGAAGTTTTCCTCAACTATTTCCTCAAATAAGTTTTCCAGACTTTTGGCTTTTCCTTTTCCCTCAGGAACACCAAGGATTCTTAGGTTTGGCCATTGTACATAATCCCATATTTCTTGGGGACTTTGTTCATTTCTTTTAATTCTTTTTTTCTTTATTTTTGTCTGTTGGGTTAATTCAAAAGTCTTATCTTTGAGCTCTGAAATTCTTTCTTCTACTTGGTCTAGTCTATTGTTAAAACTTTCCTCTGCATTTTGTAATCCCCTAAATGTGTCTTTCATTTCCAAAAGTTCTGATTGGTTTTTCTTTAAAATACATATATCTGTTTAGAAAATTTTTCATCCAGGCCGGGCGCAGTGGCTCAAGCCTGTAATCCCAGCACTTTGGGAGGCCGAGACGGGTGGATCACGAGGTCAGGAGATCGAGACCATCCTGGCTAACACGGTGAAACCCCGTCTCTACCAAAAAATACAAAAAACTAGCCAGGCGAGGTGGTGGGCGCCTGTAGTCCCAGCTACTTGGGAGGCTGAGGCAGGAGAATGGCGTAAACCCGGGAGGCGGAGCCTGCAGTGAGCTGAGATCTGGCCACTGCACTCCAGCCCGGGAGACAGATGGAGACTCCATCTCAAAAAAAAAAAAAAAAAAAATTTTTCATCCATATCCTGAATGTTTTTAAAATTTATTTATGTTGATTTTCACATTTCTCTTGTATCTTCTGGAGTAACTTATTAATCAAACTTTTGAATTCTTTATCTGGTATTTCAGATTTCTTTTTTCTTTCTTTCTTTTTTTTTTGAGATGGAGTCTCACTCTGTTGCCTAGGCTGGAGTGCAGTAGCAGGATTTTGGCTCGCTGCAATCGCCACCTCCCAGGTTCAAGCAATTCTCCTGCCTCAGCCTTCCAAGTAGCTGGGATTAAAGGCGTCCACCACCATGCCCAGCTAATTTTTGTATTTTTAGTACAGACGGGGTTTCACCATGTTGTTCAGCCTGGTCTTGAAATCCTGACCTCAGGTAAACTGCTCGCCTTGGCCTCCCAGAGTGTTAGGATTACAGGCGTGAGCCATCATGCCCGGCCTGGATTTCATCTTGGATTGGATCCATTACTGGATAGCTAGTGTGATCTTCTGGGGATATTACAGAACCCTGTTTTGTCATATTGCCAGATTTATTTTTCTGGTTCCTTCTCATTTGAGTATACTATTTCTTCTAATTACTTTTGAATTTATTTTTTATTCAACAGTATTTATTTTTTAATTTTTTTCTCCCTTGAGGATGTGACTTTAATGATTACAGTTTTGTTTTTTTTTAATAACCTAATTCAGCTATGAATGCTTTCAGGGTTAAACATTCTTTACGAGTTTCTTAGTTATGCAGAGTCTTTTTAGGATGGCTTTCTCAGATGCTGGGTGTAGTAGCAATATGCATGGTGTGTGAACGGATTCACTGTCTCTTGTTGGAATGGCAGAGGCCTCTTGAAGCTTATCTCACTCCCCAGTAGTGTGCACTTTTCATTTATTTTTCCCCAAGTATTTTATTTACTGGGTTGAACAGTTCAGGCTTCAGGCCAGTAGAGCAGGTGTCCATGGTTAAACACTAGCTGTGGCTAAAGCAGTTGGGTAAATTCAATACCCAATGGTGGGCAGAGGTCCCAGCCTTGACAGAAGTCACTGGGGGAGCTCTCAGTGAAACACACTGATGTCTTATCAGGAGGAAAAGTGGGAGCCACCTCAGCTTCCCTGCCAGTCCAGCAGAAAATTTATCCACCTTCCAGTCACACTCCTGACCCAGTGTTCTGGCTATTCAGATCAGACAGTCACCTCTTTTCATTTGCAGGAATGTTGATATTCCATGTAGAGAGGGATGGTGGCCTCTACCCCTCATGCAAGTCTGAGCCTGGAGGGTACTCCTTCTGTGGGGATGCAGTCACCCTAAAGTGTTCCCAAAAGGCTGTCTACTGTTTCCACCCATGCTGAGCTCCTATGGGAGAAGTCCCAGCTGTGTCTGCAGTGTGGGTGAGGGGAAGAAGAAATCCCCTTCTCCAAGACCCTTCATGAGCACCAGGGCTGCCTGTTGGGGTAGAGTCACAGACTTTCCCCTACTGGGCTCAGCACTGCATCTGTACTTCTGCTGAAACAAACTTCACACAAGAAGAAAGTCCTGGGACTCACGGCTTGCCACCTGGATTCTTTTGTCCCATGGGGGTGCTCCCTTGATGTGGTGTACCCCCCTTTCCCCAGGAGTAGGAGTCTCTGAAGGCCAGATTACTGTGAGTGCTGCTGCTCCTCTGTGTCTAGCTGCCCAGTTGGGCTGCCATCCTCCAGGCCAGTGCTGGGGAATGTCTGCAAGGGATCCAATGATGTGACCTGTCTTCAAGTCTCCCAGCACTGGGTACCAGCACCAGATCAGATAGAGGTGGCTGGGGAGTGATACAGACTCTGTGAGATTCCTTGGTTATAAATAGCCTTGGTATGTTGGCTTTCTCAAATGCCAGCTGTAGTAGTAATGAACTGGTCACATGGACAGACTTAGGACCTTCTGGTTAGTTAAGGTGATGCAAGCAATTGTGATAGCTGAGGTCATACACAAGTTTTTGCCTTCCTGAGCACTGTGTTCTTCTGCCTGAAGATTCTGTAGTGGCTGTATCAGCTGACCTCCAGCTTTGATCCTTTCATCACAACACTTCCTAAACTCTGTGCTCATGTGCCAAGCCACCTCTCTTCCTTCATTCAAGTATTTCCTGAAATGTGACCTTCATTTGTGCTTGCCTTCCGTTACCCAGGAGAAGTACTCTGATATCTCAGGCAACGAGCAGGGCCATAGGGCTCCCAAAAGTTTCTGTCCTTTGTATTATGTGACCAGCATGGGTGGATGGGCAAAGCCAGGTAGGGGCTGGGTCAGGCAAGTCCATGTTCTGGTTCTCGGTGTGCAGACACAAGCAGCAGCCCCAGTGGGGATCGGAGGGCAGTTCTCTGGCTGCTGGAGTAATGTTCCATGGGGGAGTACAGTGGCTTCTGCTGCACAGAAGAGTCTACAAGGGGAGTGGGGAGCAGCAGGTGGCAGTAAGCCCCACCCAGTTTCCATGCATTTGGCAAGGCAGGTCTCACACCTGGAATGTTCCACTAGCAGCAGCTCACTGGGTTCCAGGCAGCCTATGCTCAGAATTCAAAACTGCCGCAGACCATAAGCCTTCCCCATGGAGACAGATATTGAGGCTCTCAGGCCACACTCCTCCTGGTCTGCCCAAGAAGCAGGGGCACTCAGCTCCTGCTTAATCTCCACTGGGAGCTTCTCCCATCCTGTGACTGCTGCCTGAATTAGCTGGCTGACTTCTAAAGTGAAGTACCCTGTGAGGCAGGATCAAGAATGGCTTCCCTCTGTCCCCACTGGAGACTGGGAGTGCACACACAGCATGTCCCAACGCTACTTTTTCTCATATACTCCCCACCGTTCACTACATTAGCTCTAGCACTGGGTAGGGTTAAAAAGCTTCCCTCATGGCCTGGATTGCCAGGTTCACTGATGGAAATGTATATCCCAGAGGCAGCTTCTCCCCACTCACACTGGGGATTTTCAGGTTTACACCTGGCTCATGGTGTAGGCTGCAGCCTGCTGCTTCTTTCAAAGGGTCTGGTTTCCATCAGTTTTCCTGTTCCTGTGTTGCTTCTTGAAATAAAGTTCACAGTGTGAATCTCTACACACTACTTTGTCTTTCCAACCGGGAGAGGCATGCCTCCAATCTGCCATCTTGGAAAAACACCCACCATACTTTAAGACATGCTGAAATATTTATATGGAAAAAAGAAGATACATAGTATGTACACACTGTATATACTTTGTATAAAAATATGGCTTTATGTTCATTGGTTTCTTTTTGTTTTCCTATAAAGTTTCTTAGAGCTCTGATTTGTTTTAAAGATGTTGATTTGATTTACGTAACAATTTAGTGCAACATTCTAAGCTTATGGCATTTACTCGATCTTTACCAATTTTTTTAAATGAAGAAAATGATGTATTGTTAAAAATAAAGAAAATGTGATAGAAAGATATGTCATAATGGCTGGATCAGTGAATATTCTCCTTCTCATATACTCCCCACCTCTCACTAAATTAGCTCCAGCACTGGATAGGGTTAACACCTACTTAACTCTTTGAGAATAATAAAATACCTTTTTGATTAGCATCATCACAAGTGATTCATTGACTGTGGGTCAGAACATTTCCTACTCTCAAAGAAGTTAACTTGTCTGAAGTCATACAATTAGAAAGCAGCAGAACAAGACTGGAACATAGCCTTTCTGGCTCTCAAGCTGTCCCTGGTGTGGGAATGGGATGCAAAGAACAAATGGAAAGGATAGAACATGAAGGAAAAAATGGACACGCTTTTACTGAAAAGGGAGAGAGCCTGGATGAGATGCATGTGAGGTAAGTCTGCAGTTGAAGTAGTAGGTAGGCAGTAATTGAAGGAATTTTTTAAAAATAATGATCAGGCCAAGGAGGGCAGATCAACTGAGGTCAGGAGTTCGGGACCAGCCTGGCCAACATGGTGAAACCCTGTCTCTACTAAAAATACAAAAATTAGCCAGGCGTGGTGGCAGGTATCTGTAATCCCAGCTACTCAGGAGGCTGAGGCAGGAGAATCGCTTGAACCTCAGAGGCAGACGTTGCAGTGAGCTGAGATCACGCCATTGTATTTCAGCCTGGGGGACAAGAGTGAGACGTCATCTAAAAAAAAAAAAAACTAATAATCTCTATGTCTTTATTATTTATTGATTTAGAGATAGGGTCTCACTCTGTCACCCAGGCTGAAGTGCAGTGGTGTGATCTCAGCTCACTTGCAGCCTTGACTTCCCGGGCTCAAGTGATCCTCCTGCCACATTGTCCTGAGGAGCTGGCACCACAGGTGTGCACCACCATGTCTGGCTAATTTATTTATTTATTTTTATTTCTTGTTGCTATTTCTTAGGGAAGATGTTGTCTATAAGTGAGAGGGCAATAGCTTGCCATGCTGCCTAGGCTGGTCTTAAACTCCTGGGTTCAAGCAACCCTCCTGCCTTGGCCTCCCAAAGTGCTGAGATTTATAGTCAGGAGCCACCACACCTGGCCATGGTTGCTATTTCTTAGGGAGGATGTTGTCTATAAGTGAGAGGGCAAGAGTTTGAGGAAAGAGTCAACGGTTTAGAAGAAGCCATGGGAATGGTGGGGTGAGAGGTGAGGGAAATGAACAAAGACAAATATAAGAACAGAAAAGAAAAGAATTTTCAACCTTTATCCAGTTGAGATTAGAAACCAGGTATTTACAGTGGTGACAATCCACCAATTCATACTCTAAAGTGAAAAAGGCATATCATTGGTTTGATTCCATTTTATAAAAAACAAAACCTGTAGTGTGTATAACACATGTGTAGGAAAATGTGTCCCTCTTAGGGAAGAGAGTGCTTTATTTCTAGAAGAAGAGTGTCTTTGAGATTAGGAGAAAGGACTTTCACTTTTACTGTCTATACTTCTATATGGTTTGAATTTTTTATGACAGAAATGTATTTTTTCCAGTACTTGTGTAAAACATGCACAATGTGAAATGATGGTCTAGTAAGGATTCCTGAGCTGGCTGCATGTCTCTGTCTCCACAGAGATCATTTAAGACCTATTCTACAGTAACTTGAAGCTTCAGAGCCAGCAAAAGTCCCACCTGGCTCCTTCTAGCACAGTGTGCACCTCAGCCTCCCAAGTAGCTGGGACTACAGGTACCCGCCACCACGCCTGGCTAATTTTTTTTTTTGTACTTTTAGTAGAGACGAGGTTTCACCATGTTAGGATGGTCTCCATCTCCTGACCTCGTGATCCACCCGCCTTGACCTCCCAAAGTGTTGGGATTACAGGCATGAGCCACCGTGCCCGGACTAGAACAGCTTTTAATAAACAGATGCAAGCACTATGGCTAGCTGAAACCTCCCACCCCAGCAGCAGTGGGATCAGGTATCACCTTCCAGCGCAGGCTCTTATTTAGGCCACAGGTGCACGCTGTGCTAGAAAGAGCCAGGTGGGACTTTTGCTGGCTCTGAAGCTTCAAGTTACTGTAGAATAGGTCCTAAATGATCTCTGTGGAGACAGAGACATGCACCCAGCTAAGGAACCCTTTTTGTGATATTAATTCATATGGGTTTTTTTTTTCTTTTTCTTTTTTTCTCTTTCCCATTTCCAATAAGATCCATTATGTACCTTTTCCTTGGGGATTATCTAGTAGGAGAAAAGAAGTTGTTCAAAGACAAAGACTTCTCTTGTGTTTTGTGAAAGCTTCAATTCATCAAGGAGATTGTATTAGGCAGGGAGGGTGGCAAGGAGGATGAGAAGGTGGGAGTCCTTGCATGGAAAGATGTAGAAACAGAATGGATATTTCTGCTAACTTGATGAAAGAGATGAAAGATGTTCCATGAGAATTGGGAGCTACTGTTCTGGTGTGATTTCCACAGGTGTGGGGTATATAGGTGAGACTGGATGGTAATACTGAGGCTCCCAGCCCTGGAAAATATTACGGTGCCCAAAAGGAAGTGGTATGTTAACTACATACTTCTAGGAGACTAGTGGGCTTGGGTAATGAACATCTCAGTGGTGGCTTAAGTGGATCAAAGCCTGGAGAGGGTTTTCTATTTATTTTTCTCTTGCTAAGACTCATGTGAACTTTTGTGTTACTCAGTTGGATATTACCTTGAAGTCACAGTTTGAGGAAAGGGCTTGGATGCAGGTAATTTACTTAGGAATTAATCCAATGGAACAAGTGTATGAGACAGAAAGTAAAGGAAAGTTAACATGAGGTTGCATTATTTAGTTAGTTACAGCTACAGCCTCAAAAATTGTTCACTTGAAGGGTCAAGGAACAAGCAAGAGAAGCATTCCTTCATCTGCTCCTGCCCCCTACAGGGTTGGGGCAACAACCTCTCGGTTTGTGTGTCTGGTAAGTGCTGAGTAGGCACCTATGGGCACACGTAGCAAGGAGTCAGAGAAGCCCTGAAGCAGGAAGTGAGAAAAACAAAGGTTAAGTCTGCGGTGAGATATTGTCAGTGCAAAGAGGTGGAAGCCTTCAGAGACCTTTTTGTCACAGCTGGATTCTGAGCTGAGGCTTAGAGGATGTGAAGTGGGGCTAATACACGTTTCCTGTGGTGTCTGATACAGGGAAAGGGGCTCAATAATGACTAAGCAATATGGGACATAGAGACTTAAACAGTTTTTTTTCTCCTGATTAAAAAAGTAATACAGGCTGAGTGTGGTGGCTCACACCTGTAATCCCAGCACTTGGGAAGGCTGAGGTGGGAGGATCACTTGAAGCCAGGAGTTTGAGACCAGCCTGAACAACATACTAAGACTCTGTCTCTACAAAAAAGGTTTCTTAAAAAATAACTGGGCATGGTGGCACATGCCTGTAATTCTAGCTACATGGGAGGTTGATGTAGAAGGATCACTTGAGCCCAGGAATTTGAGGTTGCAGTGAGCTGTGACTGCACTACTGCACTCCAGCCTGGGCAATAGAATGTGACCCCCCAATTCTAAAAAATGTAATACATATATTTTTGGCATCAAAATGAATTTAATTTGATTAAATGGAACTGTAATCTTTGTGATTTATCCTTGTTTCTGGACTAAGGTTTATTCCTGTTATAGTAACACAATGCCATAAAACAGGCATGTCTTTTTTTTTTTCTTTGAGATGGAGTCTTGGTCTGTTGGCCAGGCTGGAGTGCAATGGTGTAATCTTGGCTCACTGCAACCTCCAACTCCCAGGTTCACGCCGTTCTCCTGCCTCAGCCTCCTGAGTAGCTGGGACTACAGGCGCCTGCCCCCATGCCTGGCTAATTTTTTTGTATTTTCAGTAGAGACAGGGTTTCGCCGTATTAGCCAGGATGCTCTCGATCTCCTGACCTCATGATCTGCCCGCCTCAGCCTCCCAAAGTGCTGGGATTACAGGCGTGAGCCACTGCGCCTGGCCAACAGGCATGTCTTAGTCTGTTTTTGGTTGCTATAACAGAATACCTGAGACTGGATAATCTATAAAGAAAAGAGGTTTGCAGTCAGAATGGTTATAATTAAAAAGTCAAAAAATAATGGATGCTGGCAAGGAGAAAAAGGAATACTTATACACTATTGGTGGGAGGGTAAATTAGTTCAACCATTGTGGAAAGCAGGGGGTGATTTCTCAAATTGCTAAAAACAGAACTACTGTTTAACCCAGGAATCCCATTACTGGGCATATACCCAGAGGAACATAAATCATTCTATCATAGAGACACATGCACGTGTATGTTCACTGCACCACTATTCACAATAGTGAATACATGGAATCAACCTAAATGTCCATCAGCAATAGACTTAGATAAAGAAAATGTGGTGTATATATATATATATATACATACCATGGAATACTAGGCAGCCATAAAAAAGAATGAGATCATATCCTTTGCAGGATCATGGATGGAGCTAGAGGCCATTATCCTTAGCAAACTAATACAGGAGCAGAAAACCAAATATTGCATATTCTCACTTATAGGTGGGCGCTAAATATTGAGAACACATGCACACACAGAGGGAAATAACACATGCTGCGGCCTATTGGAGAGTGGAGTGTGGGAGAAGGGAGAGGATCAGAAAAAATAACTAATGGGTACTAGGCTTAATACCTGGGTGACAAAATAATCTGTACAACGAACCCCCATGACATGAGGTTACCTATATGAAAAAACTGCACATGTGCCCCTTAAGTTAATAAAAAGGAAGAAGAAGAAGAAAGAGGAAGAAAGAGGAGGAGGAGGAGGAGGAGGAAGGGGAGGA
>NW_012114733.1:4318777-4324218 GCF_000951035.1 Colobus angolensis palliatus | reverse complement strand
GGGAGGGGAGGGGAGGGGAGGGGAGGGAAGGATTTTGGCTTATGGTTCTGGAGGCTGGGAAGTCTGAGATTGAAGACCTAAATCTGTTGAGGGCCTTATGGTGCTTCTTAACATGGTGGAAAAACAAGGGATCGCATGGCAAGAAAAGAAGCAAGAATGAAACAAGAAAGCTGAACTCACCTTTGTGATAATAAGGTTCCCTCCCATGAGAACTAACCGACTCTTGTGAGAATGGCATTAATCCCTTCATGAGAGTTGAACCCCTGTGACATAAACACCTCTTATGGACCCTACCATCTTTTAACACCATTACTTTAGGAACCAAATTTCAACTTGTGCCTTGGAGGGAACAAACCACATCTAAACCATAGCAAAGCACTAAACAACAACAACAACGTTAGTTCCTTTTTTCTAATCACACATCAATTAAGCACACATATGTATATACATACTTGTCTAAAAAATATGAGGAAAAGTTCTTAGGAAGTTGTGTGATTCCATTGTGAGTTTATACTGGTGTCCTGTCAGCATTTGGCTCTGAATTTTCAAGAAACTGACCTGGTATCTCTTTGCTTCCCAAAATAGTTGTTTTGGGATTTGGAATGTATCTCTATTCATTATCTGTAAAGAATCCCTGTGAAGATGGCTCCATTTAGAGTACAGCTTCTCAAACTTTAATATGCACACAAATCACTCAAACTGATGCTCATCTACTATCTCTGCTTTATGTTTCTCCTTAGCGCTTATCTTCTAACATACTACATACATAACCTACTCAACCTGTTTATTGTTTGCCTCCTCCACTAGAATGTAGACTTAATGAAGGCTGATGTTTTGTCTGTGTCTCTGGTGCCTCGCTCAAAGTAAGAACTCAGTGTCAGCTCTCCAATACATATTTGTGGAATAAATGAATAAATATGTAAATTCATCAAAGTAAGTTGCATTTTAAAGTATAATGAGTATTTGCTAGATATTAAGCATTGTGGGAGGTAGTCTGTGGAATCCCAAGATAAAATAACACTGGAAATACTTCGAGTCTGAAAACATGCTCAGACCAGATGCCTTTGCTATGTGATCTCTCCTGGCTCTCAGTGAATTTAAACAAGTTTGGTACTATCAGTCATGCTCTTACGTCATGAAAGCAGCTTACCTAGAAGCTTTGTACTCTTATACTTGAAATAAGGTCAGCTGAGGAGCGTAGGGTTTTACTAGTACTGTTATTAAATTTTAGGAAAAAAAAGTAAGCTCTCAATTCAGCCTTTCTTATTAAAAATAAATCCAATCCCTGCCCCCCACCCTGCCACCCAACACACACACACAGAGAAAACACTGGGCAAAAAACAAAAACAAAAACAAAACACTGGGCGCCCTCCCTTCAGGAGTTGACAGGTTAGTGGGGAAGACAGACATGTATAAACAAATGTAATAAAGACAGAATTATCAAAACTCTGGTACAGATAGAAGCTGAATACTGGAAGAGCCCAAGGAATCAAGTCTGAATTGTGACTTGGGGCAGAAAGGGGAGACTACATGAAGGTGGAAACATTTGAGTGATGGTAGAATTTTTACTGATGAGGATGAGGAAGAAATTTCAGGGAAAGGGAACAACTGGAGCAGAGGCCTGGGGACATAAATATATTCTTAATGTTTTATTCAAGGGATAATAATCTCTATTGTAACTGACCTGTGGAGCACTGTGTGGACAATAAGTGAGAAAAGGTTAACTGGGACCTGATAGTATAGAAACATGAAAATCAGAGTCTTTCATATTAGGGTCTTCCATTGTAGCCACATACGAAAAAAATACTTACTCAGGCCCTATGTGAATTATGCATGTGTACTTGAAAAGCTCCCTAGGTGGTCCTGGTGGGAGCTAAGATGATGACTTAAAAGGTGATGTGGAAGGCAGTGTGAGAAGTGAGATGACTGGAGGAGTCAGGAACTGGAGGCAAGGGATCTCAGTGGAAGATTTGCAAAACCAGGGTAGAGTTTGTGGAGAAAGAAGACGAATCCAGTTCAAGTTAGTGGAGAGATTGGTAGCACTCTTATCTGCTAAATATTGAGGGTGGCTCAAGATCCATAGGCTCGAAGCTAGCTTAAGTGATCCTTCCTCTTGTGTTTGTGGTTCCATGAATTTCTCCTTTCTTTATTGGAAACATGTGACACAGATTCTAACTGGTCTTGGTATATAGTATAACACAGTAATTAAGAAGCATGATATAAGGTCAAAGGACTTACCTTGCTCCATGACCTTGGGTAAGTCCTTACAGTTTCTAAGTCTCAATTTTCTCATCTGAAAAAAAGGAAAAAATAAATATACTGAGAGGATCGAATATGCAGATACTTGGTTGAGTACCTAGCTGTGATAGCCAAAGTTGTGTATGCTCTGCTGCAGTAAGCGTTAATCCCCGAATGCCTGTGGTTTTAGATGAGATTTATTTTTCAATCATGTTACTTGTCTACTGTGGATCAGCAGGGGGACTCTGCCCATTGCAGTTACTCAGGGACCCAGGCTGACAGAGTAGCTACCATCTTGAATATTGTTAGTACCTATATCAAGGGGAAAGAGAACTCTGGAGGGTCTGGCACCAACAACTCAATGCTTGGTGAAGAACAGATACATGTCTGTAATCCCAGCATTCTGGAAGGCCTAAGGAGGAGGATTGCTTGAGGCCACGAGTTCAAGATCAGCCTTAGAAACATAGTGAGACCCTGTCTCTGCAAAGTTTAAGAAAGAAGAAGAAGGAGGAGAAGAAGAAGGAGAAGGAGAAGAAGGAGAAAAGAGATACATACCATCCCTGCTGACAACTTATTGGCTGTTGGCCAGGGCCAATCATATGGTCCCACCCATTACAGGAGGATTAAGAAGTACAACCCTACCATGTACTCAGTAGATGGGGGAGTCTGAAATATTTGGTAAGCCTTTATTACTACTATTTACTTATAACCTAAGATCTGCAATGTTAACTGTCTTCCTTCCTGCACACCTGCCTCATCCTTGAGTCCGCATTCCAGGGGGCAGCCATCCAATAGCTCTCCTCACCTAACTAGCAACAGAGTCCTCACAGTGCCCTCTAGTGGCACTTAGACCTATTTCATTAGCCCTAGGCGGGAACTTAATTCTGAGGCATCTGGAGCAGAATTTACTGAGCAGGGTTGAATAACATTAATTACATTAATTAATGTTAACTCATGTACAGGCTGAAAAACATTAATTGTCCAGTTTGCCTTACTTTGTAAGCCTCATAAAAGCATTCAGGATAAGCCCTTATGCTCCGAGACTACCCTTTCAGGAGAGTTCTGGAATCTATCCTTCCTTTTTGGCAAGAATATCTAAACTTCAATAATTTAAAGAACCTAGATACAAAACCCAACATGTTTTCACTATGTAGATGGATTCTATTGTATAAACCCCCCTTTCTGTCTCCAACAACCTTTCCTTTCTTATAAACCATATAAATATTTATAGAGATGGAGCCAAAACCATTATGTAATTCCTGAAAGCCTACCTGCAAACTCAACTAGAATAATTATCCTTAATTATAAGAATAATAGGGAGGAGTTGCTTCTGAAGGAACCAAAATGTCATGTTCCCAGCCTCCTATTATGGCTTCCTAACTAGAGTCCATGGACACCTGACCACAACAGTATTTTCATATAATTGATTTCCTTTGTAATTCCATGTATTGTATTTTATACATTTGAAAACAGTAATCTGAGAAGAGGCTCAAAACTTCATCAATCCCCTAGAGTCACTTGGCATCTTAACGTTGTAAGATTGAAGTTATATTTGCCAGTGTGAAGAAACATTTTAAATTTTGCCACAGGGTGGTGCTATTACTTTAAGGGTAAGAAAGAGTAAGTCAGCAGGTTGAACAAGAATCTGTTACCTCCGAGAAGATTGAGAAACAAAGTGGTGATGTGGTCACAGAAACTTTAGTCTTAGTCTTAAGTGGCAGTTACAAATTCCTAGCAGATAAAATGCAGATCCATTAACTAAGACATTTTGGTCTAGTATATAAGATGTGGTTGGTAATGGGTTTTCCTATTTTAAAGTAGTCTATAATACAAACATTATATACCCCTCAAGATTTTGAGGAGCTGTTAGCCAAGCAATTACGTAAACATTCATTCTACACAAGATTAAAGATTTTCTTCAATACACAGGTGGGTGACTGTGGTATCATTTCTCTCACCCGTGTTGTCAGAGTTTTATTTTTCCCCTTGGCTCCATTCTGGGTGTAGACATCATACTTCACATGTACTGAATTCCAGCAAGGCACAATCATGATGAGATGCACACGGCAAGTTCAAAAGTAGAAGACCAACTCCTGAATGGGAACTGATAATCAAATGATGAAAACTGCACAAAGAACCCAAGGAACAAACATAAAATGGAGTTGGTTATACTGGCAAAAGCAACATACACTTACAGATAAGACAACTTACTTCAAAACAATCTGGGGGAGAAGGTGGTGATGGAGAAATGGGTAGTGGTATAGTCAAAATAAGATGATTATGTGATAATTGTTAAAGCAGGGAGATAGGATATTGGGAGTTCCTTATACAATCTATGTTTTTATACATTTGAAGTTTTTCATTAAAATAATTAACATATCCATAAAATAACATAATGTTAAACGACTGAATTTTTGGTGATCAGTGAGTATATACCAATAAAATAACACAATGTTAAAGGGCTGAATTTTTGGTGATCAGTGAGTATATACCAAGCTACAGAATTACTGGAAGGGAAGGAAGGATGTACACTGATACAGAAGAAGTTGTAAGTTACAGAAAATGGATAAATTTCAGAAAGGTGTGATACTGAGTTGTGGTACTCAATCCCCATTTAGATTAGAATTTTTTTTTTTTGAGAAAAAGGTTTTGTAACTTTTTTTCTTTTTTTTATTAAAGTTCTAGGGTACATGTGCACAACGTGCAGGTTTGTTACATATGTATACATGTGCCATGTTGGTGTGCTGCACCCATTAATTCATCATTTACATTAGATATATCTCCTAATGCTATCCCTCCCCCTTCCCCCCACCCCACAACAGGCCCCAGTGTGTGATGTTCCCCACCCTGTGTCCCAGTGTTCTCATGGTTCAGTTCCCACCTATGAGTGAGAACGTGTGGTGTTTGGTTTTCTGTCCTTGCGATGGTTTGCTCAGTATGATGGCTTCCAGCTTCATCCAGGTCCCTACAAAGGACATGAACTCATCAT
Organism: Colobus angolensis palliatus; assembly: GCF_000951035.1. Classification (NCBI taxonomy): domain Eukaryota; kingdom Metazoa; phylum Chordata; class Mammalia; order Primates; family Cercopithecidae; genus Colobus; species Colobus angolensis. The sequence goes on along the minus strand of NW_012114733.1, from coordinate 4,318,991 downwards.
TTTTTACAGCTGCATAGCATTCCATGGTGTATACATGCCACATTTTCTTGATCCAGCCTATCATTGATGGTCATTTGAGTCAGTTCCAAGTCTTTGCTATTGTGAATAGTGCTGCAATAAACATACGTGTGCATGTGTCCTTATAACAATATGATTTATAATCCTTTGGGTATATACCTGAGAATGATGGTTTCCAGTTTCATCCATGTCCCTA
>NW_012114733.1:4311787-4318471 GCF_000951035.1 Colobus angolensis palliatus | reverse complement strand
CAGAAGCTCTTTAGTTTAATTAGATCCCATTTGTCAATTTTGGCTTTTGTTGCCATTGCTTTTGGTGCTTTAGACATGAAGTCCTTGTCCATGCCTATATACTGAATGGTATTACCTCTTTTTGTTAGTTTTCCTTCTAACAGTCAGGACCCTCAGCTGCAGGTCTGTTGGAGTTTGCTGGAGGTCCACTCCAGATCCTTTTTGTCTGGGTATCAACAGCGGAGGCTGCAGAACAGCAAATATTATAGAACGGTAAATGTTTCTGCCTGATCCTTCCTCTGGAAGCTTCATCTCAGAGGGTACCCAGCCGTATGAGGTGTTAGCTGGCCCCTATTGGGAGGTGTCTCCCAGTTAGGCTACTCGGGGGTCAGGGACTCACTTGAGGAGGCAGTTTGTTCGTTCTCAGATCTCAAACTCCATGCTGGGAGAACCACTACTCTTTTCAAAGCTGTCAGACAGGGATGTTTAAATCTGCAGAAGTTTCTGCTGCCTTTTGTTCAGCTATGCCCTGCCCCCAGAGGTGGAGTCTACAGAGGCAGGCAGGACTCCTTGAGCTGCGGTGGGCTCCACCCAGTCTGAGCTTCCCAGCGGCTTTGCTTACCTCCTCAGGCCTCAGCAATGGCAGACGCCCCTCCCCCAGCCTCGCTGCTGTCTTGCAGTTTGATCTTAGACTGCTGTGCTAGCAGCGAGCGAGGCTCTGTGGGCGTGGGACCCTCCAAGCCAGGTGTGGGATATAATCTCCTGATGTGCTGTTTGCTACGACCATTGGAAAAGCGCAGTATTAGGGTGGGAGTGTCCCGATTTTCCAGGTATGTCTGTCGCAGCTTCCCTTGGCTAGGAAAGGGAATTCTCCAACCCCTTGTGCCGCCCGGGTGAGGTGATGCCCCGCCCTGTTCCGTGGGCTGCACCCACTGACTGACAGGCCCCAGTGGGATGAACCCAGTACCTCAGTTGGAAATGCAGAAATCACCCATCTTCTGCATTGCTCATGCTGGGAGCTATAGACTGGAGCTGTTCCTATTCGGCCATCTTGGAACCTCTGTAACTTTTTTTACTATCAGATCTAAAACTTAGTTTTTATGAAACTTTAAGTCTCCTGGACCTTTGTTTGGGAATAGGTGAGTGTGGAGTAAGGGAATTGGTGAGAGTCAGCAAAAACCAGGTGTTAGGGAAGACAAGAGACTCTCTTTTTAGCATTTTTAGGCAAAAGGGTCAGGAAGAAAGCTGGTCTTTCTTATTATCCTTGTAAATTCTTCATGGTTTTTAAAAAGAGGAGACTTAATTAGTTTATTTTTATTAACTATGATCCACTTGAAGATATTTATTTTGAGAAATCTATTTCATGTTCACTGACAAAAGAACTTTCCAGGTTGTTATAAATGCATGTCCATGGAATTTAGTATTTTCGAAAAGGTCCGATAGAAATGTTTTTTTATCCATGAATGCCTCCATATCTGCTCTAACCACAAGAGAAAAAAATGCCTTTAAGTTGACCCTTCGTAGCATTCAGAAAACCACTCATTTTTTACTTTTAGCAGGATAACTAAGGAAGACCGTTCTATTTTTAGTTTTACAAGGACAAGTAGGAATTGCAACTTAGTCTCTATCAATACAAGAGTAGTACTTTACCCTCTTGTATAAAAGAAACCATTTATTAATGGTAATGCAATATAGCTTTATTTAAACCAAAAATACCTATAAGCCAATTAGTAATGCAGTCATTTAAAAATTATCTAATTGGTAAGCTGATTTTTTTTCTCCCATACGTTGTCTACCATTAAGATTCCACCATGAGGTTGGAGTCTGGAAGGAGAGGATGTGACTTAGATGAAGTGGAAAGCATGAAAGTTGCCCCTTCTGGTTCCAGGGGATTGTGGGGGAGAAGGGAAACAGACTGAAGAGAGATGAAGGGGGAGGATCAAGTGGCCTAGCCCCCGCTCTCTGAGCTTTGACCAGAATGGGAGCATCCATGTTGAGGGGCTTTGCCTTGTTTCACATTTGGGGCTCCAGAGGGAACTTCTATACCAACTGGGAGCGGCCACAGCAGAGATCTCTGTGGCACAGCCTGCTTGCACAGACTATGGGCCTGAGTTCAGTTTTCCTGAGTTGTCCTTGGTTTGTAGGTGGCAAAGATGAAAAGTCCCTGTATATTGCTGAAGGGGCATGAGGAAGGTGGGCCTGCTATGGGGTCTGCTATGGTGAAAGTGGCACAGCTTAGGTAGGCATTATAGGTCAGGGCTGGATAGGGAAAAGGCAGTGTCTTAGAGGAGTCTTCAGCATCAGTTGAAAGCCACGGCAAGGCTGAGCCGTCTGAAAGAGCATAACCTGGTTCTGATGAAGCTGAGAGATGAAACCACCATGATGTACCCCACTGCACTTCAGCAGCACTGGCTAGAAGAAGGCACAGGGATGGGACCAGTCACCCTTGAGCACTCACCAGGCAGCACTGTGGAATAGCCACTCAATGGCAAAGAAAAGCAGTGGTCCAGGTTCCATCACAAGGATTTGAGGACTTCATGTCACCTCTGCTGTCATTGAACACCCAGCTATTGTCCTTGTTCTATGAACCCAGATGACAAAAAAGAGAGGCTCCGGAGGAAGGTGGTGAAAATTTGAGAGATTAAACTACTGAAAGAGATTTAGTGCTTATCTAAAGAGGGTATTTAAATTATTTCAGTAGATTAAGTTTATTGGAGTGGCCTAACAGTTAGTGGTTTCCCTTCCCCACAATGCCTGACAAATGGGAGCACATGAAAGAAATCTGATTCATTATACACCAAAAAAATTTACTGTACATGTTCTCTACACATCTAAGTGTAGTATAAGTATTTCTGAATCCTTATTTATACAACTGCTGTAAATAAATACAAGTATTTTATGTATAGAAACTAAAGACCTTTAAAAAAGCAGAACCCTGTATTATGAAAAGATTAATGAAAACTCCTTTAGTGGTTTCTTCCTAGTTTAAGTTTATGATTGATACTGCCTCTACTTCAGATAAGAAGTAGAGATAGTTAACAACAGAATAAGGGTAGCTAATGCTGACTGAGTGGTTCTTCTTTCTGCTAGGCACTGTTTTAGATGTTCTAAAATATATTGTTGAATCTACAAGGCAGCAGCATTGTATTATACCTATGTGACAGATGAGAGAAATTAGGCTGGGTGGAGCAACTGGCCCAAGTCTTCATAGCTAGGAACTGGGAGAGTTGGGCTACAAACCTACTTAGCTTTCAAAGCTTGTGTTTTTCACTACTATGCTATCAAAATAAAAACTTAAGTACCTTAGGGAAAGAGGCAACAATTATATCCAAAGAAGGCTAGCATAGTCTTCATAACCAAACATTAAATTTAGTTTACCAAACATCCAGAGCAACTAAAACTTATCTTTGTTTATCAGATGACCAGGAACTGAACTCAAAAGGAAATTATGAAAAGTAACATTGGACATTCTGCTTGATAAAGTTTACAAAAATTTTGCCTAAGAGCTCAAGAAAATAAGCATATCTGCTAACTAAGAAAATAAAGGGAGCTTGGACTTTTTGCAATGTGTCAGATATTATGCCAGATCCTTCACATGAATTATCTTCTCTAATGCTCATAATAAAGGCTCTGAAGGTAGGACTTTATTGTTCTTATTTTACAGATAAGGAAACTGAGGCTCAGGCAAAGCTTCTTGAGGCCCTGTAGTTAGTAAAGGGTAGAGTTGGGATTTGATCTTGCATGCTTTACCATATCACATCATACTGCCTCCTGCTACTACAGAATACCACGATGTTCATCAGATGGTCACTGCCAGGACCAAGATGCTGCTAATGTATACTGGAACAGCCTCACAGTTTACCTGTGATTCCATCCATCCTGAGTGGTCTGTGCCTATGTTCTTACTTGTTATACATTTTAAATATCATCTCTGTCAACTTCCAGTGAAAAGGTTAGGGAGTCAAGATATGTCCTAAACCAGTGAGAGCAATCCCTGCTTTGAAAGCACTTTTGCACAAATAGAAATATATAAATAAATTCCAAAAATGTAAAGCCATTATTTCAAATGATTTTAAATGGCCAAACTGAAAGTTTTGGCAGCTGAGTGACTTTATGGAAAAAAATAAATTGCTGATGAATCAGCAATTTGGTTAAAGTCCTTTGTCTGGGGAGTGGGAATCAATAAAATGGGAGGATCAGAAAAGAGCAATTTATAATCATTAGGTTTGCTGTAGGTCACATTTTGTTTCTGATGTATGGTATCAAGGGATGTTAGTGGTGAATTTAAGTGCTAGGCATAACCCTGGGGCCAAGCAAATGGTGGGCAAGTATAGGAAATAGGAGTCTGGCTCAGGCAGAATGAGTGGGAACTGAGGGGAGCCACTCTAGTAAGCATGAGTTCAATGAGGATGCCAAGCAGGTCCAAGTATGGCCTGACTATCATAAGGTGAAGAAAACGAAAACAATTGAAGACATAGTAAATGCCTGCTGAAGTTTTAACAGAAACACAAGTTTTTCCCTTGGCCCTTCAACTCATGGGAGAGTCTTTTAGAAACAGCACAAGTGTGCTCTTTGTTTCTTCCTCCATCTTGTTGTACAGAATGTGGATACTGAACGTGGTCCATCTTGGACCATGAAGTCAAATCTCTACAGAATGGAGCAAGAAGATTGAGAGAACTTGATCTCTGCACCAAACCATGATGCACCATACTACCTTTAGATCTCTGATATGGACTTTGATTTGGGGGGAATAAATTTCTGTGCTACCTGAACCATTATTGTGTTGGTTGTTGATCACCTGCATCTGAACTTAATCGTAACTAATAAATACCACTTACCATAGGTGAGGCTTACCAGGAAGCAGACTGCAAGGAAGATTGGTATGAGGAAGTATATTAGGGGGTGCCCTTGGAATCCACAATCGTGGAAGGGAAGGAGGCAGAATTGGACAGATGGAGAAGATGAGCTGTGATGTAATCACAACAAAGGCACCAGCTGACTACATGAAAAACTCTCATGCTGGCATGGTCATTGAGAGTTGTCCTGAGTAGGGGACAGGTAGCCCAGCCTTTGTGTGCTCATGCTGACCAGTCATTCTCTGTGGGCTGCATCCAGGGAAGGGAGTGTGACTTTGGTTGAGGTAGATCTTTATATTCAAAGAACTTCCCAAAGAGGGGTGACAGCTGAGGTCTTACAACAGGTTGGGGAACCTGTTCCTGGTAGTTGAACAGGATGGCATGGCACAGCCCCCAGTCTACCACTTGTCCTTATTTTAAGATGATGTATTTTTGAGTTATTGATGGTTTAAAAGTGGTACTCAATCAGTTTTAATGCTTTCAGTTGCAAGTAACAGAACATCCATCTTAAAGGAAAGGGGCAAGCTTGCAGGAAAGGATCTTTAAGTCATCTACATTTGGGTATAAATGACAGCCACAGAATATTTACCCTCTTTTGGAAGTAATTTTATCAGTAGACCAAAGCTTTTAGCTAAAAGCATGAATTTCAAACAATAGGACAGTCATTTTATAGGAACAAAATAAATAATTTCAAAGAAACTATTACTTTCTCAAAGACTAGACTGCAATTGTGAGCCCCTGAAGTATCCACAGATCCTGAGGAGTGCCCAACTGTCTTAACAAGGAAACAGAGAGTCAAGAAGTTTAGTGAGGTCAACAAGAATCCTGCAGCATCTCATCTTCCAGATCTGCAGCAGCTTGTGCTGCAGTCCTACTAAGCTGAAGGCTTAACCATGTCTGCCAGTTCAGGGTATAGAACCCTGGTTACTATTTCTTTTCCTTCTTTCTTCCTGTAGTGGATATTCTCCTTCAGTGGCCACACAATGTCAAAGATTCTCCTTCATTTTAGTAATTTTCTACATTCTGTGTACTACCTTCTCAATGTAGAAGCCAGAAAACTTATACATGCTCAGATTCCTGTATAGAGTGAAATCATGTGACCTATATTCTATGAATCATATGTGTCTACATGAGACCCAGATTTCTTCAAGTGCAGTGTGACCAGATAGTCACAGACAGTGGGACTGACCTTCTGGTACTTTATCCTGAGCATTATAGATGTTTAATGACAATGACAGTGATATACCCCCAAAAGCACCCCCACTCCCACCTCATCCAAAGTGTGGTCTGGGCACTGGGTTTGGCTATGTGGCCTCAGAGTCTGGCCTCTGATTCTCCCAGAGAATCTGTGAGCTATTAGTTATTGCTTAACGAAACTCTCCACCTTACTTTTTTCTTAGGCTAGCTATAAAGGATTCTATTGTTTGCAGCTAACAATATACTCCTGAAAGGCAAATACAGTCAGTAAGGGCCCATATCAGCCAAATCCCACCTTACAAGAAGTAATATATTCTGAATTTTTTTCACTCGTTAATATCCTGATTTCTGCTTTAAATCTATAGCCTTAACCTTGTACCACATGTCTTACGTTCACTTTCTCTTTCCTATAAGGAAATGGTGCTAACTGAATGACATGGGTGTCAGCAGAACGTGCTGTAGCTTTACAACAATGCTTTGTAATATTATGAGATAGCTTTGTTCCTTTTCCTTTTTGTTTCTGATCTGTTTTTGTTTTTCAGGCAGATAAAATTGCTAAGGTAGTCTTCAAAGGCAAGGCATCAAAATGGTCCTTTTTTTTTTTTTTTGAGACAAGTTCTTGCTCTGTCACCCAGGTTGGAGTGCAGTGATG
>NW_012114733.1:4297301-4311737 GCF_000951035.1 Colobus angolensis palliatus | reverse complement strand
TTTTTTTTTGAGACAAGTTCTTGCTCTGTCACCCAGGTTGGAGTGCAGTGATGTGATCATAGCATAATGCAGCCTCAGATTCCTGGGCTCAAGTGCTCCTCCCAGCTCAGCCTCCCAAGAACTAGGACTACAGGTGTGTGCCAATTTTTTAATTTTAATTTTTGTAGAGTTAGGGGGTCTCGTTATGTTGTCCAGACTCATATAAAATCTTGGCCACTAGAAATACCATTTATGGCCAAAACCACATATGAAGGACTTGACTGCCCTTTCCCTACATGGGTATTTCCCTGAACTGGTTTTTTTTTTTTGTTTTTTGAGACAGTCTCTGTCGCCCAGGCTGGAGTGCAGTGGCACAATCTCGGCTGCTCTGCCTCCTGGGCTGAAGCGATTCTCCTGCCTCAGCCTCCTGAGTACTGGGATTACAGGCCCGTGCCACCACACCCAGCTAAATTTTGTGGTTTTTTGCAGAGACCGGGTTTCACCATGCTGCACAGGCTGGTCTTGAACTCCTGAGCTCAAGTGATCCACCTGCCTCGGCCTCCCAAAGTGCTAGGATTACAGGTGTGAGCAACCATGCCCGGCCCTGAACTGTTCTTAACCTTCACAATAGCGAGCAACAACCACTTCTGGCCTGACACCCAGTCCACAGGGAGACTCATGACTGTCTCCTCTCTTATTACTTAACAGAGATTGATTTTGAGATTGGGCAATGTTATGGGGATTGACTTATTGAAAATATTTTCTGAAGTGTTCTTTTTTTGGAACTGTGTTAGAAGTGATAATGTGAACATTCTCCAATGATACATGCTTTTGCTGCTGCAATTATATAAGCGCAAAGAACTGTAGCACTTGGATGTGCACAGGACCTACACTCTTTCTCTTTGTGCATGATACGTGGGAGCTCAGGCATGGAGAAAAATATCAGAAAATCAAAGTTCTGACGGGATTTGAGAGGGCCAGGTTAATATATTCTTAGTTTTACTTTTGTTGAGATTAGGTTAAAAGTTCCATATTATCATCATCTTTAAAAGGTGCTATTTACAAGATTTTCAATGAAGAATTCTAATAGGATAATCCATATTTAAGATCTGCAGTAGACTGAATTAAAGGCCTAAATTCTTCATCTTTTCCTGTATCCATGCCATTTGTCACCTAACTTTTCAGTTTCTCCCTCTAAAGCAGGGTTTCTTAATCTCAGCGCTATTGACATTGGGGCTGGATAATTCTTTGCTGTGGGGAGCTGTTCTGGACATTGTAGGATGTTTAACTGCACCTGTGACTTCTGCCTAGTGGATGTCAGTATCATTACTCACCACCTGCAATTGTGACAACCAAAAATGCCTCTAGACATTGCCAGTGTCCTCCCATGGGGGACAGAATCTCCTCTAGCTGGGAACCACCACTGTAAATGTGGGTAGCTCTCACACTGATTTCAGACTTAAGCAATGTAACTTTCTATGTCAAAGAAAAACTTGAAATATGTTTGTGTAGTGAAGCTTGCTCTCATGCCTCTTACATCACCATGAGTAGAAGTCCCCAGGCAAGCTGCTCCGTCTTCTTCCTAGGCCCTAGAATGAAGCATTTGGGGCACAACCACCTTGGCTGATTCAAGAAGTGTGTATCGAAAGAAGTGTGATCCAAAGAAGTAGGACCACCCCAGCTACCAAGTCCTGAAGTAGAGTTGTTTCATCCAACCTCAGACATGTGCGAAATAGATGGACATTGTATGCCACTGAGATTTTGTGGTTGGTTGTTATGCAGCAAAAGCTGACTGATACAGACCGCTTAGCCAAAGTAAAGTGCATCCAACTCTTAGTTATATTGTATTGGATTTTTTTAGTTGTTTACTATATCTTGAGATTCTCCCTTACTCCTGTTTCCTTCCCTGATTGTAGCTAATCCTCTCTGTCAAGGATGCTTCTGCTTCAAACTAATCCTTCCAGCTCTCTTCTGAGAGATACCTGCAACGACTTGACCACTTACTTGATGTGAATTTAGGCAATGAAACTGGATTGTTTGTCCTGTTAGGATTGAGTTTTGTAGGCATTCTTTATACATTCTGGATACAAATCCTTTGCCAGATATATAAATTGCAAATATTTTTCCCAATCTGTTGCATTTTTTCAGTTTAATAGTATCTTTTGATGAGCAAAAAATAAAAGTAATTTTGATGAATCTAATCTATCATTTTTTTTGTCTTTTCTGGTTAGAGCATTTTTTTGTTCTAAGAAGGCTTTGCCTAGATTGCAAAGATATTCTCCTATCTTTTCTTCTTTATAGGTGTAGCTTTAGTGTTTAGCTTTTATAGATTAGCTTCATAGTCTTAGCTTTTGTATTAGGGCTATGAGCTACCTTGAATTAATTTTTGTGAATGGTGTGACTTGTGGGTCAAGATTAATTTTCATTCATGTAAATACCCAGTTTTAGTAAATTTTGATATAATATCTTATGTTATTGAAAAAAGCAGGATGTAAAATATATACTGTAGGGTCAGAACCATTTTTAATCTTATTTAAAGAAATAGGAAATAAAAGCAATCAGATTAATAGACATTATCATTGGTAGGATGTAGGTGAGTTTCTTCTTCTTCCTACTTTTCTGTATTTTCCAGTTTTCTATGCTAAAGTTACATTAATTTAATAATTTGGAGAAAAGCTCTAGTTTTCTTTTCTTTTCTTTTCTTTTTTTTGAGACAGAGTTTTGCTCTTGTCACCCAGGCCGGAATGCAATGGCACAATCTCAGCTCACTACAACCCCCACCTCCCGGGTTCAAGCAATTCTCCTGCCTCAGCCTCCTGAGTAGCTGGAATTACAGGTGTTCACCACTACATATGGCTAATTTTTGTATTTGTAGTAGAGACGGGGTTTCACCATGTTGGTCAGGCTGGCCTTGAACTCTTAACCTCAGGTGATCTGCTCACCTCATCCTCCTAAAGTGCTGGGATTACAGGCGTGAGCCACTGTGCCTGGCCAGAATTGCAAGAAGCTTTAAGGTGATCCCCCACAAACTGGAGTTAGGATTAAGGTGGTCCTCAGGCCTTTGTTCTGCCTACAATGTTCCTGAGAGTTGCTTTCTAGGTTTGACTGCTGCTCAAACATTCAAAATCTGAAATAGCCAAGAAAAAAGAGGAAATCCATTCCAAAGCAGCTACTGTAACTGAAAGTTGAATGCATGCCAGGAAGCAGTATTATAATTTGATATAATTTGATATTTCAACCTTATTTATTCTGAATTCCTAAAGCTTTGTAGGTATCAAATGCATTATGAAAAAATATTGTTCACCTAGAAGCTTAGGGTGCCAAAGTGTATACCTTCTGCATTTCATTTAGCCTGTGGACAGGGGAAATATTACATAATTCTAAAACTAAGGCCATCTCTCTGCAACTTCTCCATAGCATTCTGTGTCCTTGTCCTTTACATGGTGGGCTGTGCTGTCCCTGTCACAATGCTTGTGCATTATTCTTCTCTCAACCAGACCTCCTTATGTACTCCTAAGTAGCTAACTCTTATCTTAATATACTGTCTGTAATCCCCATTCACGCCACCCAGACCTTTGCGCCTTCCTTTCCTCCTAGACTACATGGTTAATTACTTCTAGTAGATTTGTTCTCTTACCACAACTGCCTTTCCTCCTACAGTTTCCTTCTTGACAGTGCTAGCTTACAGAAAATATTTTGCTACACAGCCATGTAACATTGCCACCTGTCATATTACAACTGACACAGGAGTGCTGGGAAGGGAAGAGCATCGTTCCTTTAAATGATACGGAAGTGGAGAAGGGAAGTGCTGGGTAAGTAGGACGTGGTTCCTGGCTAGGGCTCCACCCCCAAGGACCTAGCAGAGGACAGGCACTTCTGCCTCGGAGCCCAAATGTTGCATTTCCCAAGACCACTCTGGCCCGCCATGCCCATCCTGTGCTTATAAAAATCCGAGACCCTAGCAGGCACACACACACAAGTGGCTGGACATCATGAGGAACACATCGGCAGAAGACACAAACAGCTGGCTGTGGAGGGCACACTGCAGAAGAGCATGCTGACAGGCACTAGCAGGCCATCAATCAGCAGAAGATGCGAAGTTTGGCCAGAGCAGTTGGAGAAGGGTCCAGTGGCAGGACTCCAGGGAAAAACCATCTCCCTTCTGGCTCCCCGATCTGCTGAGAGCTACTTCCACTCAATAAAACCTCACACTCATTCTCCAAGCCCACATGTGATACGATTCTTCCAGTACACCAAGACAAACCCCCCCGGGATACAGAAATCCCTCTGTCCTTGTGATAAGGAAAGGGGTCTAATTGAGCTGGTTAACACAAGCCTCCTATAGATGGCAAACTAAGAGAGCACCCTGTAACACAGGCCCACTGTCTATAGACATTCACCCCTAGACACTGCCATGGGGTCGGAGCCCCACAGGCTGCCCGTCTGTATGCTCCCCTAGAAGTCTGAGCAGTGGGGCACTGAAGAAGCGAGCCACACCCCCATTGCATGCCCTGTGAGGGGGACAAGGGAACCTTTCCTGTTTCACAACCAGAAAACAAATGGGGTTGGAGGTAACATGGGAAGAATTAGTAAATAAAAATCAACAGAACTGCAATTCTATAGAGAATCTGACTAACCAGGATAGCATCAAATTTCAGAAATATGTAATCTGGGCAATGAGAATAGAGACATAGCTTTAAAAATATAAGCAGAAAAAGTAGGATATCATATAAAGGTGGGTCATGTAGGGAAAATTTGGGAAAGACTGTAATGTCTGAGTGTCTTCAATGGAAAATTAGGCCTCATTTAGCACATAACCTCCAGATTATCTGATTCTGTGAGGTTTGTGCCTTTCATTATCTTTGTAAATTTAGACAATGACTAGCGATGCAAACTATTCTTTTTTTTTCTTTTTTTTGAGACGGAATCTGACTCTCTTGCCCAGGCTGGAGTGCAGTGGCCGGATCTCAGCTCACTGCAAGCTCCGCCTCCCGGGTTTACGCCATTCTCCCGCTTCAGCCTCCCGAGTAGCTGGGACTACAGGCGCCTGCCACCTCGCCCGGCTAGATTTTTGTATTTTTTTAGTAGAGACAGGGTTTCACCGTGTTAGCCAGGATGGTCTTGATCTCCTGACCTCGTGATCCGCCCGTCTCTGCCTCCCAAAGTGCTGGGATTACAGGCTTGAGCCACCGCGCCCGGCCAGCAAATTATTCTTGCTCCTGATGTGCAAATGAGTTCTTTCTAGTGGAGTGACAATTGTTTTCCCTACCCCATCCCCTGTGGAATAAGCCAGTTTTACTTCATTTGTTAATTCATTTCAGTATTCTTAAGTGTCTCTATACATGTGTGTATGTATGGCTCTTTGAATTCTCCTTTGAACTGGTTGTCATGACTTACTGGTCCCTTGGTTAAGAGTAAAATAAGGCCAGGCACAGTGGCTCATGCCTCTAATCCCAGCACTTTGGGAGGCCAGGATCACTTGAGGCTAGGAGGTCAAGATCAGCCTGGGCGATATAGCAAGACCCCATCCCTAAAAAAAAAAAAAAAATTTGCCTGGGTGCAGCAGCACCTACCTGTAGTCCTAGCCACTTGGAAGGCTGAGGCAGGATTGCTTGAGCACGGGAGGTTGCAGCTGCAGTGAGCCTTGATTATGCCACTGCACTCCAACCTCAGCAACAGAGTCAGACCCTGTCTCCAAAAAAAAAAAAAAGGAAAAAAAGAAAAAAATCTTTAACAATAAAGACATTAGTTAAAAAATAAATTTAGGAACTGTGACAATAAGGTCTTCCATTCACAAATGGGTCTAGCAGAAATTATGGCAAAATGTGTTCCCACTCCAATTAGGTGCCAGAACCCTGATTTAGTGGAGAAATGCCATGTACTCTAGAACTCAGATTTGGGGGCATTATGTGTGATACCTGGCCACCCCACATTGTATTTAAGAGGTTTACCACCTGGTGGTATTCCCCAAAACTTGGGGCTTCTGTTGTCATACAAGGAGCAGCCATGGTTATTTATAAACCTTGTCATTTTGTAGGTGAGTATTACGGCTGTTAGATTTGGCTGGCTGCTTCTTGTTTCAGCACAAAGCGGTGCAGCCCCCAGAGAGCTGCACCTGGAATGGAGTTGTGTCAGTACAGGGATTCACTAATTTTTTTCTGAGTCCAATCCTGGATTGTGGTGCTATTCTCTTCCTCTGTTCCTATTCCTGTGTTTCAGAGTTCAGAATGTTCCTAAAAGAAATTTCAGAATGAAAGGGACTGAAATAAGAAAATTCATTATTTTTTCCAGTCTACCATGCTGCTATAATCTAATTGACTTCCTGGTTATACTTTCCTTTCCTCCCTACTTCCCTCCTCCAGGTTCTCTTTGCTTCCCTTTCAGCTAACAGACTCATTAGGCACAATCTCTTTACATATACTTTCCTGCCTTCATTCTTTTACCTTTCTTCTCCTTACTCTTGATCAGCCTGAATAATTTCATCAAGCCATCAAACACCTCAACCGTCACATTTGCACTGCATAAAAGGGGAGTGTTCACCTCACCCAAATTCAAAGACATAGTCCTGAACTACTTCTTCCATCTTTTCTTTCGGAGGCAGTCTTACTCTGTCGCCCAGGCTGGTCTCAAGCCATTCTCCCACCCACCTCAGTCTCCCAAAGTGTTGGGATTCCAGGCATTAGCCACTGCACCTGGCCTCCTCAATCTATTTTTTACTCCTATTGTTTTCTACTTTCTGATTCTTTTGGCTATTGACTTGACTGCCATATTGACCTGTACTTTGGACTGATGCTAGATATGATTTATGTTCAGCTTTATTTGTTTTTCTTAGCAATTATGATTTTCTGCTTTGTATGTATTGCCTTCGAACTGTCTTGAATAAACACTTTCTCAATTTATCTTAGTCCTAAAATCCTTCCCCTCTTGTCCTGCATCCAATGGCAAAGCTTCCTCCCAGCTCACCCAGGGCTTCATAAGAAAGTGATCATTTCCAGCTGGGCATGGTGGCTCATACCTGTAATCCTAGCACTTTGGGAGGCCAAGGCAGGAGGATCACGAGGTCAGGAGTTTGAGACCACCCTGGGCAACATGGTGAAACCCCGTCTCTACTAAAATACCAAAAAAAAAAAAAAAATTAACCAGGCACGTGGCATGCACCTGTAGTCCCAGCTACTTGGGAGGCTGAGACAAGAGAATTGCTTGAACACAGGAGGCAGTGGTTGCAGTGAGCCGAGATTGTGCCAGTCTGGCGACAGAGCGAGACTCTGTCTCACAAAAAAAAAAAGTTCATTTCCTTTCCATCTCAGAAGAGTCATCTAATCCAGTGCAGTCTATATAGTAGTTACGAATGTCAATGATGGCTGCTAGGAGTTTCCAAGTAGAAGAGTGGCTCAAATTTTCTGTTATTTGCCTAAATTTCTACAGCCACATTCTGTTAATTTCATCCTAATGGCCCTCCTTCTGGAACCATAATCTACCCTTAGAAATATACACTCACCAATCAGGACAATGGTTTCTCAGCAATCCTAGTTATGGTTAAATTATTTTCAACCTATCCTTTTCCCAAAAATGCCACATTTCCTCTCAATTCCACCCACATAATATGACTCCTCAACTTACACAAAGTCATGTATTATTTCTATTTTTTCTTCTCAGAAACATTAGTCATCTTTAAGACTTCCTCTTCCAAGTTTCCCATCATATACATAGTTGCCCAAACCTGAAGGCTTTGTTGTCATCTTCCAATCTTCTTTCTCTCCCACTTCACTTCTTCTTCTCTCAACCGAATCAATCCCACTTCATCCCCTCCTTTGTACTAAGACTCAGACTGTTTGAGTTCAGACACTCATTACTCCTTCCTGGTGTTAACACAGTGTCTTCATATCACTCTCTAGAGGTGAAGATAGCGTCCTAAAGATTATCTCTGTCCTTTCTTTGCTCTTGCTTTTTCAGTGATCTGTATTGCCTTCAGAGACATTTTTCTTCTTTTCCTTTTTTTGGCAGGGTGTGTTATAGCAGCAATAGGACAGAGACATTTTTCAAAGGATGTGCCAAGGAACAGTTACATCAGGGCTTGTTAATTATTATTTGTAAAAACAATTTATGGGCTCAAATAACTGGGGAATACTGAGTTAAACAAAGATGATATGGTTTCTCCACTTAAGACTTTCGGGCCAGGCATGGTGGTTCATGCTTGTAATCCCAGCCCTTTGGGAAGCTGAGGTGGGAAGATCACCTGAGGTCAGGAGTTCGAGACCAGCCTGGCCAACATGGTGAAACCCCGTCTCTACTAAAAATACAAAATTTAGCCGGTCGTGGTGGCAGACGCCTGTAATCCAAGGAGGCTGAGGCAGGAGAATCGCTTGAACCTGGGAGGTAGAGGTTGCAGTGAGCCCAGATTGTGCCACTGCATTCCAGCCCGGGTGACAGAACGAGACTCTGTCTCAAAAATTAAAAATTAAAAAAAAATACTTTCAAAGCCTGTAACATGTTACTCATTATGAACTGCTAAGGGAATATGGGCTCCAACCTATTATTCAAGTATTATCTCATTGTATATTCTGAACAAAATATAAATTCTATTCTACTTTCAGCCCCAGTGAGGAAAATCAAAAAAGCAGTTTGAAAGGTTAGTTTCCAGAATTTAAGATACAAGTATTCAATTGCAAAGGCTTTATATTCTAAAATTTCATTAGAACAGGAAATAAACGAGATATGTGGATGGGATTTCTTTGCAGCTCAGAAGAAATTCAGAAGGGGTCATTGGGCAAAAACACCTTCAAATGTCTGAGCCTCCAGGCTCTGACAGAGAGAAGATTAATTTCAAACCTACTTATTATATCACAATTGTGCAATCCAATGGATACTTTTCAGTGCTTGCCTTACTTGTGTCCCTGTGGTCTTTCTGTCTTGGAACTCTTTCCTCTGTCAACTTCCATTACCCCATCTTACTATTTTTCCTTTTACTTTTGAGACTGTTCTTTCTCGGCTTCCTTTCTGTATTTTTTTACATAGTAATATCCCTAAAGAGTCCTTCTTACTCTGGCTCCTCTTTTCATTCTCTGTACTCTCCTTCAACTATACTACTTGTCCTGATAACTCAACGGCCCACCAAATATCTCTGCAAAGGCCGCACATCTGCTGTGAACTCGATGTGTACAAACCTAAATTCACCACTCACCCTAAACCACTAAATTCTCTAGATTCCAAACCAGAAGAGTCTCTTGTCTCCTCCAGTTTAGTAAATGGTACCACCAGTCTTCTACAGCTTTTTAAGTTGTGGGATACAATGAGGTTTCTCTTCAAATAGCCTCATCAATCCTTTATTCTTTATTCATAGTACCCCCCACCCCTTTTTCCTTTTTCTCCTTTTTTCTTCCTTTCTGCCTTTGTTACATGCCCAGACATGCCACAGTACCAGGTGTTATAAGTACCAGCTCACATTCCTTTCTTTATTTGGAAAGAAGACTAGCTCTCTAGCTCATTGCAGACACCCCTGCCCCTTTCCCCTATCTCCTTTATGTGCCCACCTTATCTAAAAAAGGTTCAAATGTTTAGCCAACTGGGACTAGTTTAGATTGTAGGGCCCGACCCTGGCCAATGGGGAAAGGACACAGGAGCAGGACTTGCATTAGGAATAAAGGCTCTCATGCCCCTTTGTTCAGGTGTGCTCTCATGGTGACTGGCCAAGGAGAAGCACCCCTCTGCGCAAAAGTAAAATTGCTTGGTTAAGAATCCTTTGTTTGAGTGTTCAATTTCCTTAGGATTTTGAGCATTATTCCCAACAATTCTGGCACCCAAATGTAGGGCTCAAATATTCTCCTTTGGGAAGGGGGTCTTTGGTCACCCCACCCAGGGGGGACGCATCCCACTGTCTAGTTACAGTGGCCAGAGGGTGAGGGGGATCAGGGCCCACCTGTTGTGATGAATAAATCTGGGTTTTCAGCAAAGTGGGGAGGAGAGACTTGCAAGACCGTGGCAATAATAGGACCAGGTAATTCTTGTGCATGGAATAAGGTAGGAGACTTCACAAAGGTGACAAAGTATTTCCTTGGTGGTCAGGATGATTTAGAGTTTGACAGTGTGTGAATGGGGCTAAGCATTGTGGTTGTGTGGAGGGAGTGAGTCTTCTCTGCGGTTTCGTGCTGACTAGGGGCAGGAACAGTCAGAGTAGACAAAGAGAAAGAAGGGTGCAAGGAGCCTCCAGAGGGGGGAGCTATAGGATATGCAGGAAACCCTTAACTGGAGAGGCTAAGCCTCCAGAAAGGGGGAGGTAAGACACCTCTAACACAAGAGGTTGAACCCCCTCTTAAAGCTTCATTGAGCCTCTGGAAAGACGGGGGTAAACACTTCTAACAGGAGAGGTTGGAACCCCCCCATAATCCCTAAGATGGGGAATGTTTCATGTAAGACAGGAAAACTAAAGAGTCAAGAGAGCAATGAAATTCCTTCTGATAGCCCCTTGGGGCTTATGCTAAAGTATTGGAAAGATAATGAGAGGACCAAGTATAAATGAAAACAGCAGATGATAAAATATTGTTGTTTTATTTGGGTTCGAGAACCCATCCTTAAACCCTCACTTTTCTGACCAAAATTTGGGTCTAATGAGGAGCAGATTTGTCAGATTTTAATGGAGCGTGTTAATGATAAGAGCCTGTTTCCCAGGAAAAAATTGATTACACCCTTTGTTGGTGGCAGGGACTTGTCCTCCTTTACCCTTTAGACTCCAGAGAAAGCCAGAAGCCAACCCCTCTGGAAAGGAAAGAGTTCCCATGTCTAGACAACCCACACCCACTAACACGTGGGATCCTCCAGATCATCTTCCTCCATTCAGTGCCCCTGATCCCGCTCCTCCGGTTCCTGTTTCAGGTCCCTCCCCTGCTTGTGTCACTCTTCCAGCTGCCCCCAATCCTGCCCCTCTGGTTCCCGTTTGAGGTCCCTCTCCTGCTTGTGTCACTCTTACAGCTACCCCCAATCCCGTCCCTCCCGTTTCCATTTCAGGTCCCTCTCCTGTTTGCATCACTCTTCTGGTTGCCCCCAGTCGTGCCCCTCCAGCTCCCATTTCCATTTCGGGTCCCTCACCTGCTTGTGTCACTCTTCCAGTTGTCCCTGATCCCAATCCTCTTCGCTCCTCCAGTTTCCATCCCTCCAGCTGTGGTTTCGGGTTACTCCCCAGGTGTTTCAGGCCACTCCCTCACCTGTGTCACTTGCCCGTGTTCCATTCCCCTAGCTGCTGCTGCAGATCCCTCCCCCACTTGTGGTGCCTGTACTCATATACTCATATTGCCCCTCCTCCCTATAATACTGACTTCGCAGAATTACCATCTTGTGAGCCTGCCCCCCACCCCCAACCAAACTATTAAGTATCCCTCTTTAAAGGGGTTTCAACGTGAGATAGAGCAACGTAAAAAAGATATTCAAAACTTTCCATTTCCCTCCACACCTAAAGAGCCAGATCCAACTTTCTTTCCTCTAAGAGTGGTACCACAAGGGGTTGGGGAGCTATTGGCTTTGTAAACGCTCCCTTGACTAGTTCAGAAGTCCAGAATTTAAAAAAGGAGCTTAAGCCATTACTGGATGACCCTTATGGAGTAGCAGATCAAACTGATCAATTTCTAGGTCCTCAGATATACACTGGGCTGAGCTGATGTCCATTTTGAGCATCCTCTTTTCAGGGGAAGAACAAAGTATGATTCAGGGGGCTGCTATGGTGGTTTGGGAATGTGAGCACCCTTCTGGTCAAAATGTTCCTCCTGCAGACCATAAATTTCCCACACGAGACCCCCAGTGGGATAATAACAATGCAAATCGCCGGGAAAACATGCAGGACCTAAGAGAGATGATAATAAAAGGAATTCGAGAATCAGTACTCCGAACTCAAAATCTTTCTAAAGCATTTGATATTCAACAGGAAAAAGATGAGGAACCCGCCAGATTCTTAAATAGATTGAGGGAGCAAATGAGACAATATGCAGGCCTTGATTTGGAAAACCCCCTTGGACAAGCAATGTTAAAACTTCACTTTGTTACTAAAAGTTGGCCAAACATTTCAAGAAAATTACAAAAGATAGAAAATTGGGAGGACCATCCTCTGCGTGAACTGCTCAGGGAGGCTCAAACAGTATATGTGAGAAGAGATGAGGAAAAACAAAAACCAAAGACAAAACTTATGTTTTCTGCCTTCCAGCAGATAACTCCAAATCCATATATCTCTAAGCAGGGCTTTCAAGGAGTCAGAGATTATAAGGGGCCTCAACCCTCCTTTAGAGAACCCAAGCCTCCATCTGGAAGGTCAAGGTCCTCATTTAATAAGCCCCCTAAGGAGTATAGGGGAGCAAGGGCAGAGAATGCTAAGACTGAGAAGGAAGAAGGACAAGATAGATGCTACAGATGTGGAAGAACATGCTACTTCAAGAGGGAATGTCCTGAACTAAAGAGAGAGCGAGAAACTTTTACACTCATGACTTCCGAAGAACAATGGGGGGGGGGGGCAGGGGCTCCACCTCTTTTATTTTGAGTCCCACCAGGAGCCCTTGATAAATTTGGAGGTGGGACCTAAACGTGAATTTATCACCTTTTTAGTCAATTCAGGGGCTTCACACTCCTCTGTTTGTTTCCCTCCACCTAGTCTTACCTGCTCTTCAGAAGAACTTTTAGTCACCGGGGTAAAAGGAGAAAGATTTAAGGCAAAAATTTTAGAAAGCACAGAAGTCAGATATCAAGATCGATTTACTCATATTCAGTTTTTATTAATTCCTGAAGTGGGAACTAATATATTAGGAAGGGACTTAATGCTACGGTTAGGTATAGGCCTTCAAGTGGACCCTGAAGGATTCCTCACTTCACTACATTTACTCACTGCTGTAGGTGAGAAATATACTCATCCTGATGTCTGGTCAAAGGAAGGAAATAGTAGGAAATTCCATGTCCTTCCAATACATATCAAACTAAAAACTCCTGGGGAAATACTAAGGAGAAAGCAGTACCCCATTCTTTTAGAGGGCAGAGTAGGGCTAAAGCCTGTAATTAAGGGTTTCGTTAAAGATGGGCTTCTTGAATCCTGTATGTCTCCTTACAATACCCCAGTCATGCCTGTCAAGAAATCAGATGGGTCGTATAGATTAGTGCAAGACCTTAGAACTATTAATCAAATAGTCCAGACCACTCACCCCATTGTTCCTAACCCTTACACCATTCTTAGCAAAATTCTGTACAATCATCAGTTGTTTACAGTGATAGATTTAAAGGATGCCTTCTGGCATGCCCGTTGGCTGAGGATAGCTGAGATATATTTGCTTTTGAGTGGGAAGACCCCCATTCAGGGCAGAGACAACAATATCAACAGACAGTCTTGCCCCAGGGGTTCGCAGACTCCCCCAACCTCCTTGGTCAGATCCTAGAACAAGTACCAGAGAAAGTCACAGTCCCTAAGCAAACATGCCTACTTCAGTGGGTAGATGATCTTCTTATATCTGGTAAAGATATAAAAGGAGTAGGTGACTTCTCTACACATATTCCCAATCACTTGCAATGTGAGGGGTTGCGGGTCTCAAAAGGGAAACTTCAGTATGTAGAACCTGAAGTTAAATACTTATGTCACCTAATCAGTGCAGGTAAACTAAGAATAGGACCTGAAAGAGTGGAGGGAATTGTTTTCCTACCCCTGCCTCAAAATAAACAAGAATTCAGGAAATTTTTAGGACTAATTAGATATTGCTGTTTATGGATTGACTCATATACATTAAAAAGTAAACTTCTATATGAGAAACTTGCCCAGTGGAAGCCTGATTGTCTCTGGTGGACTTCTGAGGAAATCCAGGAAACTGAAGAATTAAAAGAGATGCTTGTAACTGCCCCTATTCTAGCTCTACACTCCCTAGAGTTTTTGTTAATGTAAATAACGAGGTAGCTCTAGGAGTGCTTACCCAAGGGCATGGAGGCCATCGACAGCCCGTAGCCTTCTTGTCAAAGGTCTTAGACCCAGTCCCTCGTGAGTGGCCCCAGTGTATTGTTATGCCCAGACCGTTTATTCCCCGAAGAAGACCACCAGAGTCCAGAGTTAAAGCCAAGCGGCAAGGATCTTTAATGCAAGTTCGAACTTGGTCCCTCCATTTCACAACATACAAGAGGGCCCCGAACAATGCGCGCACTCGCTTTTTATAGCCCGATAAAAATAGGACTTGTAAGGTTACAGAGGAACAGGGAACAAGGGAATTCTTTAGGTTAAGCATTACAATTGGTTAACATATTAAGTTTATACATTTAGCAGTTATCTATTGGTTTCTGTGCTTTTAGTAAAACTACAAACGGCGGCACCCTTATCAGGGATTTCCCAGGATTTCCCAAGCTGAGATATATGGAGGAATGTATTTGCACTGGGCCGTGTTTGTACTGGGCCCAGGAAATTGAGAGATATATGGTGTCTCTACTGGGCCCAGGACTGAGGAATGTGCCTGA
>NW_012114733.1:4289939-4297251 GCF_000951035.1 Colobus angolensis palliatus | reverse complement strand
TGTATTTGCACTGGGCCGTGTTTGTACTGGGCCCAGGAAATTGAGAGATATATGGTGTCTGTATTTGCACTGGGCCGTGTTTGTACTGGGCCCAGGAAATTGAGAGATATATGGTGTCAAGCTGAATGTATTTGCACTGGGCCGTGTTTGTACTGGGCCCAGGAAATTGAGAGATATATGGTGTCTCTACTGGGCCCAGGACTGAGGAATGTGCCTGATTTCTTTCAGTATCCAATCCATGACGGCTACAGCAGTATTAGTTGAAGAAAGTAGGAAGTTAACCTTTGGAGGAAAGTTAACAGTAAGCAAACCCCACCAAGTTAGAACTATTTTAAATCAGAAAGCAGGAAGGTGGATCACTGACTCACAGATTTTAAAATATGAGGCTATCCTACTGGAAAAAGATGATTTAATATTAACTACTGATAATTCACTTAATCCAGCAGGCTTTTTAACAGGGGATCCAAACTTAAAAAGAGAACACACATGTTTAGATCTGATTGATTACCATAAAAAAGTTCAACCAGACTTTGGAGAAACTCCCTTCAAGACAGGGGGGCACTTATTCATAGACAGGTCCTCCTGGGTAATTGAAGGGAAAAGACATCATGGGTATTCAGTGATTGATGGAGAAACGCTTGAAGAAGTAGAATCAGGAAGACTGCCTAATAATTGGTCTGCCCAGACGTGTGAACTGTTTGCACTCAGCCAAGCTTTAGAACATTTACAAAACCAAGAAGGAACTATCTATTCTGACTCTAACTATGCCTTTGGGGTAGCACACACATTTGGAAAAATTTGGATGGAGAGGGGTCTTACCAATAGTAGAGGCCAAGATTTAGTTCATAGAGAACTAACTGCTTGTGTCCTCTACAATCTCCAATTGCCAGAAGAGACAGCTATTGTACATGTCCCAGGGCATCAAAGGGACTTGTCTTTCTTTCACAATTCGGGGAAATAATCTCACAGATCAGACAGCAAAGCAAGTTGCCGTTTCTTCTGAAATGCCTGTTTTTCATTTAACTCCATGCCTTCCTTCTCCTACTGCAACCCCCATTTTCTCTTCAATTGAAAAAGAGAAGTTAATAAGAACAGGAGCTAAAGAGAATGCAGAAGGGAAATGGGTATCACCAGATCAAAGGGAGATGTTGTCAAAACCTCTCACGAGGGAGGTCTTGTCTCAATTACATCAGGGGACCCATTGGGGGCCCCAAGAAATGTATGATGAGGTTCTCCGGGTTTATGGATGTATAGGAATTTACACCCTCGCCAAGCAAATTATAGATAGTTGTTTAATATGTAAAAAAGACTAATAAGCAGATTCTAAGGAAATTACCCCTTGGAGGAAGGAATCCAGGGCTGAGACCATTTCAAAGTGTTCAGATTGATTATACTGAAATGCCCCCAGTTGGTCGTTTAAAATACTTAGTAATAACAGACCACTTTATCCACTGGGTAGAGGCTATTCCATTCTCAAGTGCAACCACCAATAATGTAGTTAAAGCATTAATTGAAAACATCGTACCCAGATTTGGACTAGTAGAAAATATTGATTCAGATAATAGAACCCATTTCACTGCACATGTCATTAAGAAGTTAGCCCAGATAGTAGATATAAATTGGGAATACCATACCCCTTGGCCTCCATCCTCCTCAGGAAGAGTAGAGCTGATGAAAAAGTCTCTAAAAAACCACTTAACTTAGTTTTAGAAACCCGATTGCCATGGAATAAATGTCTTCCTATTGCTTTGTTAAGAATCCAGACTGCCCCTTGGAGAGATATGGCCTTTCCCCTTATGAATTGCTCTATGGACTGCCCTACTTACACTCCACTGCTGACTTCCCTACATTTGAAACAAAAGATCATTTCCTAAAAAATTATATACTTGGTCTATCCTCTACCTTCCCTTCCCTTAAGATTAAAGGTCTCCTAACACAGGCGCCACCCCTGGAGTTTCTAGCACATCAGCATCAGCCTGGAGACCATGTCCTCATCAAAGGGTGGAAGGAAGAGAAACTTGAACCAGCTTGGGAAGGACTCTACCTAGTGCTCCTAACTACTGATACTGCAGTCTGGACAGCAGAAAGAGGATGAACTCATCACACCCAAATCAAAAAGGCACTGCCACCTTCAGAATCATGGACTATCACTCCAGAGCTCACCCCCACCAAACTAACTCTAAAAAGAGCTTAATAATCACGTGTTTATTTTCTTTTTTTCTTTTCAACAGAAGGTCATCTTGTCATCACTGTAACTAAGGCTAGCCATCCTTTAACCCTTCTGTTCGACGCCTGTTCAGTCATCCCATACAGAGAGGAGCAAGCTCAAAGAAAGGTATCCCATGTTGATAAATATCTATGTCCATACTGTAAAGAGTCAACCAAGTATAAGTATGGAGCTTTAAAAGGGCCCTGTAGTGACCAGGCAGATGTTTGGTGGATCACTAAGTACAAAGGGTGGACAGCCAGGCCCCCTGCTTCAAATAGGTTTCAGGGACTAAGACAAAAACTCCAACTAATCCATGGTCCCACCCCACCAAATTGTAAGCCATTGCACCGTAACCCCTTGTTGCTGATTATAGATCATACCTGGACAATGGCCCAAGAACCCTCTATATTTGAATGGTATGGGTTAGAAGCAGATGTTTCAGGACAAGACCCTATAGGAATCTTCTCCCTAAGGTTAGTTAAACCACTGGTTAACAATAATAAAGGAATTCAGACCCAGAGTCCACAAGACACGTGGAGCCCAACGCTCTCCCCAAGTACAGCAAGTCCAACGTCCTCCTCCCATCTCCAAAATGACCCAACCAAGGTACTAGTTGTGGAGGTAGAAAACTTAAGGCAAACTATAGCTCTAGAGACAAGGTATCAAGATGCAAATGCTTGGCTGGAAAGGATTAAATATTTCATCCACACTTTAAACAAAAGTGAATGTTATGCTTGTGTGCACAGTAAGACCAGAGGCCCAGATTGTCCCCGTTCTGCTTAGATGGTCTTCCAGCTGACCGGGCATGAGCTGTATGGTAGCTCTCTTCCAAAACCCCTCAGCCTGGGGCAATAAATCATGCCAAGCTCTTTCTCTGCTGTTCCCTGAAGTTCGACACTTTGTGGATCAGCCCCCAGAGGCCATTCAACGTGCATCTCCCAATGCCAATTTTACTTCATGTCTCTCTTTACAGGGAGAAAACTTGGCATTCCTGGAAGCCTTAATGGGATGCATAAGCTTAAGTTCTTCCAAGAGCTTATCCATTAGTCTGCCCTTAGCCATCCTTGAGTGGATGTGTGGTGGTATTGTGGTAGACCAATACTGGACACTCTGCCAAGTAACTGGAGCGGAATTTGTGCTGTAATTCAATTGGCCATCCCTTTCACCCTGGCATTTCATCAAGCAGAAAGGATAGGAACCAAATATCGTCAAACAAGAGCGGCCTCCCCATGGATCCTTCTATTCTCATGTTTATACAGATGCCATTGGGGTCCCAAGAGGAGTGCCAAATGAATTTAAGGCCCAAAATCAAATAACTGCCGGATTTGAATCTATGTTCTTCTGGTGGTTGGTTAACTGTAAATAAAAATGTGAATTGGATAAATCACATTTACTACAATCAACAATGACTTATTAATTATACTAGAGATGCTGTTAAAGGGATGGCTGAACAACTAGGACCCACCAGTCAAATGACCTGGGGAAATAGGATAGCATTAGACATGATATTAGCAAAGGAGGGTGGAGTTTGTCATGATTGGGATGCAATGCTGTACTTATATCCCTAATAATACTGCTCCTAGCGGGACCATAACTAAAGCATTACAAGGTCTTACTGCCTTATCAAATGAATTAGCCAAAAATTCTGGACTAAACAATCCCTTCACAAATTTAATGGGAAATTGGTTCAGTAGATGGAAGGGACTTATGTCCTCAATCCTCATCTCTCTGGCCATCGGAATAGGGTTGCTTATTCTTCTAGGATGCTATATTATACCCTGTGCCCAAGGACTAATGCAAAGATTTATTGAAACAGCTCTCACTAAAACCTCTTACAATCCTCCTCCCCCTTATTCAAATGAGCTTTTCCTTCTAGAAGATCAAGTAGATCAACAGAGCCAAATTATGCTAAAAAGATTTGAAGAGAGGGTTATAAAAAGAAGGGGAAAGCTGTGGGATATGATGAGGTTTCTCTTCAAATAGCCTGATCAATCCTTTATTTTTAATTCACACTACCCCCCCACCCCTTTTTCCTTTTTCTCCTTTTTTCATCCTTTCTGCCTTTGTTACATGACCAGACATGCCACAGTATCAGGTGTTATCAGTACCAGCTCACATTCCTTTCCTTATTTGGAAAGAAGACTAGCTCTCTAGCTCATTGCAGACACCCCTTCCCCTTTTCCCTCTCTCCCTTACATGCCCACCTAATCTAAAAAAGTTTCAAATGTTTAGTTAACTGGGAATAGTTTAGATTGTACGGCCTGACCCTGGCCAATGGGGAAAGGGTACAGCAGCAGGACTTGCAGCGGGAATAAAAGCTCTCATGACCCTTTGTTCAGGTGTGCTCTCATGGCGACCGGCCAAGGAGAAGCACCCCTCTGCACAAAAGTAAAATTGCTTTGCTAAGAATCCTTTGTTTTGACTGTTCAATTTCCTTAGGATTTTGAGGGTTATTCTTAACATATGACTTCTAAAACTGTTATTTTTTTGTGTAGTAATAATTCTTTATTTTCATTTGCCTGGTGTGCTGTGCCTTTATTAATTAGTCCCAATTTTTCATGGAGCAGCATAGCTACTGT
The DNA here is from genome assembly GCF_000951035.1 of Colobus angolensis palliatus. Taxonomy (NCBI): domain Eukaryota; kingdom Metazoa; phylum Chordata; class Mammalia; order Primates; family Cercopithecidae; genus Colobus; species Colobus angolensis. The sequence continues at coordinate 4,292,463 of NW_012114733.1, read as the reverse complement.
CAGCAGGAACAAACGTATCGAATAATTGCTTCCATTTTGCTCCTAGAGTCTTTAGTATTCCTGACTCAATCTGTATCTGTTTCTCTCTAGGCTTTCTATCTACATAACCCTCATTCTTCACTGTCAATCTGGAAAGTCTACTTTTCTCCTGTAATGGATTCTGCATTTCCTATATCCCATGTCTTCTACTTTTTGGGTTTGTTTTTGTGAAGAGACTGATGGTTGTATACTTAATATTCAATTTTTTCTATTTCTAAGGGGAATCACAATTTATTTGTGGGTGGCAGCATGTCCAGTCAAAACCTCTATTTCTGAGTCCACCTTGCAGATAAATATGGCCCTGTAACATGGTTATGGTTGCTGTAATATAAGCAGAAGTTTTTGGATAAGGCTTCCTAAAAAAGCTCTTAAGAAGGTGGGAGGGGACAGTCTCAGCTGGCATGCATGTTGTATCCTTAACCCTTCCCTTTCTTCTTGCAGGGAATAAAGATGTGAGTCTTCCCATTGAGAGAGAAGGTATAAGTCAAATGGACTTAATAATTCAATTCTTTATAATTTAAAATTTCTCACCATAAATTGATAAATTGACATTCTAGTGCGTACGCCACTCTATGGACCTATGTAATTAGAGTTTACCTTGAGAGATAAACCCAGTCTTGGCATTTTTCAAATTAGTTTTCTTAGACTACAAGATTGAAGAAAAGACTATGAGAAATTCTTCACAGCTTGTGAAGCCTTTTAGGAGTTAGACACTACTAGCCTCACTTGGCAACAATCTAAATACAAAAATAAAAATATAAATTAAATATATAGTTTTAAATGTTAGGGTAACCATTAAAAGAAGAGAAATATATTTCATCGCTTTTAAACCAATAAAAATAAAGGAAGAATACAGAAAATTCAATAGAAAGCAGAAAAAGAGAAAAAAATAAGCAAAAGCAACATATGATAAATAGAAAACATAAAATATATTGGTAAAAGTCCACATATATAAGAAATACCAACAAATACAAATGGGATTAAACAAACTCTAAGATTGAATTTCTGTACGTTCATCTATATCCTGTTTATAAAAGGCACAACTAAAAAATGACAAAAAATGGTTAAAATAGACTTCTGTTTCTTACAACACAGCAACAAATAAAACCTCCCAGTACAATTGTATAAATACTGGATAACATATCACAAAGCTCCTTTTTAATGTATAGCTGAGCTTACAAGAAAGGAACAGAATAATCAGGAGGGAAAAAAAATTAAGTAGCCAGGCAGGGCCATCCTAAGGTTATGGGTGTCCTTATTGGGGGCAGGGCCTTGGATTTTCATGCCCATCTGGGGAAGAAGATGATGCCACAGGCCTGAGCGAAATGGGGAATTCCAACTGAAATCCCGTATACAGCTGAAACAAGATCTGCCCTATCCTCAAATAAGGGAGGACTAAAAATAACAGGCACAGGAAGTTGTGTCAAGAAAGCTTATCTTTCTTGGCCAGGGCTCTAGGTAGTAAAAAAAAAAATTCTTCTAAAAATTCGTAACCAGAGGTCTACCCTCCATTGATTTGGGTGTTGATGATACTGCTTGTGTGATCTGAGAGTGCTTAAGTCGGGAAAGCAATATAAGTGGGGAAAGCTGGTAACATCCTAGTGGCATCTGGCAAAAGCAAACTCAAAGTCACTCTAGAAGAGGCACATATGCTCAACCCAGCTGCACGAGACTCCGACACACTCTTCTTTAGCCTTGTAAGCACTCAGTACCCACTGTCCTCCCTTCAAGATGACCATCTAGCCAGTAAAGTCCCACATGGAACAGTAGAACAGGGTCCTGTAGGTGAGTTACTTACCACAGTGGGTCATGAAACCTCATTTGTCCCACAAATTGTGTACACCCTGAGAATCACAATGAAACTAAAGAGAATTCTAAGCAACTAGCACAAAGCTGTGTGGAAACAAGGCAAAAAGGAACTGGTGACTTGCGTCTTCCTTGCTCTTTGTGAACTGTCCTGAAACAGTGAGACCCAGGTAAGACCAGGCCTTGCACACACTGCTGACCATTTCACCCCAATTCCTTTTTTATACAAGGAGAATCACAATGCCAGAAAAGTCACGCCCATCACCTGAGCAGATGAGACTGGGGAAAAAAAAAAACCTGCTAGAATCCTCCACTGGCTACCATGGCTATAATGAGAACTCCCAGAAATTCAGCCAACATCAAGTATTAACATTGCTACCTTTACAACTCATGATATTTAAAAGTGGAACACACTTAATAGGGTTAAACTCAGTCTCCTTCATTCATTATTTATACTCTGACCTCATTCCAACAAGCCTTTGAGGCACCCTTAGAGATGCACAGAATTCTAATATTCTTAGGTTAAACGTTGCCAGCGGCTCCAATGTGGATAACACATACTGGTTAGCTTACAGAACTTACATAATGACATTAACAAGAGTACTTCTAAAGTTTTCTTGTTCTTTATGTGGAGATTTGCCCTTTGATTTGGAAGTGGATGGTCCAGCATAACTGTCAT
>NW_012114733.1:4241333-4284664 GCF_000951035.1 Colobus angolensis palliatus | reverse complement strand
ACTCTTGTTGCCCAGGCTGGAGTGCAATGGCACGATCTCGGCTCACCGCAACCTCCGCCTCCCAGGTTCAAGCAATTCTCCTGCCTCAGCCTCCCTAGTAGCTGGGATTACAGGCATGTGCCACCAGGCCCAGCTAATTTTGTATTTTTAGTAGAGACAAGGTTTCTCCATGTTGGTCAGGCTTGTCTCAAACTCCCGACCTCAGGTGATCCACCCGCCTCGGCCTCCCAAAGTGCTGGGATTACAGGCGTGAGCCACTGCGCCCGGCGGTTAATGATTTTTTCAACCAATTGTATTCTCTCTTGGGGAATTTGAATGTGAGACATATAGAGAAGTACACAAATGGTAGAGAAACACAGAAACGGTCAGCAATGCAGAAAACACTATGTAAAAAGTCATGAGGTAGCAAAGTCATGAATGAGCAGAAAATCATGAATAAGTTGAAACAATATCAGGTGGTATGAGTTGTGTCATATCTTGATGATGATCCGTATCTCTTTGAAACCTGCTGAAAATATGTAGATAATTTCATATTTCTTATTTTCTCATCCATCTTTAAATATACCACTTAAGATGATCTGAGTGGGCCTTTTAATAACTTTTAATAGTTATTAGCACAAATATTTCCCAAATCTGTTACCTCATATCCATGCCCATTTCCCTGCCTAGGTTAAGCCTTCATTCTTATTCACATAGATGACTAGAAAAATAATTCATAGCTTCCCAGCTTTCACTCTTCCATCACGTAACACAGATCTTATCATGTCACTCTCTCTGTGTTCATGAATAATGCACATGTGACAACTGGCATGTCATACAACAGTGAATCATGGGTTGGCTGTAGAACCATTCCATCTGTGTGTGTGCATAGGCCTGAGAGATTGAGAGTTGGAGAAGCCTTATCATACACTTTGAGTAGGGAGGTGAGGACCAGAAAATTAGAGGCAGTTTCATTCACTCCTCTGATTTCCATCACCATGTACATGCTGATGACCTCTACTTCAATTTCTCCACCCTCTTCTGACCTTAGATGCAAATAGCCAACTGTTTACCCCACATCTCTGCCGGGAGGAATTACAGGCACCCGAATCTCAACATGTCTAAAACAAAGGTCATCAGCTTTCCCTTCCTGTGAGGGTGACTTCATTTCTCTTTAGAGACTGGCATCACTATTTGTTCGAGCCAAAAAGCCAAGAGTTGTCTTCTTCTCCCTCATTCTTCATTTATAAGAAATCCCCAAGTTCTCTTAATTTTACTTCTTTAACATTTTTTGAATCTGAGCTTTTCTATTTCACTGAATTACTTTAATCTGATCCATCTCTCTCACGTAGGTAATTCACAGGTCTTTCTCACCTAATCCAGGATCTTCCCAAATGCATTCACTACTCTGCATCCATCCACAGGTGGCTATTTAAGCAAATTATGATACACCTATACAATGTGACACTGGGTAGCCTTTAGAAAGAATGAGGCAGATTTGCATGTGCTGAATATTTGATAAATATTTGATAAAAATGCAAATAACTGAATCACATGTATTGTATTATCTTCCTAGTTAAATTTACCAAGTATATGAAATGTTGTTGCTATAGTTTTATTTGTTTGCCCCCTCCAAATCTCATATTGAATGTTGATGCCCAGTGTTGGGAGTGGGGTCTAGTGGGAGGTGTTTGTATCACGGGACCAGATCCCTCACAAATGTCTTGGTTCCATCCTCTTTGTAATGAGTGAGTTCTCACTATGCTAGTTCCTGCAAGTGCTGGTTGTTAAAAATAGCCTGGCACCTCCCAGCTCTCTCTCTTACTTCTTCTTCACCATGGGACCTCTGCGTACACCAGCTTCACTCTGCTTTCTGCCACAAATGAAGGGGGCCTGAGGCTCTCATCAGAAGCAGATGCTGGTGCCATGGTTCTTGTACAGCCTGCAGAACCATGAGCCAAATAAACCTCTTCTCTTTATAAATTACCCAGCTTCAGGGTAATTTATAAAGTCTGTTGTGTTATCACAATACAAACAGACTAAGAGAGCTGTCATATGCACATGTAGATGATTTTAATTATTTTTCTAAGGATTCCAAAGAAAATGATTGCCTACAGGGAGAAATACTCGGAGCCTAGAGTAGTTGAGGCAGAGAATGTGGATACTTTCCTTAAAAAGCAGAGGGTGTGGTGACCTTCTATTATGAAAAATTCTAAACATACACATAAGTAGGGAGAATAGATAATTCCTTTCTTCATGATCACCCAGCTTCAATAATGATTAACTTGTAGTCAATCTTGTTTTGTTTATGTCCTCACTCACTCTACTTCTAATTCTACTGTTATTATTTTAAAGCAATTTTCAGGTGTTACAGAATTTCATTAGTGGAATTTTTCATTAGTAGAATACTTCAGTATATATCTCTAAGATAATGTTGTCCAACAGGATTGTCTGCAATGATGAAAATATCCTATATATGTACTTTCCAATACGGTATTCACGAGCCATACAGGGCTAACTGAGCACTGGAAATGTGACTGATGTGGCTGAGGAACTAAACTTTTAAAGTTTTTCCTATTTTAACTGACTTAAATCTAAATGTAAACAGTCACATGTGGCTAGGGGCTACACAACTGGACAGTACAGCTCTTAGATATAAGGATTCTTTTAAAAATTTGTAACTAAAATAGATAGACCAGGCCAGGGTGGCTCATACCTGTAATCCCAGAAATTTGGGAGGCCCAGGTGGGAGGATCACTTGAGGCCAGGAGTTCAAGTTTACAGTGAGTTGTGATTGCGATGCTGCACTCCAGCCTGGGCAACAGAAAGAGACCCTGTCTAAACAAACAAACAAATAAACAAACAAAACAAAACATAACTGAAATATGTCACATCTAAAAATTAGTACCATTTCCTGAATATTATCAATTTTCAATTACAGTGCTCAAATTTTTTCAGATATATCATAAATATGTTTTGTTTCCTTTTTTGTTTTTGAAATGGGTCTTGCTCTGTTGCCTGGGCTGTAGTGCAGTGGTATGATCATGGCTCACCGCAACCTCAGCGTCCTGAGTAGCTGGGACTGCAGGTGCACATCACCATGCCTGGCTTTGTTTTGTTTTGTAGAGATGAGGTCACTATGTTGCCCAGGCTAGTCTTGAACTTCTGAGCTCAAGTGATCCTCTTGCCTTGGCCTCCCAAAGTGCTGGGGTTACAGGCATGACTCATTGGCCATAATTTTAATAGTTGCTTTGCTTGAATCTAAATCCATACACTTTATTGTTTGTCGATATGTTTCTTAAGTTCTTTTAATCTAAAGTTTTGATAAGGATGCATTAATTTTCATTTTATATCAATCTATGTAGTTTGAATTTTTAAACCATTTTAAACCATGAATATATCATTTTTAATCACTAGTATACCATCAGAGATTGTCTAGGTGGTAGGACTGTATGTCAATACTTGTTATTCTTAAAGAATGCTTGCCTTTTTTCAAGTATAAATCTTTTAATATAATTTCTGTGCCCTAAAGGGCTCTTCTTTTAAGCTTCTAAAATTTAATATCCAAATTCTTTTTTTCTATTTTTTTTCAACTTTTATTTTGGATTCAGAGGGTACATATGCAGGTTTGTTATATAGGCATATTGTGTGATACTGAGATTTGGGGTATGGAAATTATCCTATCACTTGGGTAGTGAGCATAGTACCCAATAGTTAGTTTTACAGCCCATGCCCCTCCCTTCCCTCCCATTTCTAGTAGTCCCCAGTGTCTATTGTTCCCATCTTTATGTCTATGTGTTGCCAGTGTTTAGCTCCCACTTATAAGTGAGAACATGCAGTAAGGGTTTCCTGATCCTTTATTAGTTCACTTAGGATAATGGTCTCCAACTGCATCTACGTTGCTGCAAAGGACATGATTTCATTCTTTTTTTGTGGCTGTGTAGTATTTCATGGTGTACATATACCACATTTTGTTTATCCAATCCACAATTGATGGGCATCTAGGCTGATTCCATGACTTTGCTATGGTGAATAGCACAGTGATGAACATGTGAGTGCACGTGTCTTTTGGTATAATGACCTATATTCCTTTAGAATATACCCAGTAATAGAATTGCTGGGTCGAATGGTAGTTCTAAGTTTTTTGAGAAATCTCCAAACTAATTTACATTCCTACCAAAAGTATATAAACATATAAACACTCCCTTTTCTCTTCAGCATCGTTTTTTTTTTTTTTTACTTTTTAACAATATAATAGCTATTTGGACTAGTGTGAGATGGTGCCTCATTGCTATTTTGATTTGCATTTCTCTGATGGTTAGTGATGTGGAGCATTTTTTTTTCATATGTTTGTTGGCCACCTGTATGTCTTTTCTTGAAAAGTGTCTGAGATAATTTCTCTTGCTGTGCAGAAGCTCTTTAGTTTAATTAGGTCCTGCTTAATCAATTTTCAGTTTTGGAGACTTAGCCATAATTTATTTACCAAAGCTGATGTTGAGAAGGGTATTTCCTAGGTTTTCTTCTATAGGTTTTGTAGTTTGAAGTCTTATATTAGATATTAAGTTTTGGCCGGGCGTGGTGGCTCAAGCCTGTAATCCCAGCACTTTGGGAGGCCGAGACGGGCGGATCACAAGGTCAGGAGATCGAGACCATCCTGGCTAACCTGGTGAAACCCCGTCTCTACTAAAAAATACAAAAAACTAGCCGGGCGAGGTGGCGGGCGCCTGTAGTCCCAGCTACTCGAGAGGCTGAGGCAGGAGAATGGTAAACCCGGGAGGCGGAGCTTGCAGTGAGCCGAGATCCGGCCACTGCACTCCAGCCTGGGCGACAGAACGAGACTCCGTCTCAAAAAAAAAAAAAAAAAAAGATATTAAGTTTTATACATGGTAAAAGGTAAGGGTCCAGCTTTATTCTTCCGTGTATGGCTAGGCAATTATCTTAGCACCATTTATTGAATAGGGAGTTCTTTCCCTGTTGCTTATTTTTGTCGACTTTGTTGAAGATCACATGGTTGTAGGTGTGCAGCTTTATTTCTGGGTTCTCTATTCTGTTTCATTGGTCTATGTGTCTATTTTTGTGCCAGTATCATGCTGTTTGGGTTTCTGTAAACTTATAGTATAGTTTGAAGTTGGGTAATGTGATGCCTCCAACTTTGTTCTTTTACTTAGGATTGCTTTGGTTATTCAGGATCTTTTTTGGTTTGATACACATTTTAGAATATTTTTCTTTCTATTCTGATAGGAATATTAAATCTGTAAATTGCTTTGGGCAGCATGACCATTTTAATGATATTGATTCTTCTAATCCATGACCATGGAATATTTTTCTATTCATTTGTGCTGTCTCTGATTTCTTTTAGCAGTGTTTTGTAGTTCTCCTTGTATTGCTCTTTCACCTCCTGGGTTAGATGCATACCTAGGTATTTCAGTCTTTTTGTGTGGTTATGGTAAATGGGATTGTGTTCCTGATTTGGCTCTTGGCTAGAATTTTATTGGTGTACAGAAATACTACTGATTTTTGTACATTGATTTTATATCCTAAAATTTACTGAAGTCATTTATCAGTTCTAGGACCCTTTTGGCAGAGTCTTTAGGTTTTCTAAGTATAGAATCAAATAATCAGCAAACAGAGATAGTTTCACTTCTTCTTTTCCAATTTGGATGCCTTTTCTTTCTTTCTCTTGGTTGATTGCTCTGGCTAGGATTTCCAGTACTATGTAGAATAGGAGTGGGCATCCTTGTCTTGCACCAGTTCACAAGTGGAATGGTTCCAGCTATTGCCTGTTCAGTATGATGTGGGTTTGTTATAGATGGCTCTTATTATTTTGAGGTACGTTCCTTCAATGCCTAGCCTATTAAGGGTTTTTATCATGAAAAGATGTTGGATTTTGATATGGTTTGTCTGTGTTTCTACACAAATCTCATTTTGAATTGTAGCTCCCATAATCCCTTATGTTGTGAGAGGGACCCAGTGGGAGATAACTGAATCATGGGGTCAGTTTCCCTATACTGTTCTGGTGGTAGTGAATAAGTCTCATGAGATCTGATGATTTTATAAGGGGAAACCCCTTTTACTTGGCTCTCATTCTTTCTTGTCTGCCGCCATGTAAGACATGCCTTTCACCTTCTGCTATAATTGTGGGGCCTCCCCAGCCACGTGGAACTGTGAATCCATTAAACCTCTTTTTCTTTATAAATTACCCAGTGTTGGGTATGTTTATATCAGCAACATGAAAACGGACTCATACAGATTTCATGAAAAATTTTTTCTCCATCTATTGAGATGATCATATGGTTGTTTTTTTTTTCTGTTTATATGGTAAGTCACATTTATTGATCTTTGTTTGTTTAACCAACCTTGCATTGCAGGAAGAAAGCCTAGTTGATCATGGCAAATTAACTTTTTGATGTGCTGTTGGATTCCATTTGCCAGTATTTTGTTGAGGACTTTTTTGTCTACATTCATCACAGATATTGGCCTGAAGGTTTTTTTCCACTGTGTCTCTGCCAGATTTTGGTATTAGGATCATGCTTGCTTTGTAACACAAGTAAGGGAGAAGCCCCTTCTCCTTGATTTTTTAGGATAGTTTCAGTAGAATTGGTATCAAATTCTCTTTTGTGTGTGTGGTAGAATTCAGCTGTGACTCCATCTGGTCCAGGGTTTTTTTTGGTTGGTAGGTTTTTTTTTTTTTATTACTAATTCAAGAATTTGTTATTGGTCTCTTCAGGTTTCACTTTCTTCCTGGTTCAATTGTGGGAGAATGTGTGTTTCAAGGAATGTATCAGTTTCTTCAGATTTTCTAATTTGTGTGCATAGGGATGTTCATAAGTCTCTAAGTATATTTTGTATTTCTATGGGATAAGTTGTAATGGCATCTTTGTCATTTCTGATTGTGCTTATTTGGATCTTCTCTTTTTTTGTTTCTTTGTTCTCCCAGCCCTAGTGACGATAGCTGCTTTCTTCAATATCCGTATCCAGGATGCCTTTAGTGTTGTCTGTTTGTCTTGCTAGTTCTCCAATGCCTGTTAACAATTTTTTTAATATTTAATAGGTAATAAGATATCATGTAAGTAATCATCAGTAAACTTTCAGGTCATCTGTCCATTTATCAATTATCTATCTTCTCCCCTGTTTACCTATTTTTTTTCTATTGATCTAGCCAATGCATTTTTATTAGAAAATTTCCTTTTTTTTTTTTGTTTGTTTTTTTGAGACAGAGTCTCCCTCTGTCACCAGGCTGGAGTGTAATAGTGGTTCAATCTCGGTTCGCCACAACCTCTGCCTCCTGAGTTCAAGTGATTCTCCTGCCTCAGCCTCCCAAATAGCTGGGACTACAGGCGTGTGCCACTGCGCCCAGCTAATTCTTGTATTTTTAGTAGAGACGGGGTTTCACCATGTTGGCCAGGATGGTCTCAAACTCTCGACCTCATGATCTGACCACCTCGACCTCCCAAAGTGCTGGAATTACAGGTGTGAGCCACCACACCCTGCCAAAATTTCCATGTTTTGTGGAGACCACTTGCCAGTCTGACTTGATGTAAATAATTATCTTCAGAGTGTAGTTTGAAGGATAACTCTGGTCCCAGCATATCTCCCCCACTGCCTGTTGCCTACCAAAATTTCCACCATTAGGGGAATCATCCTCTTGGGATGAATTTTCTATCTCTGAGGATTCTCTTAAAATGCAGATGTAATCACCTGATGAGTTCTTCCTGCCTGCATCACAGACAAAACCAGCTCACTGAGACCATGGTATTGCAGTAGAGAAAGAATTTGATTAATGCAAAGCCAGCCACATGGAAGATAGAGTTATTACTCAAATCTGTCTCCTCAAAGCCTTGGAGGTTAGGGTTTTTCAAGGATTGCTTGAGGGGCAGGAGGTAGAGAATGGGGCAATCAACCAATGTTGACTGGTTGGGGATGCAATCATTTGGGTGTGTAAAAGAGTCCTCCTGAACTGAGCCAGCCTCTGAGTGGGGGCCACAGACTGGCTGAATCATGGGTTGTGTGTTCTGACCTGGATCCATGAACCATATTTCAACCAGTCTTATGGCCCCCACTCGGAGGCAGCTAGTCAGCCAGTTATCAGAAATGCAAAAGTATGAAACAAAATCTCAAAAGGCCCATCTTAGTTTCTACAATAATGATGTTATCCACAGGAGTAACCAGGGAAGTTACAAATCTTGTGACCTCTGGAACAATGGTTGGTAATCGTTTAACTATGCCTACATCTTAGCAGAATTCAGGACCCTCTGGATGGTGACAGGAGGCAGCCAAATGCCTAGGCAGATAGGGGTGGGTGTCCAGTGAAACCCCACCTCCAAGCCAAAAACAGCCTGAAGGCTGAAAACCCAGACTGCTGGTCCCGAATGAAATCCGCAACCCAGAGGGAGAACTTCTGTTCCTGTTTGCCTGCACTTTCCTGATTGATTCTTTCTGATTAATGCCTTTTAACCAATCAATGTTGCCTTTCCAATACTACCTAGGCCTGCCCCTTCCCCATTCTGAGCCCATAAAAAGCCCCCAGACTCAGCCATATTGAGGGGGCCTTCCCACCTTCGGAGAGGGGAACCACTCCCACATCCTCTCTCTGCTGAAAGCTGTTTCATCACTCAATAAAACTCCCCATCTTGCTCACTCTTTGAATGTCAGCACATCATCATTCTTCTTGGGTGTGGGACAATAACTTGGGAACCATTGTATAAGCCAGACTTGGCCTGGGTGGGCTGAATAGGCAGGCCAGCTCCTGCAGCAGTTAAAGGCCATCTCCAGCAGCAGGTAGTGTGGCTGAGTGATGCCTAGGTGGTGCATCACCAGAGAGAGGTTCCTGGCTTCCAAAGTGACCAAGAAGAAAATTTTGCGTTACTCTCATAATCCTAACCTTGGCCTTTTGTTAGTTTTACAAAGGGGGTTTAGTTTTGGGAAGGGCTATCATTATTCTTGCTTTAAGGTTAAACTATAAATTAAACTCCTCCCAGAGTTAGCTTAGCCTATGTCCAGGTATAACCAACGACATCTTGGAGGTTAGAAACAAGATGATGTCAACTATGTCAGATTTCTCTTTCTGACACAATTTTGCATAGGTGGTTTCAGAGATATTCCTCAGCTTGTAGAGTATGGTATCACTCATATCACAACATAGATTAGCAGATCATATTGTTTATTCACCTGTCAGAGCAATGGCAAAAAGGAGCATAGAGCATTGTAAGTTTTCATAACTTGACCATGAGCCCTTATTTTCCTATATCCTTGGGATTTTCTTGGTGACTTGTATACATTATACTCTGAATGAGTATGTGTGAATAGCATGAGGCAGTTGAGGTAGGAGAAAATGAAGCAGAAGATGGAGTGTGGCACCGGAGGCAATGTTAGAGTGTGGCAACTTCTCAGCCAGGAGGTGGTCTCAGAGCCACGGCCACCTGAAAAAGGGAAAGGAGCAGAGAAATGGCAGGAAGGAGTGCTGAGGGTAAACTCTGCTTATTTCAAAAGTCCTGTCTCAGACTGGTCCCCTGACACAGAGATTGTGCTTAAAGGAAATTAAATTGGCAACAAATCATCTTTTCTGAATACTGTGAAAAGAAATTGTTGCTTGCACCATAGCACTGACCTTCCTTTCCTGTACTGTCATTCTATATCAGTGTAAAGTTAGTCATAAGATCATGTTTATGGAGGGTCCTTGACCCAGGCAAACTCAGGATGTGGAATAATCTGTAGATTGAGAAATTGTATCTCTTCTTGTATTAGGAAGGACTAGTTTCCCTTAAGCAGCTGTGGGATGGGAAACTGACAAAGACTTACTCATTTAGGCTCTGTTATTTACAATTCTTTTTCATTCCTGCTTACAAGGTTTTCAGCACTGACACTTTTTATCAGCCTTGCACTTTTCTCCTCCTCTCCAAAATTTGTCAGAGAACTGTTTATCTATGTCAATATCTATGTCCAAATCTGTATTTCTTTATTTTTTTTTCTCAGCAGAGCTTCCCTTACAGAGGTCTTCTTCGTATGCTAAGCAGCATTACAGAAGTACTAGAAAACTATAAAAAGATGGATCACTCTCACTATACAGGTATTTGATTGCTCTTAGGTTTTCAGAGCGATTTTATGGTCTGGAGCCTGGTGTCCTGATTGCAGGCTGTGAGCAGAAAAGAGGAGAAAGGAAACTAATGTGATAAATAGAACAATTATTGGACTTCCACTCATGTAGGCAGAGTGGTGGGTTAATACTGAGTGTCAACTTGATTGAATTGAAGAATACAAAGTATTGATCCTGGGTGTGCCTGTGAGGGTGTTGCCAAAGGAGATTAACATTTGAGCCAGTGGACTGGGAAAGGCAGACGCACCTTTAATCTGGGTGGGCACAATCTAATCAGCTGCCAGCGTGGCTAGAATATGAGCAGGCAGGAAAATATTAAGAATATGAGGAATGGAGTTCTTTCATTGTTTTGGGGTTTTCTGGAGTTGGCTGCTTAATATGATTAGACCCCAAAATGCTAAGGACTCTACTTCTAATATTATAGAGAACACTGATAGTCCTTGGTGTGAACTGTAGAGAATTATGCAAAATAAATGCATTTGCCACTCCTGATTCATCACTCATGAGAGGCAAGGAGTTTAGTGACTCTATACATAATATCTTTGACCATACGTGGAGAACCAAGGAACATAATGAAGCTGGTTGTTTGCTCCTAAGTTCAGTGGACAAAGTGATGAAAGAAAATGTTGAACTCAGGGATTCTGTCTCCTAGCTTCAGAAGCTGATACTGAGCCTCAAATCTGCTAAGATTGCTCTGAGTGAGAGTCTTATGTCTTATAGAGAAAGAGTTGAAATTGTGGAAAAACAGACACAAGCTCTTATCATGCAAGTGGCTGACCTGCAATGAAAGGTACATTCACAGCCTCACCATGTGTCTATTGTTAAAGCGAGGGCATTGATTGGAAAAGAATGGGAGCCTGCAACTTGGAATGGGGATGTTGGGAGGACGCTGATGAAGCTGGAGACACTGAGTTTGTAAACTCTGATGAAACTTTTTTCCTAGAAGGAACAGCTTCCCCATTCCCATAGTGGCAACATCCCCTCCCCATCCCATGCTGCCATCAGCCTTTCCACCTTTGTCTGAGGAGATAAACCCTGCCTTGCCTGAGGCAACAGTGATAGCCTCCCCTGACGGGCAGTTGCCAGGCAAAATAATGTTGATTCTCCTCAGTAGCCACTACTAACACCCCTGTTTTGCTTCTAGACCTCTAACTAGACTAAAGTCCTGGGGGGCCCCTAAAGGTGAGGTTGAGATTGTGAACCATGAGGAGGTGCCCGCTTGAAAAGAACTGCTTGAGTTTTCTAATTTACATAAACAGAAATCTGGAGAACAGGCATGGGAATGGATATTAAGGGTGTGAGATAATGGTGGAAAGAACATAGAGTTGGATCAGGATGAATTTATTGATTTGAGCTCACTAAATAGGGACTCTGCATTTAATGTTGCAGCTCAGGGAGTTAAAAAAGGGCTCTAGTAATTTCTTTGCTTGGTTAGCTGAAATATGCATAAAAAGATGGCCCACTGTGAGTGAGCTGGAAATGCCTGATCTCCCTTGGTTTAATGTAGAGGAAGGGATCCAAAGGCTTAGGGAGATTGGGATGGTGGAGTAGATTAGTCACTTTAGACCTACTCATCCCAGCTGGGAGGGTCCAGAAGATACACCCTTGACTGATGTCTTGTGAAATAGATTTTTGAGGGCAGCACCCACATTTTGAAGAACCCTGTAATTGCTCTTCTCTGTATATCAGATCTAACAGTGGGAACCACAGTCACTCAACTGCAAAATTTAAATACAGTGGGAATAATTGGATCCCAAGGTGGCAGGGACCAAGTGGCAGCACCCAACCATTGAAGGCAAGTTGGGCGTAGCTACCATAATGGATGGCAGAAACAAATGAATAATCTGACTGGTGTAGGGCTCTGGCATTGGCTAATTAATCACGGTGTTCCTGGAAGTGAAATTGATAGGAAGCCTACTGTATTCCTACTTAATTTATATAAGCAGAAAACTTCTAGGTCAAATGGACAAAACACTTATTTGAATTTGAATAACAAAAACAGAGAATCATGGCCCTTCAATCAATTTCCAGATTTAAGTCAATTTACAGACTCAGAACCCCTTGAATGAAGAGGAGGTCATTTCCACTTGAGGAAGGACCCCCCTACATTACCGAAAATTTATGCAGTAAATCTTTCTCCCATCCTTCCCCAAGGAGACCTCTGGCTTTTTTCCATGGTAACTGTGCACTGGGGAAAGGGAAATAATCAGATATTTCAGGGACTACAGGACACTGGCTCTGAGCTGATGTTGATTACAGGGACCCAAAACGTCATTGTGATCCTCCAGTTGAAGTAGGGGCTAATAGAGGTCAGGTAATTAATGAAGTTTTAACTCAGGTCTGACTTATAGTGGGTGCAGTGGGCTCTTGGACTCATCCTGTGGTAATTTCCCTATTGCCAGAATGCATAACTGGCATAGACATACTTAGCAGCTGGCAGAACCCCAACATTGGCTCCCTGACTAGTAGAGTGAGAGTTATTATAGGGCAAAGGGTCAAATGGAAGCCATCAGAGCTGCCTCTACCTAGAAAAATAGTAAATGAAAAACAATATCACATCCCTGCAGGGGTTGTGGAGATTACTACCACCATCAAGGACTTGAAAGATACAGAGGTGGTGATTACCACCACATCCCCATTCAACTCTCCCATTTGGCCTGTACAGAAGACAGACAGATCTTGGAGAATGACAGTGGATTATCGTAAGCTTAACAAAGTGGTGGCTCCAATTGCAGCTGTTGTACCAGATGTGGTTTCATTGCTTAAGCAAATTAACACATCTCCTGGTACCTGGTATGCAGCCATTGATGTGGCAAATGCCTTTTTCTCCATTCCTGTTCATAAGGCCAGTTTGCCTTCAGCTGGCAACGTAGGCAATATACCTTTACTGTCCTACCTCAGGGGTGTATCAACTCTGCGGCTTTGTGTCATAATCTTACTTGCAGAGATCTTGATCACTTTTTGCTTTCACAAGATATCACACTGGTCCATTACACTGATGACATGCTGACTAGATCCAGTGAGTAAGAAGTAGCAAACACACTGGAATCACTGGTGAGACATTTGCATGCCAGAGGATGGGAAATAAATCTGACTTTCAGCGACCTTCTGCCTTGGCAAAATTTCTAGGCATCCAGTGGTGAGCGGCCTGTTGAGATATTCCTTCTAAGGTGAAGGATAAGTTGCTGCATTTGGCCCCTCCTACAACCAAGAAAGAGGTGCAAAGCCAAATGGGTCTCATTGGATTTTGGAGGCAACACATTCCTCCTTTGGGTGTGCTACTCCAGGCCATTTATCAAGTGACCTGAAAGGCTGCCTGTTTTGAGTGGGGTCCAGGAGAAGGCTCTGCAACAGGTCCCATCTGCTGTGCAAGCTGCTCTGCCACTTGGGCCATATGACCCAGCAGATCCGATGGTACTTGAGGTGTCAGTGGCAGACAGAGATACTGTTTGGAGTCTTTGGCAGGCTCCCATAGGTGAGTCACAGTGGAGGCCTCTAGGATTTTGGAGCAAGGCCCTGCCATCTTCTGCAGATAACTACTCTCCTTTTGAGATACAGCTCTTGGCCTATTACTGGGCTTTGGTGTAAACTGAACATTTGACTATGGGTCATCAAGTCACCATGCATCCTAAACTGCCTATCATGAACTGGGTGCTTTCTGACTCATCTAGCCATAAAGTGGGTCATGCACAGCAGCATTCCATCATCAAATGAAAGTGGTAAATACGTGATCAGGCTTGAGCATGTCCTAAAGGCACAAGTAAGTTACATGAGGAAGTGACTCAACTGCCCATGGTCTCCATTCCTGCCATCCTACCATCTCTCCCCGAGCCTGCCCCAGTAGCCTCATGGGGAGTTGCCTATGATCAGTTGACAGAGGAAGTGAAGACTAGGACCTGGTTCACACATGGTTCTGCATGATATGCAGGCACCACCCAAAAGTGGACAGCTGCAGCATTACAGCCCCTTTCTAGGACATCTCTGAAGGACAGCAATGAAGGGAAATCTTCCCAGTGGGCAGAATTTCGAGCAGTGCACCTGATTGTGCACTTTGCATGGAAGGAGAAATGGCCAGTTGTGCAATTATATACTGATTCATGGGCCATAGCCAATGGTTTGACTGGATGATCAGGGACTTGGAAGAAGCATGATTGGAAAATTGGTGACAAAGAAATCTGGGGAAGAGGTATGTGGATGGACCTCTTTGACTGGTCAAAAACTATGAAGATATTTGTATCTCATCTGAGTGCTCATCAACAGGTGACCTCAGCAGAGGAGGATTTTAGGGATCAAGAGGATAAGATGACCCATTCTGTGGACACCACTCAGCCTCTTTCCCCAGCCACCCCATCATCACCCAATGGGCCCATGAACAAAGTGGCCATGGTGGCAGGGATGGAGGTTATGCATAGGCTCAGCAACATTCTGCCCACTAAGGCTGCCCTGGCTATGGCCACTATTGAGTGACCAATTTGCCATCAGCAGACCAACACTGAACCCTCGATATGGCACCATTCCTCGGGGTGATCAGCCAGCTACCTGGTGGCAGGTTGATTATATTGGACCTCTTACACCATGGAAAGGGCAGAGGTTTGTTGGCACTGAAATAGACACTTACTCTGGATATAGGATTTCCTATCTTGCATGCAATGCTTCTGCCAAGACTACCATCCGTGGACTCATGGAATGCCTTATCCACCATCACGGTATTCCACACAGCATTGCCTCTGACCAAGACACTCACTATTTGGCTAAAGAAGTACAGTAGTGGACTCATGCTCATGGAAGTCATTAATCCTACCATGTTCCCCATCATCCTGAAGCAGCTGGATTGATAGAACCGTGGAATGGCCTTTTGAAGTCACAATTACAATGCCAATGAGGTGACAATACTTTGCAGGACTAGGACTAAGTTCTCCAGAAGGCTGTGTATCCTCTGAATCAACGCCCAATATATGGTACTGTATCTCCCATAGCCAGGATTCATGGGTCCAGGAATCAAGGTGTGGAAGTGGAAGTGACACCACTCACCATCACCCTTAGTGAGTTACTAGTAAAATTTTAGCTTCCTGTTTCCGCAACATTATGTTCTACTGTCCTAGAGGTCTTAGTTCCAGAGGAAGAAACACTGCCACCAGGAGACACAACAATGATTCCATTAAACTGGAAGTTAAGATTGCCACTGGGACACTTTGGGCTCCTCCCACCTTTGAGTCAACAGGCTAAGAAGGGAGTTATAGTGTTGACTGGAGTGATTGACCCAGACTATCAAGATGAAATCAGTCTCCTACTCCACAATGGAGGTAAGGAAGAGTATGTATGAAATACAGCAGATCATTAGGGCATCTCTTAGTATTACCATGTCCTGGGATTAAGGTCTTCCATCATGTAAAGGGCAGAGGTTTGTTCTCACTGGAATAGACACTTACTCTAGATAGGGATTTGCCTATTCTGTATGCAATGCTTCTGCCAAGACTACCATCCGTGAACTCACAGAATGCCTTATCCACTGTCATGGTATTCCACACAGCATGGGAAATTAAAACAGCCCGATCCAGGCAGGAATACAAATGATCCAGACCCTTCAGGAATGAAGGTTTGGGTCACTCCACCAGGTAAAAAAAAAACACAATCTGTTGAGGTGCTTGCTGAAGGCAAAGGGAATACAGAATGGATAGTAGAACAAGGGAGTCATCAATACCAGCTGTGACCACGTGACCAGCTGCAGACACGAGGACTGTAATTGTTATGAGTATTTCCTCCTTCTTTTGTTAAAAACATGTTTGTGCATGTATACATTTGTACTAAAAAAATCTTCATTTTATTTCCTTTCTCCTTTATCATGTGACATAGATTTATGGACTTCACATCAGCATTTAAGTATTAACTTTATGTAATAGTATTTGGTTTGGGGATTGGTGTGTTTCCAGTTGTATGAAGGATAGTTGTATCATGTTAGGCATAATTATGACGTTATTATTGTCTTTATTTGGAGATTATGTATGATCTCCGGAGATGTGTATGGGTTCAAGTTGACAAGGTATGGACTTGTTATAGTTAATACTGACTGTCAACTTGAATGGATTGAAGGATACAAAGAATTGATCCTGGGTGTGTCTGTGAGGGTGTTGCCAAAGGAGATTAATGTTTGTGTCAGTGGGCTTGGAAAGGCAGACCCACCCTTAATCTGGGTGGACACAATGTAATCAGCTGTCAGCATGGCTATAATATAAGCAGGCAGAAAAATGTGGAAAGTGAAACTGACTTAGCTTCCCCAAGCCTACATCTTTCTCCCATGCTGGATGCTTCCTGCCCTCAAACATCAGACTCCCAAGTTCCTCAGATTTGGAACTGGGACTGACTCTCCTTGCTCCTCAGCCTATAGACAGCCTATTTTTGGACCCTGTGACTGCGTGAGTTAACACTTAATAAACTAACCTTTATATTTATATATATATATATATATATATTCTTAGTTCTGTCCCGCTAGAGAACCCTGACTAATACAGGCAGCAAATACGTAACTGTTAACAGCATTTCACTTCATTCCCAGAATTGACAGGCAAGCAGTCATATGTCCTTCCTTCATGCTCATGGGTCCTACGGATGCAAGGTAGTGTTTTCTAAAAAAAAATAAAAACATAAAAAAGTAGAAAAGAGACAAGAAAATTTGAAGGTAGCAGGGCTGGTTTTGAATCCTGGCTCTGCTCTGACACTTATTCCACACTGCAGAACAAGTTATTTAATGCCTGTAAGTCCCGCTGTGCTCATCTGTGAGATGGGAATATCAATCTCTACAATGTTCGGTTGCTGGAAAAGATACATGAGATAGCACCCGGAACAGAGCAAGTACTTCATAAAAGTTGTTTCTTAGCCCTAGCCCTTTATGCCTCCATTTCCTGCCTTTGATCATCACTGGTGTGAACTTTTCTGCCTATTGAATAATAGAGAAATGCTTTGTGATGACAAGAACATAGCAAAGAGTGAGGTGTGTAAATTCTGGGGCAGAGAAAATTCTCTGGACTAAACACACTTTAGCATACATGAACATCCCTCCAAATTTTATCAGACTGGTGCTTATATGTTTCAGCTTAAAATACATTTCCTGATAAACAGAAAGACAGTTTCAAGTAATAGATAAATAATGTGTACACATGGACATACAGTGTGGAATGATAGACACTAGAGATTCGGAAGGTGGGAAGAAAGTGTAGGGCAAGAAATTACTTAGGGGGTAAAATGTGTATTATTCTGGCAGTGAATACACTACAAATTCAGGCTTTACCACCACTCAATATATCCATGTAACAAAATTACACTTGTACTCCCTAAATTTATACAAATAAAAATTAACTTCTCTCTCTCTTTCTCTCCCTGGAAGAAAAGAACTAGTAGGTTTCTTTTGGGTTGGATAGGACTTACTTGCTTTTCAATATCCAAAAAATAACTTTGAAAATGTTATTTTCAAAATAAATTGTGTGTTCCTTGGAAGCTGTTGTATTTTTTTAATTGGTTATTTTGGAGTAGTCTAGAAGACATCCCTACAATTATTGTTTAAGGGTGAAAATAAACCCTTTAGTAGGCAAATTTGAAAAAATTAAAGCTTTCTTGAAAATAGATTTATACATACTCTATCAGAGTCCAAGCAAGAAACAGAAACTACACCAGTTACTTGAACATAGAGACTTTAAGGAAGGGTTGGTAACCAGGCAACTGAAAGGATTAAATTAAAAAACAAACAACAATGAAAGCAACGTGGAGGTAGCAACTGCAGGAAGCAGCTACCACTCCTGGGGCTGGGGGTAGCAGAGGGAAGTGCTTGGATTTAGTAAAAGTTAGAAACTTTGAGAAAGGGCCCCACAGCGTGCACTGTCCGTGAGCTGGGATAAGCAGCCCTGTGGGCCTGCTACCCAAATCTTTGAGGACAGGGCACTATTGATAGCTCACTGGTGTCTATGAGGTGGGGGCATGATGAAGCTGTTTTTGCAAAAGTTGGAAAAACTGCAAAGTGGATTCAGCTGCTGTTATGGAACGGCATGGGTGAAGCAGCAATGCTGGAGCGATCTTACAGAAATCACAAGCTGACAAGCCTACAGGGAATAAACTGAAAGGAACCTGTCCTTTCTCCTTCAGCCTGGCTGTCTCCCTCTGTAACATCCTCTAGTGACAGAGCCTAACTGGAGCAGCTGGCAAAGCTAAAAATGGTGTTTTGAGTCCCAGGCCTGCATTGCACCAGTGTATAGAGAAGGGTAGCTGAGAGACAATAAATAACTTAACGTAAAACTTGTTTGAAAATAGACCTCTAATGCAAAGGTAGGACATATTGAGGAACTGATATCCTCTCGTTCCCTTTTCTTCCCAACTCCTCATTCAAGGCTAAGAGAATGTTCCAAACTGTAATGGTATTTGGAGGATGACACAAGATGAAATGTGACCCAACATTTCTTTTCCACCTTGCCATGACTCCAGTGGCTCCAAGACATTTGTATTCCACAGATTGGTAAAATTTTCTATTTGTGGCAACTGACTTAGAGTTGATTGCTTTTTATTTTGTCTAGTGATAGCATGAAGTACCCAGTAGCATTTCATTAAAGAAAGAATATTTCAACCATCAAAACTCAGGAAGAACATAATCTCAGAGTAATGAGTAGTTCTTACTTGGATGATTTTGCTTTTTTGAAAAACCCACTATTAAAATGCAAATACTGAGGGAGAGAAATAAATTAATATTTTTTCTTTTTCTTGTTTTAAAAAAACTTTATCTTATCTTATTTTATTTATTTATTTTTTTGAGACGGAGTCTCGCTTTGTCACTCAGGCTGGAGTGCAGTGGCGTGATCGTGGCTCACTGCAAGCTTCGCCTCCTGGGTTCACGTCATTTTCCTTACTCAGCCTCCCAAGTAGCTGGGACTACAGGCGCCTGCCACCATGCCTGGCTAATTTTTTTGTACTTTTAGTAGAGATGGGGTTTCACCGTGTTAGCCAGGATGGTCTCGATCTCCTGACCTCGTGATCCACCCACCTCGGCCTCCCAAAGTGCTGGGATTACAGGCGTGAGCCACCGTGCCCGGCCTCTTTTGAGCCACAGTCTTGCTCTGTCACCCAGGCTGGAGTGCAGTGGTGTAAATACAGCTCACTGCAGACTCAAATCACCTGGGCTTAAGCGATCCTCCCACCTCAGCCTCTTGAGTAGCTGCGACTATAGCCACCACACCTGACTAACTTTTAAAAATGTTTTGTAGAGATGGGGTCTTGCCAAGTTCCCTAGGCTAGTCTTGAAATCCTGGGCTCAGGCAATCCTCCTGCCAAAGTGTTAGGGTTGCAGGCATGGGCCACCATGCCCAGCTGAACAATCTTGATATTCATAAATTTGCATGGGTTTTACAGTTACAGTAATTGTAATAATAATCTGTAATTATTGAGAGCTTACTATGAACTGGGATTATGATGAACACTATATATATGATTTAATCTTCCTCGTAAGTCTCCCCAAGTGGGTCCCATTATCATCCCCATTACACATTAAGGAAAATGAGAATTGGTGAAGATATGTGCCTAAAGTTACACAGCTAAGTGGCAGAGCTATGCCTAGAAGCCAGATATTCCGACAAAAAAGTCTGGCTGGACTGCCTGGCTACCCATACCTCTCTGTCTGGAATCCCTTTTACATATTCCCTACATGGGTTCCTACTGAAGGTATGGGCCACGGGCCAAGGCGACCACTGACTTTATCATATGGCCCTGCCCTCCTAGACAAAGCTTGTTCTAACTTTCAAGACAAAGATTATATAACTTTCAACTACACCCTGGCTACATGTTGTTCCCTGCCCTTGTATTATCTGAGTTGTTTTCTTAAAATGAACAAACTTCTCTTGGCTTGAGATATTTATATTACCATTCCTTGCATTCTTTCTATTTTTATATTCTTTGCAAATAATCCTTGCTTGAAGTGTTCAAAATCTCCCCGCAAGTGGGCACCCCTGGTAGACCCAGAAAGCCTGAGCTGCTGCTGTGCAGTCCAACATCTACTCACGCTGTTGAGGCTGGAGAAGGGGAGATGGAAATGGTGCTCACAGCCTTCCAGCTTTGTCTGTTTCTGTGGCTTAGTGGCTATTTGCAGATGGAGTTTTTGGCTGGGGCTCAAGCCCTAAGGTTGGAATACTAGCTTCCCTGACTCTGTTTCCTGTTCCTTCTCTCACTGTTCTGAGTAGTGGTTCTGTATCATCTGCTTAATGCAAATGATGCAGTATTTTATCTCTCTTTAATGAACGTAGACAGTTGTGATAGAAAGACACATAACACATAGCACGGACAGGGAGAGGATTTATGAGTTCTGACCCGAAGTCGGGGCAGTGAATGCAACCTCTTCCACGGAAATTCATCAGAAAGTCTCCAGTGTCAACATATGGCACTTTTTACTCAGTACTGTCAGGTAGCTTTTATTTCATACCTTTACTCATAAAAAACCAGGCTCAGATAGCATTTGCCACAGGTATCATAACTAGCTAGCTACTGGCAGAATCATGATTACAATGGAAGGATTTTGATTCCTGTTCCAAGACTACACTACCTCTTGTCAAAATAAAAGCATTCATTCATTCTTCATTTATTCAGCACATATTTATCTAGTACCTTTTCTGTGCTAGGTTTTGGGGAATTCCAAAGGGAGCAGAATATGATCACAGATGTCATGGTCACTACAGTTCTGTGTCAGATCAGACATGAGCCAGATAATCATATAAACTTATTAATTTCTGTTTAGAAATAAGGGAGGGATAGATAGCCCCAAGAGAACAGATGACAAAAGTAAGATTAGTAAGATTTCATGTAAGTTGGGTTAATCATATTTAAAAAGCAAGAATTTAAATAAACACCAAGCAAAAAAAGTTTCTTTTCTGAAATCATCAATGACCAAGAAATCATCATTACACAATATATCTACGTAACAAAACTGCATTTGTACTCCTTAAATTTATACAAATTTAAAAAGAAATCTTTGATGTGTCAGTGTTTGAAGAAAATCATATCTTTTTCATCTGTGATGCCACCAATCAGATCACAGCTGATCTGATTAGAAGCTAGATTGCTAACAGCTGCTAGCTCCTTTGGGCCGCAGAGCTTATGGTTAAATTTGATACTTAGGAATACAATTTTTAAAAAATAAATTGCTTATTCTGGTTTCTTTTAGCAGAGACTTTTCCTCTCTTGTCACCAGGCAAGTCTACTTGGATTATTCCCTATGGTTACAGTAAGAAAACCTTCTCTTTTCCTTGCCCTTTAGCTAGGCCTAGACTCAGTGGAAGCTAAAAACATGAAGACACAGGCCTATCAGCCTTCAAACCATCTCTTCCACATAGGACACAGTCCCTCTGGCCTTTTCACTTCTGGAAAGTTGCTTTGCTATCTCCCCTCCCAGTCCTAGAAGTCTACATATTCATCGCAGCCTGTTTCCTTTGTGAGCTTCATGCAGATGAAGTGCTAGGTGACATTTTATGTTTTTCTCTTTACAAAAGTAATACAGGTTTCCTATAAAAAACATAGAAATGTGAGATGTCACCGCTCGTCATCAAGTTTCTGTTATTTCTCTTTGTTTTTCAAAATGGAGAAAGAATGGAATTATAGACTCCTAAATTTCCTTTTGCTTTTAAAAGCTATTTCATAAAATAATTGCCCCCAACCTAACCTTTCTGGTTCTTTTAGGCTTTTAGACAAAGCAGATCAACTGAAAACCCCAGTTACAGTGGAATGTGGGGTGCGGGGGTGAGGAGAGAGGGTAGACGGTGGGTTTTAATCTTGCTTTTACTCTATATTATACTTTGTGGTCTCTGTCAATGTGAAAATGTCTTGGGCATTCCATCACTGTTGGTATAATTGTCTTAGAACTCCAGAGCCGCTACTTTTACATGTGGTAGTCTTGAGTTGTGCAGTGCACAATCTCCACAGCTGTACCCTTCCTTACTCTTTCTGCTCTGTTCCAGGTCTATTCAACTTCTCTAGCCTTTCTCTTGGTCTCTTTATTTCCTGTTCAGCACCCCTTAGCCTGAAACTTCCTGAGTAAATTTGGCCTTTCAAGTTTGGCCCTTTTATACACAATTTGTCCTTATCAGTGTGGCTAGATTTAGCAAATAAAAATATGGGACACCTGGTTACATTTTGGGGACATATTTATACTAAAAATTATTCACTGTTGGACTGCAATTGAGATTTATTATAGTTGGGCATCTTATATTTTATCTGACAACCCATACCCTGACCCTAGCTCTTTTAGGCCTTGGATGTGTTTGCTGATCCCTCTGCCTGCTCAGGTCTCTTCGACCCTACCCTAGGGAATGTTCATGTCCTCTAGGGGACAATCGATTTTCTTACAAGAAGTGTAAGAAGCAAAGTTCTTCTGACTGAGGAGCATGGATGAACACTGTCTAGATTCTAAACGAATCTTGCCTCACAGTTGTTTACTCACTAGCAATTTCCTATGTGTTTATATATGTTACATTGCAAGTTCCTGGAAGTCAGGGACTTGATTTTTTTCTTTAGTGTCACAGTAGGGTTTGTTAAGATCAGAGACATTCAATTACAATCAAATCAATAAAGCTTTAATATATTGGCTAATAGACTTCTAAGAAAACCAAGCTTCCCTGAAAAAAAAGAACAATGAAATATTTTTTTAAATTCAATTTATCATGCAAACATCTGAGTAATTTACTTTTGTTTGTTCAGTTCTCACATAGCTCAATTTATAAATATTGGTGTGGAGGCTATAGGTTTAAGAAACATATTTGTGTAAAGTTGCTGACCCACATAGCATTTACCACCATACTATGTTGTTTATCTTGAGAGGCTGAATATACAAATAAACACTGGCCAGACCATATATGACAAAACAACTTTGACCATAATCTCTGCAGCAACCAGCCCGGGAAGCCCAACCACAACCTTTGTAGCCATTGGCCCAAATTGGTCAGAACCTGGTCAGTGACTCCCAACTTTCCTAATGTTTGCCCTCACTTCTAACCCAGAACCAACCAGAGCAAGAAAATATGCTCCCCAAACCAATCATAGAAGATGCCGGCTTCTACATAGCCCACATCCAGCTTCCCTGGGCCAACAGCTTTTCATCAGGGCACACCTAAAACTTTGCCTTTTTTTTCTGCTGTAAAGCTTTCCCACTCCTCTGCCTGTCTGTGAGTCTCTGTCAAACAAAAGTGATGGTACCTGACTTCCTTGCAAGCCCTGGATGAATAACCTCTGCCTGTTCTAGATCAGATTGTCTTTGTCTATTTCCACAGTGTTTACTAGGATTTCTATACATAATCTCTTAAATGGCAAGATTAACCCTGCCGAGGATTAGGAAATCATTTAGGGCCACTGAATACCAAATATGGTGCCAGAAAAAGTGTTGACACTGGTTCAAACTTGGGTCAAGTGTCCTTTGATCTACATCAAATCAGTGATAAGCTGATATTACTCATTCCTCTTTCCAGTTCATCTCAGCAAAAGTCTCACTGCTTGTGAGTGTCCTGCATACAGTCTGATTTGGGTGGTTGTTTTCTTTGTGGAACTACTCAGAGGTCATATGACATTTACCTGTGGATAGTTCAAAATGATTCTATTTCCTTAGGTCCATTTTGCCCTATTCACTGAGAAATGTATGGTCTCTGATGTTAGATTGTTTCAATTTGAATTCCGCCAATGTCTTTTATTCATCTTGTGAGTTTGGAAAAGTATATAGACTTATTTAGGTCTTACACTGCTTATTTAAAAATTGTTATAGTGACATTAGCACCTACCTTATAGGGTTGTTTGAGAACAAAAGCATAATTTCTGTAGGACAATTACCAAAGTCCTAATATGTAATAGTTATTCAGTAAGTAACAGCTATCATTATTACTATTATTACATTGAAATAGGTACTTATATTTCCAAATTAACAATCTTTTATAATTTTGCTGTGACAATATGTGCATTAAGTGGTACAAAGAATTAAGGCACTGTCTTCATAATTAGGTGATAGCAACTTTCTTCTTTATTAGAAATCAAGTATCTCAGAACCATCATGATTGGCTATTAGGCTTTTTGACCTCAGCATTGTCAATGGCTTTTACTGGTAGGGCAAGTTACAGCTAGTAACTTGGCTTTTACTGGTAGGGCAAGTTACAGCTAGTAACATGGTCAAGGTTTTTGGACATGAACTTTACTTTTTAGAGTTTAGACCAACGTACATTTAAGATATGATACTCCAGAGGCACAGAAAGGTACGTGACACAGCCAACTGAAGAGGCATTCTCTTTTGAGCCCTGTTATAATCAAAGAAATCTTCATGGTGAAATACTCATTTTGCAGACATGACATGTGTTTCAATTTCAAAATTGAACAAAGGAAAACTTCCTGGGCATTTTATGTGCATTTTTGTTAATGTGATCACAGATAGTCATTCAATCCCAAATGAGACATGATCTCACTGGGAGGGAAAGGACACGTCAATTGCACTGCCCATGCACTCCTGTCTCCTCACTGACGTCAGGAATTTGTTCTGGGAAGTCTCTAGCAAACATTTTTGGAACAGGTATTTTATGAGAATCTCACCACTTTTGTCACAAAAGTCATTCAGTGGTCTAACTGGAACCAAGAATGGAATGAGTTACCTTATTAAAAATTTTAAATCAAAAAGTGTTTATTTTGTTTGGTGGGTTTCAGAAGAAATTAGAGGAGCAGGTCATGATGGATAAGCAGGGGATCAATCACGAGCACCACGAATGCTTTTTCAAAATATGTATATTCTATTAGATTAAATGTTACTAAGAACAGGCCCTCAACACAGCCCCATATAGCATATTTTCCCACTTTTCTACAGTGACTATTTCAAGTATTTTCCATTCTCTTCAATCTCTACTCCTGTCTCCTTTATCAACTACCCCTAATGATGGCAGCAGCAGGCCATCTGGAGCAGCCACTACCATCACACTGGCTGCAGTAGGGAGACGTGGCCAGGGCTGCACATGCTGTGGAGCCAGTGGGAGCTGGGGACAACTGGGAGCCCTACCCCTTTTGAGTTGGGGTGGGAGCTCCCTGGGTGCTGCTGCAGCTGCCCAAACTGCAGCTGCAGACCCAGGCCTCCTGCTCCACAGAGCAGGCAGGAGCCCCACCCCGCCCCCACCCCCCAGGCACAGTTGCAGCCACCCAAACTGCAGAGGTTGTGGACCCAGGCATCCCTGCACTGTTGGGGGCCTGGGAAGGCCCCTTCTGCCATCGCAAGCTCAGAAATGCCTGCTCCCACTGACTGGCTTCTTCCTACTGTTGGCAACCACTCTGATCTTGGAGCAAAGTCAGGGCCAAGCCTGGCCACTGTCACAGCCCAGCTGAGTCTGCACACACTTGGGTAAGTGCTGACACGCCAGTCCCCTGCCACCTTGGCCCCCTCTGGACTTTGGGCACTGAGAAGCATAGGAGGGAAGCTGATGGAGGTCTGAGGGCAGCTCGGTGCTTGTCTGCAGGCACCCCTTGGCACCTATAGCCTGGATGCCATGAACGGTAGCAGGAGCCAGACACGTTCCTTGGAGGAAGAGGGTGGCCTGAAGGCTGGGGGCCAGGCTGCCAGTCCCACGAACTCAAGTGGGAACTTGCGATGCCTTTTCTGGGCCCACTCATGGCTGTCCATGGACCAACTAGTGTGTGTACTTCCTCCCCTCTGAGATCCATAGCCCCGGGCTCCAGAGCTGAGCAGATGTCAGGATGACTGGTTACAGAGAGAAGCTACCCACTCCAGGGCCTCCTCTCTGCTGAGAGCTGCAGAGACAACAGGAAAACCAACCTGCAGAGAGGGACTATTCACTCCAGGGCATCCTCTGAGCTACTGTTGCTCAATAAAGCTCCTCTTCATCTTGCTTGCCCTCCATTTGTCTGTGTCATTCTTCCTGGGTGCAGGACAAGAACTTGGGATCCACTGAATGAGGTTAAAAGAGCTGTAATACAATCAGGGCTAAGACACATCCCTTGCTTGCCACATTGTGGGTGAAGAGAAGAAAAGAAGAGCTGAAGCTCTCTGGGGAGCCTAGACATGGGAGCTCCCTGAGCCCGGGCTGTGACTTCCTCTTTGGGGCCCTGTGGTTCCTGGCATCTCCAAGCTTCTGGGTGCCACTGTGTTCCCAGTGCTAGCTGTGGAAGCTGTTTGCAGTGTGCCTGGTCCAGCTGCAGCCTCACAAAGAGCTGGCACCTGTGCTGGCACCTGGAGCTGCCTACCCCACCGCAGCAGCTAGCATGTCTGACTGTGCAGTGGCTGGACCCCATGCTTGCTCACACACCCCTTGCTGTTCCATGCAGACTCCCTTGGCAGGCGTGGGATCCAGACCAGTAGTGTGAGCCGAGTGCAGTCTGCCAGGCAAAGTGGGCAGAATGAGCCCAGCAGGCCTAAGCAAAACTCAGGCAAAGGTGCCACCAGCCACAGGTTTCTGACCAGAAAAGTGACGCTGCAAAGATCCTGTAACACTATTTAACAGGAAAAATACAATCACAAACTTCTTGTCTCCCAACCCATATACCTAATTGCATCTGTACCAATTCTTTCCTTGGAAAAAGACTTGACTCTTTCCCATCCCTCTACTCTGCTGCTTCTTCTCCTTTACTTTCCCTTTCCTCCATTATGAATTTCTAATTTTAAAAATTTTTTAATTTTTTATTTCAATAGGTTTTTGGGGAACAGGTGGTATTTTGGTACATGAGTAAGTTCTTTAGAGATGATTTCTGAGATTTTGGTGCACCCATCACCTGAGCACTGTACATTGTACCCATTGTGTAGTCTTTTATCCCTCACCATCCCCACCCTTTCCTCTGAGTCCCCAGAGTGTCATTCTTATGCCTTTGCGTCCTCATAGGTTAGCTCCCACATATAAGTGAGAACATACGATGTTTAGTTTTCCATTTCTGAGTTACTTCACTTAAAATAATAGTCTCCAGGCAAGGTGTGGTGGCTTATGCCTGTAATCCCACCACTTTGGGAGGCTGAGGCAGGTGGATCACCTGAGATCAGGAGTTCAAGACCAGCCTGGTCAACATGGTGAAACCCTGTCTCTACTAAAAATACAAAAAACTAGCCTGGCGTGGTGGTGGGTGCCTGTAATCCCAGTTACTTGAGAGGCTGAGGCAGGAGAATCCCTTGAACCCAGGAGGCGGAGGTTGCAGAGAGCTGAGATCGTGCCATTGCACTCCAGCCTGGACAACAAGAGCAAAACTCCATCTCAAATAATAATAATAATAATAATAATAATAATAATAATAATAATAGTCTTTAATCCCATCCTGGTTGCCATGAATGCCATTATTTCATTCCTTTTTATAACTGAGTAGTATTCCATGTTGTGTATATACCACATTATCCACTCATTGATTGATGGGCATTTAAGCTGGTTCCATATGTTTGCAAATTGTGCTGCTATAAACATGCATATACAAGTATCTTTTTCGTATAATGACTTATTTTCCTCTGGGTAGATACCTACTAGTGAGATTGCTGAATCAAACAGTAGATATACTTTTATTTCTTTAAGGAATCTCCACACTGTTTTCCCTAGTGGTTGTCCTAGTTTACATTCCCACCAGCAATGTAGAAGTGTTCCCTTTTCACTGCATCCACACCAACATCTATTATTTTTGGATTTTTTGATTATGGTCATTCTTGCGGGAGTGAAGTGGTTTTGTGGCATTGTCATTTTGATTTTTAATTTCCCTGATAATTAGTGATGTTGATCATTTTTTCATGTTTCTTGGCCATTTGTATATCTTCTTTTGAGAATTGTCTATTCATGTCTTTAGCCCACTTTTTGATGGGATTGTTTGATTTTTTCTTGCTGATTTGTTTGAGTTCTTTGTAGATTCTGGATATTAGTCGTTTGTTGGATGTAAAGATTGTGAAGATTTTCTCCAACTCTGTGGGTGGTCAACTCTGCTGATTATTTATTTTGCTGTGCAGAAGCTTCTTAATTTAATTAAGTCCCATCTATTTATCTTTGATTTTGTTGCATTTGCTTTTAGTGTTGATCATGAAGTCTTTGCCTAAGCCAATGGCTAGAAGGTTTTTTTCCAATGCTATCTTTTAGAATCTTTATGGTTTCAGATCTCAGATTTAAGTCTTTGAT
This sequence comes from Colobus angolensis palliatus, assembly GCF_000951035.1. NCBI lineage: Eukaryota > Metazoa > Chordata > Mammalia > Primates > Cercopithecidae > Colobus > Colobus angolensis. The sequence continues at coordinate 4,256,464 of NW_012114733.1, read as the reverse complement.
CCATCTTGAGTTGATTTTTGTATAAAGTGAGAGATGAGGATATAGTTTTATTCTCCTACATGTGGGTTGCCAATTATCCCAGCAACGGTTGTTGAATAGGGTGTTTTGTTTGCTTTGTTGAAGATCAGTTGGCTGTATTTGGATTTATTTCTATATTCTCTATTCTGTTCCATTGGTCTATATGCCTATTTTTATACAGGTACCAGGTTGTTTTGATGACTATGACCTTATAGTATAATTTGAAATTATGTAATGTGATGCCTCCAGATTTGTTCTTTTCGCTTAGTCTTGTTGTGGCTATGTGGGCTCTTTTTGGTTCCATATGAATTTTAGGATTGTTTCTTTTTAGTTCTGTGAAGAATAATGGGGTATTTTGATGGGAATTACATTGAATTTATAGATTGCTTTTGGCAGTATGGTAATTTTCACAATATTTATTCTACCTATCCATGAGCATGGAATGTGTTTCCATTTTTTTGTGTCATCAGTGATTTCTTTCAGCAGTGTTTTGTAGTTTCCCTTGTAGAGATCTTTCACCTCCTTGGTTAGGCAAGTTCCTAAGTATTTTATTTGTTTTTGCAGCTATTGTGAAGGTGGTTGAGTTCTTGATTTTATTCTCAGATTGGTTGCTGTTGGTGTATAGCAGACCTACTGATTTGTGTACATTGATGTTGTATCCTGAAGCTTTGCTGAACTCATTTACCAATTCTAGGAGCTTTTTGGATGAGTCTTTAGGGTTTTCTAGGTATACGATCATATCATCAGCAAACAGCAAGAGTTTGACTTCCTCTTTACTGATTTGGATGCCCTTTATTTCTTTCTCTTGTCTGATTGCTCTGGCTAGGACTTCCAGTACTGTATTGAATACAAGTGGTGAAAGTGGGCATCCTTGTGTTCCAGTTTTCAGAGGAAATGCTTTCAACCTTTCCCTATTCAGTATTATGTTGGCTGTAATTTTGCCACAGATGGCTTTTATTACCTTAGAGTGTGTCCCTATGATGATTTTGCTAAGCATTTTAATCATAAAGGAATGCTGGATTTTGTCAAATGCTTTTTCTGTGTCTATTGAAATGATTATGTGATTTTTGTTCTTAATTCTGTTTATGTGGTATATCACATTTATTGACTTATGTATGTTAAGCCATCCCTTAATCCCTGAAATGAAACCCACTTGAGCAGTGGATTATCATTCTGATATGCTGTTGGATTCAGTTCACTAGTATTTTGTTGAGGATTTTTGCATCTATGTTCATCAGGGATATTGGTCTATAGTTTTCTTTTTTTGTTATGTCTTTCCCTGGTTTTGGTATTAGGGTAATACTGGCTTCACAGAAATTATTCAGAGAGGATTCCCTCTTTCTCTATCTTTTGGAATAGTGCCAATAGGATTGGTACCAATTCTTCTTTGAATGTCTGATAGAATTCCATGGTACATCAGTCTGGTCCTGGACTTTTTTTGTTGGCAATTTTTTAATTACCATTTCAATCTTGCTGCTTGTTATTGATCTGTTCAGAGATTCTTCGTGGTTTAATCTAGGAGGGTTCTATATTTCCAGGAATTTATCCATCTTCTCTGTTTTTTCTAGTTTATATGAGTAAAAGTGTTTATAGTAGCCTTGAATAAGCTTTTGTATTTCTGTGGTATTGGTTGTAATATCTCCTGTTTTGTCTCTAATTGAGGTAATTTGGATCTTCTCTCTTCTTTTCTTGGTTAATCTTGCTAATAGTCTATCAATTTTATTTATCTTTTCAAAGAATCAGTCTTTTGTTTCATTTATCTCTTGTATGTTTTTGTCTCAATTTCATTTAGTTCTGCTCTGATCTAGGTTATTTCTTTTCTTCTGCTGAGTTTAATATGGAACAAAAAAAGAGCCTGTGCAGCCAAGACAATCCTAAGCAAAAACAACAAAGCTGGAGGCATCATGCTACTTGACTTCAAACTTTACTACAAGGTTACAGTGACCAAAACAGCGTGGTACTGGTACCAAAACATATAGACCAGTGGAACAGAATAGAGACTTCAGAAATAACACTATACATCTATAACCATCTGATTTTCAATAAACCTGAAAAAAACAAGCAATAGGGAAAGGATTCTCTATTTAATAAATGGTGTTAGGAAAACTGGCTAGCCATATGCAGAAAACAAAACTGTAACTGGATCCCTTCCTTACATCTTATACAAAAATTAACTTAAGATGGATTAAAGACTTAAATGTAAAACCCAAAACCATAAAAACCCTACAATAAAACCTAGGCAATACCATTCAGGACATAGGCATGGGCAAAACCTTCATGACTAAAACACCAAAAACAATTGCCACAAAATCCAAAATTGATAAATGGGATCTAATTATACTAAAGAGCTTCTGCACAGCAAAAGAAACTATCATCAGAGTAAACAGGCAACCTACAGAATGGAAGAAAATGTTTACAATCTACCCATCTGACAAAGGTCTAATATCCAGGATCTACAAGGAGTTTAAACAAATTTATAATAATAAAAAAAAAAACCATCAAAAGGCGAGTGAAGGAAATGAACAGACACTTCTCAAAAGAAGACATTTATGCGGCCAACAAACACGAAAAAAATCTCATCATCACTGGTCATTAGAGAAATGCAAATCAAAACCACAATGAGATATCATCTCATGCCAGTCAGAATGGCTATAATTTTATTTTTTTTGAGATAGAGTCTCACTCTGTCACCAGGTTGGAGTGCAGTGGCGTGATCTCAGCTCACCACAACCTGTGCCTCCCAGGTTCAAGTGATTCTCCTGCCTCAGCCTCCCAAGTAGCTGGTACTATAGGCGAATGCCACCACAGCCGGTTAATTTTTGTATTTTTAGTAGAGATGGGGTTTCACCAGGTTAGCCAGGATATTCTCGATCTCCTAACCTCGTGATCCATCTGCCTTGGCCTCCTAAAGTGCTGGTATTACACAGAATGGCTATTATTAAGAAGTCAGGAAATAACAGATGCTGGTGAGGATGTGGAGAAATAGGAATGCTTTTACACTGTTGGTGGGAGTGTAAATTAGTTCAACCATTGTGGAAAACGGTGTGGCAATTCCTCAAGGATCTAGAACCAGAAATACCATTTGACCCAGTAATTCCATTACTAGGTGTATATCCAAAGGATTATAAATCTTCTACTATAAAGACACATGCACATGTATATTTATTGCAGCACTATTTACAATAGTAAAGACTTGGAACCAACCCAAATGCCCATCAATAATAAACCGGATAAAGAAAATGTGGCACATATGTGCCCTGGAATGCTATGTAGCCATAAAAAAAGAATGAGTTCATGTCATTTGCAGGGACATGGATGAAGTTGGAAGCCATCATTCTCAGCAAACTAACACAGGAACAGAAAACCAAACACCACATGTTCTGACTCATAAGTGGGAGATGAACAATGAGAACACATGGACACAGGGAGGGGAACATCACACACCGGGGCCTGTCAGGGGGTGGGGCGCAAGGGAAGGGAAAGCATTACGACGAATACCTAAAGCATGCAGGGCTTAAAACCTAAATGATGGGTTGATGGGTGCAGCAAACCACCATGGCTCATGTATACCTATATAATAAACTTGCACATTCTGCACATGTATCTTGGAACTTAAAGTAAAAAATAAAACTAAAAATAAAAAATACGTTTTATTGTGTGTACTTAAGGTATACAACATGACAGCTTTATTGAAATATAATTTACATATTACGCAATTTATCTATTTAAATTATGCAATTCAGACACTTTTAGTATATTCCTAGAGTTGTGTAGGCATCAGGAAACTAATCTTTCTATCTCCATAGATTTGCCTATGAATCATATAAATAGATTCATACAATATGTGGTCTTTTGTGACTGACTTCTTTTACTTAGCATGATGTTTTCTTGTTTTTTTTTTTTTATTTTTTATTTTTGTTGTCGTTTTTTATTTAAAAAATTTTTCTTGGCCGGGCGCGGTGGCTCAAGCCTGTAATCCCAGCACTTTGGGAGGCTGAGACGGGTGGATCACGAGGTCAGGAGATCGAGACCATCCTGGCTAACACGGTGAAACCCCGTCTCTACTAAAAAATACAAAAACTTAGCTGGGCGAGATGGCGGGCGCCTGTAGTCCCAGCTACTCGGGAGGCTGAGGCAGGAGAATGGCGTAAACCCGGGAGGCGGAGCTTGCAGTGAGCCGAGATTGCGCCACTGCACTCCAGCCTAGGCGACAGAGCGAGACTCCGTCTCAAAAAAAAAAAAAAAAAAAAATTTCCTTTTTAGCATGATGTTTTCAATGTTCATTCATTTTGTAGCATGTATCAGTATTTCATTTTTTGTTTGTTTTTTTGAGACAGTGTCCCGCTTTGTCACCAAGACTGGAGTGCAGTGGCAGGATCTTGGCTCACTGCAACCTCTGCCTCCCAAGTTCAAGACATTCTCCTGTTTCAGCCTCCGGAGTAGCTGGGACTACAGGCACATGCCACCATGCCTGGCTAAATTTTGTATTTTTAATAGACATGGGGTTTTACCATATTGATTGGGGTGGTCTCGAACTCCTGACCTCAGGTGATCCACCCGCCTTGGCCTCCCAAATGCTGGGATTACAGGCATGAGCCACCATGCCAGGCCAGTAGTTCATTTTTTCAATTACATAATTATATTACATTGCTTGGATATACTACATTTTATTTCTCCATTCGTCAGTTGCTATACATTTGGGGTGTTTCTGCTTTTTGGCCATTATGAATAGTGTGGGTAAGAACATTCATATACAGGACTTTATGTGGACATATGTTTTCATTTCTCTTGGGTATATAACTAGGAGTGAAACTGCTGGGTCATACATGAAATCTATGTTGGACCTTTAGAGGAACTGACAGACTGCTGCATATTACATTCCTACCAGCAGTATATAAGCAGTATATGAGAACCTCACTCTAGAGTGTTAACTAGTTTTTCCCTCTCTCCCTCTTTTCTTTCCTTCCTTTCCTTCTTCCTACTTTTTCTTTCTTTTTATTATAGCTATCCTAGTGGATGTGAAGTAGTGTTTTACTGTGGTTTTTATTTGCAATTTCCAAATTCCTAATGATGTTGAATACCTTTTCACATTATTTTTGGACACTTGTATGTCTTCTTGTATATTTTTTTGAAGAAATGTATACCCAAATCCTTGACACATTTTTTAATTGCTTTTTTTATTGTTGAGTGTTAAGAATTCTTTATATATGCTAGATGCCAGTCTCTTATCAAATATGATTTGCCAATATTTTCCTCATTCTGTGAATTGTCTTTTTATTTTCTTGATGGTATCCTTTGAATCAGAAAAGTTTTAAGTTTTGATGAAGTCCAATTTATCTAATTTTTTTACTGTTTGTACTTTTAGTGTTATAGTTAAGAAACCACTGCCTAATCCAATATCAGGAAAATTTAACCTTATGTTTTCTCCTAATAGTGTTATGTTTTAGCCATTACACTTGAGCATTAGATCCACTTCTAGTTAATTTTTATACATGGTTTACAAAAGGGAAGATCAAACAGGGATTTTATGGCCAGGACTGAAAATGGAATGCATGAGTTCTTCTCACATTCTAGTGGTCACGACCCAGTCACATAGTAACTACAGTGGAGATAAGAAAATTTAGCCTTCCTGTTTATTCAGGAAAAAGAAATTGGATTGGTCAGCATCTAGCCAATTTATGTTACAAGAGGGTTTTGGTTGTGTTTCTGTTTCAATTTTTTTCATAATAGAAAAAGTACCTGGCATCCTGGCAGTCTGGATTTTTCAGCTGGAAGCCAACATTTTCACATGTAAAACAGATTCTTACAGTGGTGTTTCTTTTTAGCCATGGAGATCTTAAGAAATCAGGTGCCGCCTTGAGAGGAGGCTTATGGAAGAGGCCTTTTTGTCTCCGATCTTCACTTCTTATCACAACACATCTGTTTTAAAATTATTCTTAAGTTTGAGGGTCCTATGTAGAATGTTGTTAAAAAAATTTCTATTACTAAAAAATATATATTTTCAAAACCACTTAACTAGATGATCAATAAGCTTACTTTCAGCTCTGATACTTGCAATACAGAATTGGGGTTAATTAATTCATACATGAATTCAACAACCTACCTTGTATTATAAACTGGACTACGTGGTGAGGACATCTCTATAAAGCATGTACTGTAGCTAACAAAACAAGGAATTCATACCTTTTGTAAGGGTTTCTTGTATGTGTGCTTTCTGGCTCTCCACAAAACCAATTTTTCTCCAAATAAAAATCTCTTCAATAAATGTTTACCTGAGTTGTATAGAAAGGAAAAATAGGCTTTGTTAAATTATGATTATTTTCACCTCTTTATCATTGTATTCATTCTTTTTCAATTTTTTTGTTTTATCAACACAAGTGATATAAGAAAACTCTTTTCCATTTTTATCAAAGCAATATGTACACATAGTTTTGAAAGTCACATAATATTAAATGGCTTGAAATAAAAATCAGTAGTACCCATCTCATTTTTCTCCACTTTTGGTTCCTGTTCCACAAATTGCTTCCTTTCTTCACTTTTTATTTCCTGATCTACAAATATTTAAAATATTTTAATGTACTTTTTAGGGTTTATTTCCATGTATAATATACTTCTTGATTTGTAAGATTCTGGCATTATGTACAAGGTTTATTTTATGGTAGTGGGTTGAACAGTGTCTCTCCCAAAATTTAATGCCTGCCTGGAACCTCAGAATGTCACTTTATTTGGAAGTAAAATCTTTGCAGATGTGATTAGTTAAGGATCTTCAGGTGAAATTGTGCTGGATTTAATGACTAGTGTCCTTATAATAACAGGAGAGGATACCTAGACATGGAAAGAAGTCCATGTGAAGACAGAGACAGAGATTGGAGTTATGTTGCCACAGGCCAAGGAATTCCTGGGGCTACCAGAAAGTAGGAAGAGGCAAGGAAGGATTCTTTGCTAGAGCTTTCAGAGAAAGCATGACCCTGTTGAGATTTCAGACTTTTGGCTTCATGATTGGTGATCATATACATTTCTGTTGTTTTAATTCACCTACTTTGTGGTACTTTGTTACAGCAGCCCTTGAAAACTATTAAAGTGAGGGAGGAATTGGCTTACCCACCCCTGCCCTGTCTTAGCCCATTCCTTTCATTCTCATGCCCACTCTTCTATTCCCAGAAGTTTCATGAAATTTTTTGGTTAAACCAGTATTTACATTATTATGTTCACATACATACTGTTTCCTGCTAAGCGAAGTATACTATGTGATACGGTTTGGCTCTGTGTCCCCACTCAAATCTCATGTTGAATTGTAATCCCCACATGTCAGGGGAAGGACCTGGTGGGAGGTAATCAGATCATGTGGGTGGATTTCCCTCTTGCTGTTCTCATGATAGTGAGTTCTCACAAGAGCTGATTGTTTAAAAGTGTGGCAGCTCCCCCTTTGCTCTCTCTCTCTCCTGCTTTGCTGTGGTGAGACATGCTTGCTTCCCTTTCACCTTTGGTCACGATTGTAAGTTTCTTGAGGCCTCCTAACCATGACTCCTGTAGAAGCTTCCTAGCCTGTGAAACTGTGAGTCAACTAAACCTCTTTTCTTCATAATTCCCAGCCTCAGGTAGTTCTTTATAGCAGTGTGAAAACAGACTATTACACCATGATTTATTTCCTTCATTGATAATGACCTCCCATACCTTTTCTTCTTTATTGCTTAATTTTCTACAGATATATTACAATTCTTCCACACTGCACAACAAACTGCTAACACATTTCCCATATTAAACACTGTATCAGTATTTTTGTTGTTGGTGTTGTTGGTGTTTTTCCCTAGAGTCCTCTGGCTCTGGTCTAAATTGGTGCTCTTTGCTACTGCTACACAGCTATCAACCTAAATCTTGCTTTGCCATCATTCTGAGTAATTGCATTGTCTCTCTGTTGTTTGGCATTACTCATTTCCCCGTGCCTTTCACTTTTTTGCTTATTCTCTTATTTGGTGAAGCACATTCCCATGGCTTTCTGAAAAAAAAGATACTTAGAGGTAAAGGTATTGATACAATATGCATCTAAAATGTCTTGATTCTGCCTTTGTTAGTGTGGCTAGGATGAAAATAATTTTCCCACAGAATTTTAAACAAATTTCTCAATGCATTCTATATCTAGTGTTAGAAAGTTAGTACTTTTCTGATTTCTGTTCCATTGTGTATGACTTCCCTCTGCCTCAGAAAGCTTTTAGCATCTTGTATTTACTTGAAACATGAAATATCATTATGATGTATCTTTGCATGTGTGTTTTTTAATCTTTTGTTTACATTGAACACTAGCAGACAGCCCTTTAAGTGTGGAAACGGACATCTCTCGTGTTTTATATTCTTCCATATTTCCATATGCCTTCCCCTGGGCTTGTGAAATTCTTGTTAGTTGATGGATGTTGGACTTCCTGGATTTATGCTATATTTTTCTTTACTTTTCTTCTCCATTAAAAAATAAACTTACTTTAGAATAGTGTTATATTTATTAAAAAGTTGTGAAGATGGCCGGGCGCGGTGGCTCATGCCTGTAATCCCAGCACTTTGGGAGGCCGAGGCAGGCGGATCACCTGAGGTCAGGAATTTGAGACCAGCCTGGCCAACATGGTGAAACCCTATCTCTACTAAAAATACAAAAATCAGCCGGGCGTGGTGGCAAGTGCCTATAATCCCAGCTACTTGGGAGGCTGAGGCGAGAGAATCACTTGAACCTGAAAGGTGGTGGTTGCAGTAAGCTGAGATCGTGCCACTGCACTTCAGCCTGGGTGACAGAGCGAGACTCTGTCTCAAAAAAAAAACAACAAAAGTTGTGAAGATAGAACAGAGTTCCCATATTACCCTACATCCTGTTTCCCTGATTATTAACCTATTAGTATGGTACTTTTGTTATAATGAACAAATATTGATAAATTAGTATTAAGTAATGTCCATACTTTATCAGATTTTCTTAGTTTTTACCTAATGTATTTTTTTTTCTGTTCCAAGATTCCATCCAGGATACCACATTATATTTAGTCATCACATCTTAGGCTCTTCTTGGCTTTATAATTTCTCAGATTTTCCTCGTTTTAGATGACCTTGAAATTAAAGAAGAACTACTAATCAGATATTTTGTAGAATGTTCCTCAGTTGAGATTTGCCAGGTATTTTTTCTTGTGAATAGATTGGGATTAGGGTTTTTGTTTGTTTGTTTGTTTTTTTTTTTTAGTAAGACCATGTAGCTAAAGTACTATTCTCATCATATCATATCAAAGGCACACATTGTCAATATATTTACCACTGTTGATGCTAACTTTGATTACCTGGTAGTGTTTGTCAGGTTTTTCCACTATAAAGTTACTCTTCCTTCCCCCTTTCCATACTGTACTCTTTGAAAGGAAGTCACTGTGAACAGCCTACACTTAAGAAGTAGAGAGTTATGTTCCACTTCCTTAAAGGCAGATTGTATATAGAAATTATTTGGAATTCTTCTGCATGGGTGATATTCTTTTGCATGAGAGATTTGTCTATTCTCCCCCATTTATTTATTTACTTGATAAATCATCTATATCAATAGATATTTATTTTGTAATTTTCCATGTAATTAAATACTATTTTATGTACTTTGTTGCTCAAATTGTTCCAGCTTTGGCCATTGGGAGCTCTTTCAGTTGGTTCTTGTGTCACTTTGACATATTCCAATTATTGTGTTTTGTTTGGTTTTATGTTTTGGCACTTCCTTACTTCTGGCACTACTAGATGTTCCAGGCAGCCAACACATGTATGAAAAAATGCTTAACATCACAAATCATCAGACAAATGCAAATCAAAACCACAATGAGATACCACCTCAGACTGATCAGAATGGCTTCTATTAAAAAGTCAAAAAACAACAGATGCTGACGAGGGTGCAGAGAAAAAGGAACACATATACACTGTTGGAAGGAATGTAAATTAGTCTAGCTACTGTGGAAAGCAACTTGGAGATTTCTCAAAGAACTTAAAACAGAACTACCATTCAACCTAGCAATCCCACAAATGAGTACATATCCAGAAGAAAACAAATCATTCTACCAAAAGACACATGCACTTGTATGTTCACTGCAGTACTAGTCACAATAGCAAAGACACAGAGTCACCCTAGGTGCCCATAAACAGTGGACTGGATAAAGAATGTGGTAGATATACACTATGGAATAGTATGCAGACATAAAAATAACAGAATCATGTCCTTTGCAGCAACATGGATGCAGCTGGAGGCCATTATCCTAAGCACATTAATGCAGGAACAGAAAATCGTATAACCACATAGTTCTCACTTATAAGTGGGAGCTAAATATTGGGTACTCGTGGACATAAAGATGGCAACAATAGATACTGTGAAGTACTAGAAAGAGCAGGGAGGGAGTGCAGCAAGGATTGAAAAACTAAGTTTTGGGTACTATGCTCACTACCTTGGTGATGGGTTCATTTGTGTCCCAAACCTCAGCATCATGCAATATATTCATGTAACGACCTGAACATGTACCCCCAAATCTAAAATAAAAGTTGAAATTATTTTTTTGAAAAAAGAATCAGAGATATATATTGGGGAACTGACCTCATAAAGCCCAATGGTGGCCAATTCTCCAAGGAAAAAATAAACATACACAATTTGGCTAAAAATAATAATTTTAAAAAGATGCTCCAGGTTTATCTTGTATATTCCCTGCCCCAGTCCTAAATTTAGCCATTTCCTTTTTTTTTTTTTTTTTTGAGACAGAATCTCGCTCTGTAGCCCAGGCTGGAGTACAGTGGCGTGATCTCAGCTCACCACAACCTCCGCCTCCCAGGTTCAAGCGATTCTCCTGCCTCCTGAGTAGCTGGGACTACAGGTGCCTGCCACCAAGCCCGGCTAATTTTTGTATTTTTAGTAGAGATGGGGTTTCACTGTGTTAACCAGGATGGTCTTGATCTCCTAACCTCATGATCCGCCCACCTCATCCTCCCAAAGTGCTAGGATTACAGGTGTGAGCCATCACGCCCAGCAAATTTAGCCATTTCTTCAATGAGTCCTGGTTCCTTTTATTAGAGAATGGTATTAAATACCAATATCTGGGTGCTAGATGTGTTCATTGACACTCATGTACTGTGACTTCTAGGCCCTTTCAGCTAACAGAGCAAGGAAATACGTATTTATACTTATCTATCTATCTATCTGTCTGTCTGTCTATCTATCTGTCTACCTATGGAACAATCTCTATCAATATTAAGCTAAACATGAGCCCATACAGACATATCAACTAACCCATCATTACACAGATCACCCTAGCCTTCTCCCTGTGCCTATCTGTAAATTTTCACTCCAACAGTGAGAAACCTAGTTGCCAACCATCTACTATCTGCTTACTTAATTGTTCAATTCCACGATATGAGTATAGCAGCATCAGAATTCTTCATCTGTATCCCCGTGTAAAACAACTTTATCAGCTAGAGTACAGTGCTTATATGCAGTTGCTTTTACTTTTAGTTTTACAGACTACATTTATTTCCAAATTTACTTAGGTTACATCTTTCCTTTATGGCTTTTAGTGAGGTTGTTTGATATATTTGTAATACAATTAGATTCTTTTGTGACAGTGTGGATTCATTGCTGAGCTTTCCTCAACCTCCTGAATGATTTTTAAAAATTTGCATCTATTAAGGCTACTCTTTGTATGGTAAGGTTCTATGGGTCTTGGAAATTGCATAGTGTCATGTATTCATCATTATAGTATGATACAGAATAATTTCTCCACCATGCAAAATAGTTCCCTGTGCTTCACCTATTCAATCTTTCCCACCCTTAAATCATGGCAACTGCTCAACTGTTTGCTATCTCTATAGCCTATCCAGGATGTCATATAAATGGAATTGTATAGTGTGTAGCCTTTTTAGATGGGCTCATTTTACTTAGCAATATGCACTTAGGATTCATCCATGTATTTGCATGACTTTCTAGATCAGTCCTTCTTATTTCTGAATTGTATTCCATTGTACAGATGTACAACACTTTGTTTACCTATTTCCCTCTTAAGGACATTGTATTAGTCCATTCTCACATTGTATTAGGATCTTTATAGATACTAACTGAGACTGGGTAATTTATAAAGAAAAGAGGTTTAATTGATTCACTGTTCTGCATGGCTGGGGAGGCCTCAGGAAACTTACAATCATAAGTGGAAAATAAAGGAAAACCAAGGCACATCTTCTTATGGTGGCCAAAGAGAGAGATAGTGAAGGAGAAATGGCCAAACACTTTTAAAGCATCATATCTGTGAGAACTCCCTCAATATCATGAGAACAACATGGGGAAACTGACCCCATGATCCAGTCACCTCACATCAGGTCCCTCCCTTGACACATAGGGACTACAATTTGAGATGAGATTTTGGTGGGGACACAGAGCCAAGTCATATCATTCCACCCCTGCCCCCTCCCAAATCTCATATCCTTTGCACATTTTGAAACCAATCATGCCTTCCCAATAGTCCTCTCAAATCTTAACTCATTCCAGCATTAACTCAAAAGTCCAAGTCCCAAGTTTCATGTGAGACAAGGCAAATCCCTCTGCCTATAAATTTGCAAAATCAAAAGCAAGTTATTAACTTCCAAGATACAATGGCAATACAGGCAATGAGTAAATGTTCCCATTCCAAATGGGAGAAACTGACCAGAACAAAGGGGTCACAGGCCCTATGCAAGTCCAAAACACAGGCAGGCAGACATTAAATCTTAAAACTCCAAAATCTCCTTTGACGCCATGTCTCCATATCCAGGGAATGCTGATGCAAGGGGTGGGCTCCCATGGCCTTGGACAGCTCTGCCCCTGTGGCTATGCAGGGTACAGTCCCTGCAGCTGCTTTCATGGGCTGGCATTGAGTGCCTGCAGCTTTTCCAGGCACAGGGTGCAAGCTGTCTGTGAATCTACCTTTCTGGGGTTTGGAGGACAGTGACTCTCTTCTCACAGATCCACCAGGAAGTACCCCAGTGGGGACTCTGTGTGGGGGTTCCAACTCCACCTTTCCCCTCTGCATTGCCCTAGTAGAGGTTCTCTATGAGGGCTCTGGCCCTACAGCAGACTTCTGCCTGGACATCCAGGCATTTCCATACATCTTCTGAAATCTAGGGGGAGGCTCCCAAAGATCAACTTTTGTCTTCTGTGCACCTGCAGGCCCAACGCTATGTGGAAACCACCAAAGCTTGGGGCTTGCACCCTCTGAAGCCACAGTCAGAGCTACTCCTTGTCCCCTTTTAGCCACAGCTGGAACTGAAGTAACTGGAACACAGGGTGCCATGTCCCAAGGCTGCACAGAGCAGCTGGGCCCTGGGCCTGGCCCAAGAAATCATTTTTCCCTCCTAGGCCTCTGGCCTCTGGGCCTGTGATGGGAGGGGCTCCCTTGAACATCTCTGAAGTTCCCTGGAGACATTTTCCCCATTGTCTTGGTGATTAACATTCGGCTTCTCATTACTTATGCAAATTTATGCAGCCAGCTTGAACTTCTTCCCATTTGGGTTTTCCTTTTCTACCACACGGTCAGACTGCAAATTTTCCAAACTTTTACACTCCACTTCCCCTTTAAATGTAAGTTCGAATTTCAAACTATCTCTTTGTGAGTGCATATAACAGTATGCTCTCAGGAAAAGCCGGTCACCTCTTTAATTCTTTGCTGCTTAGAAATTTATTCTGCTAGATACCCTAAATCATCTCTTTGAAGCTCAAAATTCCACAGATCTCTAGGCTAGGGGCAAAATGCCACCAGTCTGTTTGCTAAAGCATAGCAAGAGTGATCTTTGCACCAGTTCCAAATAAGTTCCTCATCTCCATCTGGAACTACCTCAGCCTGGACTTCATTGTCCATATCACCATCAGCATTTTGGTCAAATCCATTCAACAAGTCTCTAGGAAGTTCCAAATTTCCCACATCTTCCTGTCTTCTCCTGAGCCCTCCAAACTGTTCCAAACTCTGCCCATTACTCAGTTCTAAAGTTGATTTCACACTTTCAAGTATCTTAGACCAGTGCCCCACTCCTGGTACCAATTTCCTGTATTAGTCTGTTCTCGTACTGCTATAGAGATAGTACCCAAGATTGTGTTACTTATAAAAGAAAGAGGTTTAATTGACTCACAGTTCCACATGGCTGGGGAGGCCTCAGGAAACTTACAATTATGGCAGAAGGTGAAGGGGAAGCAAGGCACATCTTCTTATGGTGGCAGAAGAGAGAGAGTAAAGGAGGAACTGCCCAGTGATTTCTTTTTCAAAAAGGTAAATAACTATTTCAAAAAGATAAATAATTATTGATTCCATTTCTTCAGTAAATGCAGGGCTATTCAAGTCATCTACCTGTCTTGTGTTTTGGTATTCTGTGTCTTTCAAAACGTTAGTGCATCTCAAACAAGTTGTCAAATTTGTGGGCACTGAGTTTTTCATAGAATTCCTTTTTTTAAAGTCATTTTAACATGTTGGAACCAGTAGTGATGATCTCTGTTTTCTGATATTGGCAATTTGTGTCTTGTTTTTAATTGGTCAGACTAATTAGAGTTTTGTCAATTTCATTGATGTTTTCAAAGAACCTATTTTTGGTTTCATTGATTTTTCTCCATTGATTTTCTTTTTAAAATGTCATTTATTTCTGCTCTAATTTTTATGATTTCATGTCTTCTGTTTGCTTTAGGTTTAAATCACTCTTTTTTGTCTACTTTCCTAAGGCAAAAGCTAAATAATTTTAGGGCTTATCTTCTTTTTTAACCTATGTATTTAATGCTTTAAATTACCCTCAGTCTCACAAATTTATGTTGCATCTCACAAATTTTGACAAGTTGTGTTTTCTATTTTCATTTGATTTAAAATATTTTTTACTTTCCCTTGATACTTGTTATTTGATCCATGTTATTTAGAAATGTGCTGTTTACAATTCCTCAAGGATCTAGAACTAGAAGTACCTTATGACCCAGCCATCCCATTACTGAGTGTATACCCAAAGGATTATAAATCATGCTGCTATAAAGACACATGCACACGTATGTTTACTGTGGCACTATTCACAATAGCAAAGACTTGGAATCAACCCAAATGTCCATCAGTGACAGACTGGATTAAGAAAATGTG
>NW_012114733.1:4209794-4241283 GCF_000951035.1 Colobus angolensis palliatus | reverse complement strand
AAAAAAGGATGAGTTTGTGTCCTTTGTAGGGACATGGATGCAGCTGGAAACCATCATTCTCAGCAAACTATTGCAAGAACAGAAAACCAAACACTGCATGTTCTCACTCATAGGTGGGAACTGAACATTGAGATCACTTGGACTCGGGAAGGGGAACATCACACACCAGGGCCTATCATGGTGGGGGAGGGGGGAGGGATTGCATTGGGAATTATACCTGATGTAAAGGACGAGTTGATGGGTGCTGACGAGTTGATGGGTGCAGCACACCAACATGGCACAAGTATACATATGTAACAAAGAAATGTGCTGTTTAGTTTCCACATATTTGGAAAATTTCCACGCATCTTTCTGTTCCTTATTTCTAGTTCTATTTCATTGTGGTCTGAGAATATTCTTTGTATGATATTTACTTTTACATTTATTAAGGTATGTTTTATAGCCCAGAATGGGAATAATCCAAGTGAGCTTGAGAAGAATGGGTATTCTGTAATTCTTGGATGAAATAGTTTATAGATGTCTATTATACCTTGTTGATTGATAGTTGTGTTGAACTCAACTATTTTCTGTAGTTTGAATATGATACGATATGCTTAGCTATAGCTGCTTTGTCTTGTTTTTGTTTTGGAACTTGGTGTTTTTTGAGATTTCTAGATATTAGGTTTGGTATCTGACATTAATTGTGATATTCTCAGTCATTAATGTTACAAATACTTATTCTGTTCCTTTCTTCTCTTTCTGATATTTTCATTACATGTATGTATGTATTATTACATTATGACTTTTGTAGTTGCTCCACAGTTCTGGAATACTCTATTCTGTTTTTTTGTTCTCTTTGCTTTTCAGTTTCAGAAGTTTCTATTGACATATCCTCAAGCTCAGAGATTCTTTCCTCAGCTGTGTCTTGTGACAAAAGGCATTCTTCATTTGTGTTACAGTGGTTTGCTTTTGTTTTGTTTTGAGACAGGGTCTCACTCTGTTGCCCAGGCTGGAGTGTAGTGGTGCAATAACGGCTCACTGCAGCCCTGACCTCCCAAGTTCAAGAAATCCTCCTGTCTCAGCCTCCTGAGTAGCTGGGACCATAGGTGCATGCCACCATGTCAGGCCAATTTATTTTGTTGTTTGTTTATTTTTTTTGTAGAGACGGGGTTTCACCATGTTTCCCAGGCTAGTCTTGAACTCCTGGGCTCAAGCAATCCTCCTGCCTTAGCCTTCCAAAGTGCTGGGATCACAGGCATGAGTCACTGCATCTGGCTCTTAAAATGTTTTTGATCTCTAGCATTTATTTATTTATTTTTTTTCTTAGAATTTCTATCTCTCTGCTTACATTACCAATCTTTTTAAAAAACTGATACATAATAATTGTACATACAGGGTACACGGGGTATTTTGATGCATGCAAACAATATATAAATTATCACATCAGGTTAGTTAGAATATTTATCACCTCAAACATTTATCATTTCTTTGTATTGGGAACATTGTAAATCTTCTCTTCTAGCTATTTAAAAATATACAATAAATTATTGTTACCTATATCCACCCTACTGTGCTATCAAACAAAACTAAAACTTATTTCTTTAATCTAATTATATTTTTGTACTTATTAATGAAATTCTCTTCACTCCCCCCCTTTCCTCCCCTTCCCAGCCTCTGGTAATCACCATTCTACTGTCTACCTCCGTGAAATCAATTATTGTAGCTCCCACATATAAGTGAGAACATGTGATATTTGTCTTTCCATGCCTGGCTTATTTCACTTAGTGTAATGTCCTACAGTTCTATCCACATTGCTGCATATGATAAAATTGTATTCTTTTTAATGGCTGAATAATATTCAATTGTGTATATAATGCTACATTTTTAAAAATCCATTTATCCATTGATGGGCATTTAGGTTGATTTCATATCTTTGCTATTATGCATAGTGCTACCATAAACATGAGAGTTCAGATATCTCTTTGATAATACTGATTTTCTTTCTTTCGAATGAATATATATCTAGCAGTAGGATTGCTGGATCAGTGGTGGTTGCATATTTAGTTTTTAAAAAAACTTCCATACTGTTTTCCATAAGGCTGTACTGATTTACATTCTCATGAACAGTGTATGAACATTGTCATTTCTCCACATCCTTGCCAGCATCTGAAATTTTCTGTCTTTTTGACAACAGTTAAAATTGGAATGACATGATATCTCATTGTGGTTTTGATTTGCATTTCTCCAGTGATTAGCAGTGTTGGGAATTTTTAATATAGTTGTTGACCATTTCTATGTCTTCTTTTGAGAAATACCTATTCAGATCTTTTGTCTAATTTTGATTGGAATTTTTTTTTTGTTCTTGAGTTGCTTGAGTTCCTTATATATTCTCTTTATTAGTTCCTTCTTGAATTGAGATTTTGCAATTATTTTTTCCCATTCTATATGTTTTCTTTTTGCTTTGTTGATTGTTTCCTTTGCTGTGCAGAAGTGGGCTTTATGTAATCCATTTGTCTATTTTTGCTATGCTTTTGATATCTTACCCCCCAAAATCTTTGCCCAGACCAATCACCTGAAGTATTCATCCAATATTGTCTTGTAGTAGTTTCATAGTTTCAGGTCTTACATTTAAGTCTTTAATCCATTTTGATTTGATTTTTGTATGTGATGAGAGATAATGGTTTAGTTTTATTCTTCTGCATATGATTATCTAGTTTTCCTAGAACTATTTATTGAAAAGACTGTCCTTTTCCCAATGTACGTACTTGGTCTTGGCACTTTTGCCAGAAATAAGTTGACTGTAAACATGTGGATTTATTTCTGGGATCTCTATTCTATTCCATTGGTGTATGTGTCTGCTTTTATGTCAGTACCATGCTGTTTTGGTTACTGTAGTTTTGTAGTATATTTTGAAGGCGAGTAGTGTAATACTTCCCAATTAGTTCTTTTTGCTCAGGATTGCTTTGGCTGTTTGGGGGTCTTTTGGATTCCATGTAAATCTTAGGATTGTTTTTCTATTTCTGTGAAGAATGTCATTGGTATTTTTGTTTGTTTACCTTTACAGTTCAATTTACTATATGTAAATCATTTGGGTTTTACATTTTCAGTTAACTTTTGAACTGAGGTTACAATAGTGTAAAACTTTTTTTATTAATCAAAACGTTTTAGATTAATAAATTAAATTAAATTATTAAATTAAAATACATAGCTTAAAACTTCAAATATAACACTGAATGTCTTAAAGTTACCACATCATTCACAAGTGATATGTGCAACTCTGAGCTGTTTCACATAGAACAGCTCTCCTGCAGATATGGCAAAATTGATATGCCAGGAAGTTCAAGCCTATATAGTCAAGC
Organism: Colobus angolensis palliatus; assembly: GCF_000951035.1. Classification (NCBI taxonomy): domain Eukaryota; kingdom Metazoa; phylum Chordata; class Mammalia; order Primates; family Cercopithecidae; genus Colobus; species Colobus angolensis. Next base: position 4,237,945 of record NW_012114733.1, on the reverse strand, counting down.
CAAGGACTCAAAGTTGCACAGTCTTTTAAAAGCTTTGGCATTTCTGGAAGACAACAATGCATTAACATATAAAGAAGATAGGAAATAATTCTTCTTCCTTGTTATGGCAAAAAATACAAATTCCATGGTTGCTTAGAATTCTGCATAAAACCCCATATTATACCTCAGAAAAGTCCAAAGGCAATTAATGACAATGGATTGGGTTTCTACATTTTTAAAATTAATAGAACCCATGAAATTCAAATGGGCATTAGTCAAATAAAAAATTATTAAGCACTTATTGATTTAAGAGACTGAAATTTATTAGAGATTCATGATCAATTTCTTTAATCCTTGAAGTCAAGGTGTAAAAACCAGCTAATAACCCATTTCTCATTTGCCCTTAAAATACTCTTGTCTCTAATACTAATATAACATCATATACATTTCTGTTACATTAGGATTAAAGACAAGTTCTGTTTAGAAATAACTCCAAGAACAGCTTTTGTATTTTATTTTTACATTGAAAATCAGTCAGATTTGCTTCAGCCTCAAAGAGTGTGTTTATGTAAAATTATATGAGCTCTGGCAATGAGCTGCACCTTTTTTTCTAAATAGGAAATGGGCTAAGTGCATTCCAAACTTCTCCTATGTAGCACAGATATAATTTTCTGTCCATTGGCACCAAAGTGAAATCACATTTCCTCTTGGGAGACAGAAATTCCACATCTGGACATAGAATAAGTTAAGAAAAAATGATCCCTGTTATGTATTACTATGGTGATTCTGAGATCTAGGATTACTAATATACCAGCCATAAACAAAGCAAATTCCTGGCAACAACTGTCAGGTTATTGACACTAACAATCCTTCCCTAACAACCCTACAATTTTAGTATGAAAAGAATTAAAAGTAATGACTAAGCTTTACAAATGGAAAATAATAAGAAACTAAGGGAATAATTCAAACCAATAATAAAAAAGATCCTAAATTTGAAATCACTGTAATTGAAGAAAATAAATGTGCTTTATCCCAACTCTGAATTTAAATATTCTGGGCAAAAGAGCATCAGGTTTCTGGATAAAGATGTAGCCTTTCTCTGAGTTTTAATGCTCTTCAGTTTTCTGCAATTTTATTTTCTTCTCCCCATTTTTATTCAAAGTATTTTTAAAGACTCTTCCATTTCAGCTACAAGATTTGTGATTCAGAGATTTACTAAGGTACTCTGTACTCTTTCTATACAGAAACAACTATTAATTATTACAACTGATTTACACAGGATTAACATATTGGTGTTAACATTGTTAAACATCATGCTTATTGCACATCAACTCTCCATAATGAATCTGAACTTCACAATAATTTACCAAACACTTTACATAAATTACTAATCAAATAACTGAAAAATGGACTGAGCCCAACAAAAATGGGTATAAAGAAAAAAAACCCTTGAGAACAGTTCATATATACATCTATTTTAAAATCTTTGCTAGCTGGCCCCTTTCTCAAAGTTTTAGCCTGAAAAAAAGTAAAATCTACACAAAATTTAATTGTAGTCATACAAGGGTAACATTAGGTCAAATACAACAAATACTATGATGCAATTTTGCATTTATTAAACTACAGTTCAAAGTATAAATTTACGCATTCTAAATACACTGAATGTATCTAATGAAGCCATACTGTTCTTCCATTAACATTTGATATATCTGTGTGAAAGACAACTTTATAAGACTTTTAAACACAAATCTTTAGTATTAAAACTGTGTGCTTGTATGTAAATGTTTTAATAGGGAACCTAATTAATGGGCTTCCATCTCCACTAAGTCATCCATTTTGTTGCACATTTTATTTTAAATGCTTAAAGGGCAGGACAGACTGGTAGGTTTAAATCTGGAGATATTACCTAAATCTCTCATTACTTCCTATGAACTATAGATGAAAGCTGATTTTTTTCTGGTCCCATATAGCTATTACTAACAGCTTTTGTTTTCAAGAGAACTAACAAAATAAGATTGTTTGAATTTTTTTTTTTTTTTTTGCTTACTGGAATGCTGACCAGACAAGCTTAACCTGCAACTTCAGACCTAAAGAAGTGTTAATGTGGAGAAAAATGGTGGATAAGAGGCAAGCCTAGATTGGAGCTCCCTCTTGGACAGACCAAGCAGCATGTGGAAACTCATATGATGAACTTTTGCTCCAGAACTCCTGCAGGAATATATTAGGAAAGCCTAGAGAATCCACAGATCCTCTGAAGGAAGCAGACAGCTCCTGCAGAACCTAGGAGACAACCCAAATACTGTGAGCGCTCAAGCTAAGTGGGAAAGGGGGATTATCTGCCCCCAAACACATCTTCACTGGCGAACCTGAAGGTCTGGATCACAGGAGAAGGATTTGACCTTACCTGGAACTGAGTTAATTTAGAGAGCCAAGCAAAATACAGGGATAGAGAAAGTGGCGGGAAAAGCCCTGTGGGCTCTCTGGGTCCCCAGGGAAACGATTTCTGATTTGTCTCACAAAGGTCCCTGGGGAGGGCTGCTGTAGGTACTAGAAAAAAACCACAGTGAGAAGGAAACTTCCAGTTGAACTCTGTAAGAACTCCAACTGAATGCAAAGTCTCCTGGCCAGAACTCAGGGGAGGGTGTGAATCCTGTGTGCTGACAGGTGGGGAGGTCAGAAAACCCTGGTTGCTTTCTTAGCTGGCAGGCTGGTAGCCGGGGGGGGGGGAATTTCTCGGCTTTGTTCTATCACTGCCTGTAAACAGACTTGGTGCTGTTGTGGGTGGGAGCACAGTGGGAGTGAGACGGACCTTTTGGATTTCCCTTTTGGATTTCGTGGAAGCTAGGGGAGGCCTGTAACTGCCAGCTTTCCCCTACCTCCCTGACAACCTGCATAACAAAGCAGAGACAGCCATAATCCTTCTGGGAAGATATCTCCATTAACCTTGAACCATACTCCCATGCCCCACAGCAGCTGCAGCAAGCCCCACCCAAGGGGAGTCTGAGCTCAGACATGCCTAACCCTCCTTGCACATGATGGACCTTCCCTAGCCACCCTGGTAGCTGAAGACAAAGGGCATATTCTCTTGGGAGTTGTAGGGCCCTACCCAACACCTAATCCTCCCTATGCTACCATAGCCAATGCTCTCTTGAAAGTGCCATCTCATGGCAGGAGGCCAAACAGCAAAAAAAATAGTGCATTAAACAACCAAAATTAAGGACTCTCAGAGTCCATTTCACTCCTCTACCACCTCCACCAGAGCAGGTGCTGGTATCCACGGCTGAGAGACCTGCATATAGTTCACATCACAGGATTCTGTGCAGACAATCCCCAGTACCAGCCAGAGCCTGGCAGCTCTCCTGGGTGGCTAGATCCAGAAGAGAAATAATAATCACTGCAGCTCAGTTCTCAGGAAAATGAGGAAAAGGGGGAGAATAATACATCAAGGGAATACCCCTTGGGACAAAAGAATCTGAACAGTAGCCTTGAGATCCAGATCTTCCCTCTAACATAGCCTACCCAAATGAGAAGGAACCAGAAAAACAATTCTGGTAATATGAAAAAACAAGGTTCTTTCACACCCTGAAAAAAATCACACTAGCTCACCAGCAATGGATCCAAACAAAGAAGAAACCCCTGATTTACCTGAAAAAAAAAAAAAAAAAGTAGAAGGTTGATTATTAAACTAATCAAGGAGGCACCAGAGAAATGTGAAGTCCAATTTGAAGAAATCCAAAAAACGATACAAGAAATGAGAAGAGAAATCATCAGTGAAGTAGATAGCATAGATAAAAAACAATCACAACTTCAGGAAACAAAGAACACACTTAGAGAATGCAAAATGCACTGGAAAATCTCAGCAATAGAAATGAACAAGCAGAAGAAAGAACTTCAGAGCTTGAAGAATTAACCCAATCTGACAAAGAAAAACGAATTTTAAAAAATGAACAAAGCCCCCAAGAAGTTTGGGATTATGTTAAATGACCAAACCTAAGAATAATTGATGTTCCTGAGGAAGAAGAGAAATCTAAAAGTTTGAAAAACATATTTAGGAGAATAATTAAGAAAAACTTCCCTGGCCTTAGTGGAGACCTAGACATCCAAATACAAGAAACTCAAAGAACACCTGGGAAATTCATCACAAAGAAATCATCACCTGGACACACTGTCACCAGGTTATCTAAAGTCAAGACAAAGGATGTAATCTTAACAGCTGTGAGACAAAAGCACCAGGTAACCTATAAAGGAAAACCTATCAGATTAACAGCAGATTTCTCAGTAGGAACTAGAAACTAGAAGGGATTGGGGCCCTATCTTCAGCCTCCTTAAACAAAACAATTATCAGCCAAGTATTCTATATCCAGCAAAAAACTTAAGCTTCACAAATGAAGGAAACGTACAGTCTTTTTCAGACAAACAAATGCTGAGAGAATTTGCCACTACCAAGCCAGCACTACAAGAACTGGTAAAAGGAGTTCTAAATCTTGAAACAAATCCTGGAAACACATCAAAACAGAACCTCTTTAAAGCATAAATCTCACAGCATCTGTAAAACAAAACTACAAAAAAAAAAAAAAAAAATGAGCCGGTTGGGGGGGCGGGCGCTATAGTCCCAGCTACTGGGGAGGCTGAGGCAGGAGAATGGCGTGAACCCGGGAGGCAGAGCTTGCAGTGAGTGGAGATCGCGCCACTGCACTCCAGCCTGGGCGACAGAGCAAGACTCCGTCTCAAAAAAAAGAAATGGAAAAAAACATTCCATGCAAATGGATACCAAAAGCAAACAGGAGTAGCTATTCTTATATTAGATAAAACAAACTTTAAAGCAACAGCAAAAAAAGACAAAGAGATACATTATATAAAGACAAAAGGCCTTGTCCAACAGGAAAATATTACAATCCTAAATATATATGGAACTAACACTGGAGCTCCCAAATTTATAAAACAATTACTACTAGACCTAAGAAACAAGATAGAATGCAACACAATAGTAGTGAGGGACTTCAATACTCCACTGATAGCACTAGACAAGTCATTGAGACAGAGAGACAACAAAGAAACAATGGATTTAAACGATATCCTGGAACAAATGAACTTAACAGATATTTACAGAACATTCTACCCAACAACTGCAGAATATACATTCTATTCAACAGCATGTGAAACATTCACCAAGATAGACCATATGATGGTCCACAAAACAAGTCTCAGTAAATTTAAGAAAATCAAAATTATATCAAGTACTCTCACAGACCACAGTGGAATAAAACTGAAAATCAACTCCAAAAGAAAACTTCAAAACTATGCAAACACATGAAAATTAAATAACCTGCTCCTGAATTATCATTGGTCATCAATGAAATAAAGATGAAAATTTAAAAAATTCTTTGACCTGAAAGGTCATAGTGACACAACCTATCAAAACCTCTGGGATACAGCAAAGGCAGTGCTCAGAGGAAAGTTCATAGCCTTAAATGCCTACCTCAAAAAGTCCAAAACTACACAAATATACAATCTAAGGTCACACCTCAAGGAACTAGAGAAACAAGAATAAACAAAACCCAAACCCAGCAGAAAAAAGGAAATAACTAGATCAGAGCAGAACTAAATGAATATGAAACCAACATAATACAAAAGAATTATGAAACCAAGAGCTGGTTCTTTGAAAAGGTAAATAAAATTGATAAGCTATTAGCAAGATTAACCAAGAAAAGGAGACAGTCCAAGTAAGCTCAATTAGAAACAAAACAGGAGATATTACAACCAACATTACAGAAAAACAAAAGATCATTCAAGGCTACTATGAACACCTTTACCTGCATAAACTAGAAAATCTGGAGGAGATGGATAAATTCCTGGAAATGCACAAACCTCTTTACTTAAATCAGGAAGAATTAGAAACCCTGAACAGACCAATAACAAGCAGTGAGACTGAAACGGTAATGAAAAAAAAATTTCCAACCCAAAAAAAAAAAAAAAAAAATCCAGGACCAGATGGATTCACAGCTAAATTCTACCAGACATTCAAAGAATTGGTACCAATCCTATTGACACTGTTCCACAAGACAGAGAAAGAGGGAATCCTCCCTAAATCATTCTGTCACCCTAATACCAAAACCAGGGATGGGCATAACAAAAAAAGAAACCTATAGACCAAGATCCCTGATGAACATAGATGCAAAAATCCTTAACTAAACACTGGCTAACTGAATCCAACAGCATAGCAGAATAATCCACAATTATCAAGTGGGTTTCATATCAGGGATGCAGGGATGGTTTAACATACACAAGTCAATAAATGTGATACACCACACAAACAGAATTAAAAACAAAAATCACATGATCATCTCAATAGATGCAGAAAAAGCTTTTGACAAAATCCAGCATCCTTTATGATTAAAACTCTCAGCAAAATTGGCATACAAGGGACATATCTTAATGTAATAAAAGCCATCTATGACAAACCCACAGCCAACATTATAGTGAACAGGGAAAAGTTGAAAGCATTCCCTCTGAGAACTGGAAGAAGAGAAGGATGCCCACTCTCACCACCTCTATCCAACACAGTACTGGAAGTCCCAGCCAGAGCAATCAGACAAGAGAAAGAAATAAAGGGCAGCCAAATCAGTAAAAAGGAAGTAAAACTCTTGCTGTTTTACTGATGATAGGATTGTATACCTAGAAAACCCTAGACTCCTTCAAACAGCTCCTAGAACTGATAAATGAATTCAGCAAAGTTCTAGGATTCAACATTAATGTACAAAAATCAGTAGCTCTGCTATACACCAACAGCAGCCAATCTGAGAATCAAATCAAGAACTCAACCTCTTTCACAATAGCTGCAAAATAAAATAAAATACTCAGGAATATACCTAACCAAGGATGTGAAAGACCTCTACAAGGAAAACTATAGAACACTGCTGAAAGAAATCACTGAATACACAAACAAATTGAAACACGTCCCATGTTCGTGAATGGGTAGAATCAACATTGTGAAAATGACCATACTGCCAAAGGCAATCTACAAATTCAATGCAATTTCTGTCAAAATACTACCATCATGCTTCACAGAACTAGAAAAAAAAAAATCTTAAAATTCATATGGAACCAAAAAGAGCCCACATAGCCACAGCAAGACCAAGCAAAAAGAACAAATCTGGAGGCATCACATTACTTGATTTCAAACTATGCTATAAGGCCATAGTCACCAGCACAGTACTGGTATAAAAATAGGCATACAGACCAATGGAACAGAATAGAGAACCCACAAATAAACCCAAATATTTATAGCCAACTCATCTTCAACAAAGCAAACAAAAACATAAAGTAGGGAAAGGACACCCTATTCAACAAACGGTTCTGGGATAACTGGCAAGTCACATGTAGGAGAAAGAAATTATCCTCATCTCTCACCTTATACAAAAATCAACTCAAGATGGATGAAAGACTTCAATCTAAGACCTGAAACTATAAAAATTCTGGAAGATAACAATTGGAAAAAACCCTTCTAGACACTGATAGGCTTAGGCAAAGATTCCATGACCAAGAACCCAAAAGTAAACGCAATAAAAACAAAGATAAATAGGTGGGGCTTAATGAAACTAAAGAGCTTTGCATGACAAAAGCAACAGTCAACAGAATAAACAGAAAACCCACAGAGTGGGAGAAAATCTTCACAATCTATATATTCAACAAAGGACTATAAATAACTCAAACAAATAAGCAAAGAAAAAACAATCCCATCAAAAAGTGGGCTAACAACATGAATAGATAATTCTCAAAAGGAGATATAGAAATGGCCAACAAACATATGACAAAAATGCTCAACATCACTAATGATAAGTAAAATGCAAATCAAAACCACATTGCAATACCACCTTACTCCTACTAAGGGAGGAGACCACCCTCACATTGTCTTATGCCCAATTTCTGTCTCCAAAGAAAGAAGCAAAAACTAAAAGGCAGAAATGGAACCCACAGGCCGACAGCTCAGCACTGCATGCTAGGCCTGGTAGTTAATAATCAACCCCTGACCTAACTGCTTGTGTTATCTGTAGATTTCAAATACTGTATGGAAAAGCACTGTGAAAATCCCTGTCCTGTTCTATTCTGTTCTGTTCTGTTCTGATTACTGGTGCATGCAGCCCCAGTCACATACCCACTGCTTGCTCAATCGATCATGACCCTCTCACGCAGACCCCCTTAGAGTTGTAAGCCCTTAAAGGGGACAGGCATTCTCACTCGAGGAGCTCGGTTTTTGGAGATGTGAGTCTGCCAATGCTCCCAGTTGAATAAAGCCCTTTCCTTCTACAGCTCAGTGTCTGAGGGGTTCTTGTCTGCGGCTTGTCCTGCTATGCTACAAGAATGGTCATAATCAAAAAATTAAAAAATAATAGATATTGGTGTGGATGTGTTGAAAAGGTAATACTTCTACACTGCTGGTGGGAATGCAAACTAGTATGAACACTATGGAAAGCAGTGTGGAGATTCCTTGAAGAACTAAAAGTAGAACTACCATTTGATCCAGCAATCCCACTACTGGATATCTTCCCAGAGCAAAAGAAGTCACTATACAAAAAATGATACTTGCATGTGCATATTTACAGCAGCACAATTTGCTGTTACAAAAATGTAGAACCAGCCCAAATGCCCATCAATCAATGAGTGGATAAAGAAACTGTGGTATATATATACGATGGAATACTACTCAGCCATAAACAGGAAAGAGTTAATGGTATTTGCAGCAACCTGGTTGGGATTGGAGACTACTATTCTAAGTGAAATAACTCAGGAATGGAAAACCAAACATCATATGTTCTCATTCACAAATGGGAGTTAAGCTATGAGGATGCAAAAGCATAAGAATAATACAATGGACTTTGGGGACTCAGAGGGAAAGGGTGAGAACAGGGTGAGGGATAAAAGACTACAAATTGGGTAGAGTGTATACTGTGATGAGTGCACCAAAATCTCACAAATCACCACTAAAGAAATTATGCATGTGACCAAATACCACCTGTTCTTCAAAAACCTATGGAAACATAAAATTTTTAAAAAGTGTACATACATGTGATTTTAAAAAAGCAATAATGACTGTTTACGCTTCAGTGGAAATGCTGTCTTCTTGGCTCAGCTGAATGCATGAAGGCACAAAGAAGAATTTCTTCATCATGTGTCTGAAGTAATTCCTGCATCTTGCATCTCATACCAATTAATAATTCCCATGAAGCCTCCACAAATATCTAACATGTTCATGATAAAACCAAAGTCTCTAAACATGCCAAACACACATCGAGCATCAGATAGAGCATGTGCATATACTTGAGATTCTTTGCAAGCACTTAAAACATGAAAATTTAACCCCAATCATTTGGACATCAAGTTTCTTAGCACATTCCAAAAAAAATGCCTACAGTTATTTGGGGAAGTGCCAAACTTCATGCTACCCTCTTCACCACCAATATTATCTTCTGCTGCAAAATGTGGCAAGACCCTAAGAGGAGATGATCAAGGCAGAGTTCATTTACGTCATCATCTGCATACGTGAAGCCTGAAGATTGTAAGAAGTATGTTGGTTATGTTGTTAGTGCTCACAAATCCAGCAATAGGTGAATCAAGTGAACTTAAGGAAAAACAGTCTTGGCATTTGGGTGATTACACACAGTTTTCTTCAATTCAATTTTATTGCTTCATGTCATAATATTTGCTCCAACTTCTGCTGCATACTTTATTGAGACACTTGCTTGTAAGGACTTCCATAAATGTTTTCTGCAGATACACATGACTCTTTTACTAAAGCCATTTCGTTTTTATTGGAACAAGCAAATCCAGTGCCAAGAGCTGTTAAAATCTCAAGTACAGCTGGAGTAGAGTTGCACTTCACCGTGTAGAATGGCTTTATCTGAGCCACTACATTCTGCCATTGACTGTGTTTCTTCACAGTCTTTCCAAGATCTCTCACAAAAAAAGATTTTTGCCTTGTCAGAGAATGTTCAAAAAACATAGTTATCAATAACATTTATAAGGTTTGTTCCTTCATCCAACAGACCAATGAAATAGTTTGCATCATCAATAAATCCTGTCATCTCAGCTGAATTTTCACAAAACTAAAAGTCATAAACCAGGAAAAATAAGGAATGGGTTACCAAGCCTATGTCTTGATTCTTAGAATATGCAACAAAATGGACAAGTTGAGAGATGGAATCCCCCATCATCAGCTGGGTTCCCAAGGTGGCTCAGTGTCTGAAGTTGAACTGCTGTCTATACAGCAATTCTCCTAGGTCCTCTGGGTAGGTGTATACTTGGACAGAAAGTTTGCCATGAGATAATGGCTCAAAGATTTGGGTAAAGCATCTTCTCTTTTTTTGTGATATTTTTAAGGAGAGATGTGGTTACCTTCAGCAGAAATATCCAAGGTGGCCTGGGCCATAGGCTGTGGGAACAACGTGGAGGTAAAAACATGCAACAGCATGAGAATGGATAAGAAGAGGCAGAGATGGCAATGGCAGGAGGAAAAAAGGAAACACTGCTGCTGGCCAGAGAAGAGCCAGAGATTGTAGTTCTCATTGGTATTTTGATAGGGATTTAATTGAATATGTAGATTGCATTGGATAGTATAACAGTATTAATTCTTTTGATCTTTGAGCACGGAATATATTTTCATTTGTTATGTCCTCTTGAATTGTTTTCATTAGTGTTTTACAGGTTCCATTGTATAGATCTTTACTTCTTTTGTTAAATTTATTCTTAAGTGTTTTATTTATTTATTTATTTATTTGGTAGCTACTGCAAATGGGATTGCTTTCTTGGTTTCTTTTTCAACTTGTTCACTGTTGGTATATATAAATGCTATTGTTTTATGTATGTTGATTTTCTATCCTGCAACTCTACTTACTTTGTTTATCAGTTCTAATAGTTTTTTTTGGTGGAGTCTGTAGGTTTTTCCAAATGTAAGATCATGTCATCTGCAAACAAGGATAATTTAACTTGTTTCTTTCCAATTTGAGTGCTCTTCATTTTCTTCTCTTGCCTAATTGCTCTGACTAGGACTTCAAGTACTATGTTGAATAAAAGTGGTGAAAGTGGGCATCCTTGTCTTGTCCCAGATCTTAGAAGAAAGACTTTCAATTTTCCCCCATTAAGCATGATATTAGCTGTGGGCTTGCCATACATGGTCTTTATATTTCTGAGGTATGTTCCTTTTATAGCCAGTTTGTTGAGGGTTTTTATCATGAAGAGAAGGTGAATTTATCAAATGCTTTTTCAGCATCTATTGAAATATATTATTTTGACCTTCATTCTGTTAATGTGATGTGTCACATCTATTGATTTGTATATATTGAACCATCCTTGCATACTGGGATGAATAATGGTGAATGATCTTTTTAATGTGTTGTTGAATTCAGTTTGCTAGTATTTTGCTGAGTATTTTTAGATCTATGTTCACCAGAGACACTGGCTTGTAGTTATCATTTTTTTGTTGTTGTGTCCTTGTCTGGTTTTGGTATCAGGGAAATACTGGCCTTGTAGAATGAGTTTAGCAGTATTCCCTCCTCTGCTAATTTTTGGAATCATTCAAATTGGGTCTGTATTAGTTTTTCTTTAAAGTTTGGTAAAATTCAGCAGTGAAGCCACTGGATTCCAGGCTTCTATTTGATGGCAGATTCTTTACTACTGCTTCAGTCTCATTGCTCATTATTGATCTGTTCATGTTTTCTATTTCTTCACAGTTCAATCTTGGTAGGTCATGTTTCCAGAAATCTATCCATTTCTTCTAGGTTTTTCAATTTGTTACGATATGGTTCTTCCTAATAGTCTCTAATTATCCTTTGTATTTATGTAGTATCAGTTGTAATGCCTCCCTTTTCATACCTGATTTTATGTATTTGGGTCTTCTCTTTTTTTATTTTTATTTATTTATTTTTTCTTATTCCAGCTAGATTGATATTATCTTTTTTAAAAAACCAGACTTTTGGCTGGTCATGGTGGCTCATGCCTGTAATCCCAGCACTTTGGGAGGCCAAGGCAGGCAGATGACGAGGTCCAGAGATGAAAACCAACCTGGCCAATATAGTGAAACCCTGTCTCTACTAAAAATATAAAAATTGGCTGGACATGGTGGCATGCGCCTGTAGTCCCAGCTACTCAGAGGTTGAGGCAGAAGAATCACTTAAAATTGGAAGGCAGAGGTTTCAGTGAGTGGAGATCGTGACACTGCACTCCAGCCTGGTGACAAAGCGAGACTCCATCTCAAAAAGAAAAAAAAAAAGCAAACTTTCATTTTGTTGATTCTTAAACTACTTTTTTAGTCTCAATTTCATTTATATCTGCTCTAATCTTTATTTCTTTTTTTTCCACTTATTTTGAGTTTGGTTTGCTCTGGCTTTCTTAGCTCCTTTATGTATTTTGTTAGGTTTTTATCTGAAGTCTTTTTTTTAAATGTAGGTGTGCATTGCTAAAAACTTCCCTCTTAATACTGCTTTTGCTGTATCCCATAGATTTTGATATTTTGTGTTTCCATTTTCATTTGTCTCAAGACATTTTTCAATTTTTTTCTTAATTTCTTCATCGATCGACAGGTCAATGAAGAGCATGATATTTAATTTTCAGGAGCATGTTATTTAATTTTCATGTATTTGTGCTGTTTCCAAAGTTCTTCTTCTAACTGATTTTTAGCTTTATTCCATTGTGGTCAGAAGATATATTTGATATGATTTTGACTATTTTGATATTGCTGATACTTATATAGTGGCTAAGATATGATCTATACTGAAGAATGTTCCATGTGCTGATGAAAAGAATGTGTATTCTGCAGCAGCTGAATGATATATTCTGTAAATGTCAGGACAATGTGGTCTGGAGTGTAGTTTAACTCCAATGTTTCTTTGTTGATTTTCTCTCTGTCTGGATGATGGGTTCATTACTGAAAGAGGATGTTGAAGTCCCCTACTACTATTATATTGCAGTTTATCTCTCTTTAGATTAATATTTACTTTATATATTTGAGTGTTTTGGTGTTAGGTGCATATGTTTACTATTGTTATATCCCTTGCTGAATTGACCTCTTTATCATTATATGGTGACCTTCATTGTAATTTTTTTTTCCGTTTTTGACTTACACATCTGTTTTTGCACTGAAGGATTAATTATTTATTCCAGTCTCTGCTATCTGGCTTGGTTTGGCCTTTCTTGAGGATACCTGCTTAGAGGTTCTGAGAAGTTTGCCTATTGAGTTCCTTTAGCCCTAAATCACTGCCACCTTATCAAAACTAGATGGTACCCTAAGCCCAGATTTGTCACAGCTCTTACAAGTGCTCAAAGTGCTGCCTTTCCTGGATGAGGGGAGTCCCAAAAAGAATACTTCAGCTGTGTTAGAAGGCTGGCTAGGGATTTGTGCCCAGCGGACCTGTTAAGTGCACCTCCTACAGCACAGTACTGCTGAACTTCATCTCTAATTTGGCATCTCCTTTGTCTAAGTTGGAGATCTGCTCCTGTGTTTCATGTGCTGGGATTGTTAGTCCCATCTTCACTGTCTGTCTCTAGCTGCCCTCAGGGGTTTCTCTCCTTACAATCACTCATGATGTTTCCTGTAAGTTGAGGCAGGAATGGCTTTCCTGTAAAAAAGCCCAAGATGATGGGGAGGCTGACTATCCACTTTGGTCTTACTTTTTCTAGTGGAAACCATGAGTCTGGGGGGACTTTTCCTCATGATGCTTGGCAGCTTGGGATAGGGCAGTCATGGATTCCATTTCTTATTGTCTGATCAAAGTTCCTCATTCCTCTGAGCCCCCAGTGGTCATCATCCCCTCAGTTTGGAGTTATGGAATATTTCTGGTGACAATCTTGGCACCAAATCAATTATTTGTGGTTTTCTGTGGGGAAGAATGAAGTCGGATTGATTCTACTCCACCATTTTGGTCATGTCACTCACCTACCCATCTGTTCTTGAATGCTACCGACTTTATCCATTGGATTCATTAGCATATTAATCATAGTTGTTTTAAATTCTGGATCTGATAATTCCAATATCCCCGGCTGCTACGGTTTCAATGTCTGTGTTCCCCCAAACTTCATCTTAAAAATTAACCTGCAATAGTATAAAGATGTGGGGCCTTTAGGAGGGGATTAGATCATAAGGGCTCCTCTCTTGTGAATGGGATTAGACCTTTAAAAAAGATGCTTCACACAGCATTCATCCTGTCTATCATTCCATATTCTGCCATGTGAGGGTGCAGCAGTAAGGAACCATCTTGGAAGGCTAGCATCTTAATCTTGGACTTCCCAGCCTATAGAACTGTGAGAAATAAGTTTCTGTATATTATAAATTAGCCAGCCTAAGGTATTTTGTTATAGCAGCAGGAAGAGACTGTGGCGCTGCCATACCTGGTTCTAGTTCTGATGCTTACTCTTTCTCTTCAGACTGTGTTTTTTGCTTTTTAGTGTGTCTTGTAATTTTTTTTTTTTTTTTTTGATAGCTGGACATGTTGTACTGGGTAAAGGAACTGTTGTAAACAGGCCTTCATTAATGTGTTGGCAACATGTGTTTGTGGAAGGTGTGTTCTATAGACCCATGACTAGGTCTCGTGCCTGTAGACTGAATATCATATGTGCTTCCCAATTTTCTACCCCTTAGGTAGAACAGAATGACTAGTGTGAGCTGGAATTGGGTATTTCCCTTCCTCCAGGTCAGTCAGACTGTCATAATACACCAGGAGATTATGCTTAGGTTAAATAGTTTCTCCTGACAAAGGAGAGCTTATTAGGCTGTCCTTGAAGTAGAGGAAGGTGGTATTACTGCTAAATAAACAATTATTTTTAGTTCTTCTTTTTTTTTTTTTGAGACGGAGTCTTGCTCTGTCACCCAGGCTGGAGGGCAGTGGCGTAATCTCAGCTCACTGCAACCTCCACCTCCTGAGTTCAAGCAATTCTTCTGCCTCAGGTTCCCAAGTAGCTGGGACTACAGGTGCACACTGCCATGCCCAGCTAATTTTTGTATTTTTAGTAGAGATGGGGTTTTACCATATTGGTCAGGCTGGTTTTGAACTCCTGACCTCGTGATCCCCCTGCCTTGCCCTTACAAAGTGCTGGGATTACAGGCGTGAGGCACCTGTAGTTCTTATAGGTGGGGATTGAAGTTTTTTAATTGTTTTGTTCTATTTTGTAAATAAAATGACAAAAGACCAATGAGTGCCTGGTTAAAGATAAGTATAATGTGCTATCTCTTTAAAAAGCTTTTCCTTCTATTATGGAATTTTGGAAAAATGTTAAAAACCTTTTGAAGACTTTCTCATTACAGAATCTTCCAAGGTAGTGTCCAAGCTAGTCATCCAGTTGTTGTGCTCCCTAAAACATGGGATTATTTAACACTATATACAAAAATGTTTGTCAATATTATTACTCTTAGCTCCAAAAGAGAAAAAAATAACTGCTCCCGCTACCACCTGCAATTTGTTGAGTCCTATTATATGCCAGATATTAGTCTAATCTTGGAAGATAGCTAGTATTATACTCAAATCACAGTAAAGGAAACTGAGGCACAGAGGGGTTATGTAACTTGCTCAATGCCTTAGAGCTAGATTAGCAGGAAGCTAGAATTCTGTTCCAAATCCTTCTGGGCTTCTTGTCACTATACCTTTTCTATTTCTAGAGCTCTGACCATTTTCAGGGGTCTGTTAACATTGTGAACACTTCTGTGTAATTTTCTGTTTATTATTATTTTTTCATTCAGCTAAGAAATTTACATTTCAAGATCTCTTCATTTGAAGTCTTCAGAATTAGTGTTTTTTATATCTGTATAAACCTCTCTCACTGCTCCATTTAAATATACTTTCATGTGTAAGACTTCATAGGGGTAAAGAAGGCAGTCACAAATGCAAGGATCAGGAAAGTGTCACCTATAGGATCCTCCATCAATTTTTCTACCTACCAAGGCTTCTGTGAGACTGGACGTATAGGTTATCTTTGAAATAGAGGAAGAGTTTGGGAACCACTATTACAAGTCAATCACTGTGAGACTTCACTGGGAACATGAGTTAGAACTATTAAAGATGGCTGAGTTTACCCAAACAGTGGACTTGGGGAAAAAAAACAACAACAACAACAAAAACCACACCAAACTATTACCTCATAAGAAATAACCACTTGCTTTCAGACAATGTAGTTACCATTCCCCTGAAACACTAGAGGTAGATGGATTTAAAAACTTTCCAAGAGATAAGAAAATATAACTGTCATTGGTCCACTGTGAAATAAGATGAAAATCAGATAATTAATCTAGTGTCCAGAAGAACCTGCCTGATCTTGAGAAGACAGAAATGTATCCAAAAATGTATCCTCAGGGAGGGCCAACCTTCCTCTGAGTTTGCGTCCTTTGTAGGGACATGGATGCAGCTGGAAACCATCATTCTTAGCAAACTATCACAAGAACAGAACACCAAACACTGCATGTTCTCACTCATAGGTGGAAACTGAACAATGAGATCACTTGGACTCGGGAAGGGGAACATCACACACTGGGGCCTATCATGGGGAGGGGGGAGGGGGGAGGGATTGCATTGGGAGTTATACATGATATAAATGATGAATTGATGGGTGCTGACGAGTTGATGGGTGCAGCACACCAACATGGCACAAGTATACATATGTAACAAACCTGCACGTTATGCACATGTACCCTAGAACTTAAAGTATAATAAAAAATAAAAATAAATAAATAAATAAAATTTAAAAAAAAACAAAAAAAAAAACAAAGAAATGGCAATTCCACAAGAACCTAAAACTCCAAAGAATTATAGAAACTTCACTTCCTCGTGCATAAAATCTAAATAAGTTGACACATTTTTCTAGAGTTAATGAATAGTTAAATGGATATATGGTATTAGTTATAATCATATTTTTATGTCAGACATTATTCTTTACATTAAACTAGCTTTTTATATCTCATTATTTCAGCTCCAGAGAAATAGAAATCTGTGTCCACCTAATTGAGACAAGCTGGTTCTCTACAGGAAGGTGCAAATTAGCTTAGAAGTCACAGACTGGTGGGGCACGGTGGCTCACGCCTGTAATCCCAGCACTTTGGGAGGCCAAGGCAGGCAGATCACTTGAGGTCAGGAGTCCGAGACCAGCCTGGCTAACATGGTGAAACCCTGTCTCTACTAAAAATACAAAAATTAGGTGGGTGTGGTGGCACATGCCTGTAACCCTAACTATTAGGGAGGCTAAGACAGGAAAATTGCTTGAACCCGGGAGGCAGAGCTTGCAATAAGCCTAGATCTTGCCACTACACTCCAGCCTGGGTGACAGAAAGATTTCGTCTCAAAAAAAAAAGAAAAAGAAAGAAAAAGAAGTCACAGATTATCGATTAACTGTGACATGGTGGGGAAAAGGTATTGGACATTGGGAAGACAGCAGCATGCCTAAAATTTTAAAACCAAGAGAGCCCTTTTTGGATGCCGCCTCAATTTAAAAGGGATTTATTCTCCAAACTTAGTATCAGAATAACCATTTCCCCTCTCTTGTTTTTAGTAACAGTTGTTTTAGGGTATAATTAATATAGCATAAAATTATCCTTTTAAAGAGTACAATTCAGTGGTTTTTAGTGTTCACAGAGTTTTGCATCCATCACCACTGTCTAATTCCTAAAAATTTTCATCATCTCAAAAGAAACCTATACTCATGAGCAGTCATTCCCCATTCTCACCTCCCCTCAGACACTGGTAACCACTAACATACTTTCTGTTGGTCCCGATTTCCCTCTTCTAGACATTTTTTAATAAGTCAAATAATACAATGTGTGCCTTTTTGTATCTGGTTTGGAACTATTTCTTTTTTGCATTCATCTTCTAGACAAAGCTTTACAAGATGTTCGTGTCGTGCCCAGGAATTTTGTACTCTCTGTTTTTTATAAATTTCTACACCCTGTGCTTGAATCATCCATGTCAACTCTGAGTCCTCCCAGCCTTTCTCTGTGGGCTGTATTGCTGATATTTCCAGTCTGGGCCCAACATGACTGATCTGACCCTACAGAGAAAAATCCCAATCAGATCGCAGTTCCACCAATTGTGCTCAGAAAGGTCATGAGAAGGCATCTATCTGCTACTTCCTGTGGTTTTCCAAGGCATATATTAATAAATATATTACTTATATTTATTCCAAATAAAATTCCAAATAAAAATTATTTGGAATTACAGTTGCTAAAGAAAGCTCTATGCGGCAGATTATGTTATTTTGGAGGCCAGTTTTGGAAACACATCCTTACAGTTTGATTGATGGGTTTAACACTATTATATACACATTCCTGCTTTGACAAATGAGTAAAACATTCCACAAGGGTTATTTATAATATCAGATAACTAATAAACTAAACAGACAAAACTAAAAAGTAAAAGAAATTATAAAAATCAATTGAAAACCATCCATCCAATTACTTTGTAGTTAACCATTCTCACCTTTAGAAATGACTTTTTAATTTTCTGTTATTTATATTATCATTTTCTTCAACTACCTCAAGTATTATTTAAGGAATATGCTTATTCCTTTTTAATCCAACACACTAGATTTTATTTTGTTTCTATTTTAAAATTATGATGGCATAAAAGCAAATTTTTAAAGAAAAAAATTCATCTATAATCCTCATACTGCTAGAAAAATTGTTGCTATTTCCCTGTTCATTTTTTTCTTTGATTTCCAGAAAACTTTTACAATTAATCACCTTAAATGCCTCAATAATACATTTTCTTCTATATTTTTGTAGAAAAATGTGGAGAACCCATGCCCATCTGGTTTCTTTTATATTCCAGCTAGAAAAGATATATTTGCTGTTTCTAAGTTTCTTATCAGTTTGTGCCTGCAAACACTGGAATCAGATAAATTCTATGTTACAAGTTTACATAATTTTAAAAGTTTATTTCCATGCGGACCTTTCCATAGAATTTCTCCCAAGCATGCCAGCTGGGTTCATTAGAGCATGCAAGCAAGAGGGCAAGAGAGCATGAGCCAAAGAGAATATGCTCCCTTTCCGCTTTTCTACATACACCTTTTTGTTATAACTATAACACAACTTGCATTCATTTTTGTGTTGTTCTTGTTCCATTTAACCCAATTAATTTATCCCATATACTACAGAATGACTTTTAAAGTTTCACAACAGATTATTCTATATTTTACATAATATTTTACTTACAAATTCTCCAACTATTGTATGATATGGTGGTTTCAAATTTTTCTGAAGCATAATTTGGGTAAGGAGTATGCTGAGTCTACCTGGGGGAAGAAATGAAGGAGACTTTGGGCATGGGCAGGGCCCCAGACACTGTTTTTAAAACTCCATCAAATAAAGGAAGATTAAGGCTAAGTTTAGAGCCTGGAGGTAGTAGGACAGAAGGTCCTGGCCAGGACCTCTTGCAGATGTTAGAGGTGAGAGATTTGAGGTCCTCCTTGGCTCCTGGCACTGAATTAGAGGAGAGTGCTCACAAGATCACTCCTCTTCTGTCATCCACTTCCCAAAGAACTTCCTGTTGACTCCTCCCTAGGAGCAGCCACAAACTTGGGTTAACCAGATAGCTGCTTAATGGTTACATCATGTGCAGGTCATTCTTCCTGAGAATTGGTGGAAGAGATGGCTCATCTGCAGGGAGCAAGCTCTCTCCACTGGGAAAGGAGCACCATGGCCTTTAGGGCAGTCGTTGGATTCAGCAGCACTGGCAGGAGCAGAGCTGGTGACTGTCGTTATTTTCTGAAGCCAATGTATCCCTTCTCCAACTCTGCTTGAGTTCAGCTCTTCCTCCTGGTTCCCTGATTTAGTGCAGGATCCACTATCTACCCCATCAGCCAAATCTCATGCCTGGATGTCCATGTGACACTGTCAGCTTCCTCAGCTCCTCAAATCCATTACGATGAAAAAAAAAAAAGGTCTTGATGCTTCTGACCAAGTATTTCGTACTTACTTTACAGAGGAACACTTCTGTAAACAGACAATCTACTCCATGACCACATATTGTCAAATGGTCAAAGGAATTAGTGAATAAGTGGATGAATAAATAAAGGCTTTTCTGTGTGTAGAAAATGGAAAGCTGTAGTTCTAGACTCTTTAGTACTAGACTCTTCCATTTAGATTAAGCTTCAATTAAAACAGTTCTGACCAGTCACAGTTTACTGTGGATTGTTTGCATCTGGCACATAGGAAGAGTTTAATAGAACTAGTCTGGTTTTCACACTATGTTCACAATCACCAGCAACTTTCTTTCTTTTTTTTTTTTTTTTGTTCTGGTCAAAGACAGTTATTCAAATTGGCAGAACTGCTTTTTTGCCATGTTTAAAATCATAAAATTTAAAAAATATTCCGATCTGGTTTCTTTAACAAATAAATAACAAACAGAAAAGGCAAGGAAGGTCAATCTTTAGAGAACGAAAGAGACTTTAAAGACATAACCAAATGCAGAAGAGGCTTTTGTTTGGAACCTGATGTAAACAAATAGAAGGTTAAAAAATATGTGAGAGAGACAAGAAAATCTGAACTCTGATAGGAAATTTTATAACATTAAAGAATTAGTGAGGCCAGGCACAGTGGCTCATGCTTGTAATCTCAACACCTTGCACAAAGCCAAGGCAGGAGGATAGCTTAAGCCCAGGAGTTTGAGACCAGCCTGGGCAACATAGCAAGACCCTATCTCTACAAACATTAAAACAATTAGCCAGGCATGGTGGCATGTGCCTGTAGTCCCAGACACTCTGGAGGATGAGGTAGGAGGATCGCTTGAGCCCAGGATTTGACATTGAGCTATAATCACACCACCACACTCTAGCCTGGGTGACAGGGCAAGACCCTATCTCTAAAAAAAATTTTTTTTAATTAAAATAATCAGTGTAATTTTTAAGGTGTGATAATGGAGTTTTTCTATCTTAAAAAGAGAGTCCTTATCTTTTATGGAAACATAATAAATTATTGACAGATCATTTGAGATAATGTCTGGGATTTGCTTCAAATGATCCAGAGGGGTGGTGAGAGTGGGTGGGTAGAAAGTGGACTAAACAAGACTGGCTCATGTGGCTGGTAGGCTGGCCATGACCTCTCTTGTCCCACTTCACCTCGAGGCCCTGACTCTCCCCACCTCCTGGTTACACCTTGTATCCTTTCAACTTCAGCTCCTGCTGTTAACTACCTCAGTTACTAATTCAGAAGCAGCAGGAACTTGGAGCCAGATGTCCCATCTCTTCCATAATTACATCTGACAGCTCAGGTTACTCTCTGCAGCACAGAAATAATACTCTCCATGCATCTGACAGGCTTAATTTAGCTCAATGTCATTCAAACTTTTCTCATGGGCAGAAACCTGTTCTCAAAATAAAATCATACACAAAATATCTGTATATGAACATATGAAAGTTGAGCCACTTTGATGGGCACTGCTCAGCCCTCTCCAGGCCTGTGTCTCTGCCTCAGTACTCAAGGGTTCTGCAGAAGAGAATGTGAAAACCACACATCTGTATGCTGGTTCATGTCCGAGAAAGTGCATGTTCTAAGACCAGCCAGGAGGGATGAGAGATGTGGGGCTATACCAAAGAAGGGCTCCTCCTTGGAGTGTGGCTGGACTGAGCATGATGAGAAATGAGGCAGGAGAAGACACAGTCAAGGGTCTGTAGTCTGGCTTTGGGCACAGCTTCTGTGCCAGTCTATGGTCATGTTTTTCCTCCAGGTCTGCTATTGTAGAGCCAGCCTTGGGCAACTTCATCCTCACTGTGAGACCCGCCCTACTCTTGCCCACTATGGTAGTTTGCCCATCCTACCTTGATATGCAAAGGCATTTTCCATTCAAGCTGCCCCCACTCGCAATCACTTTCATTTTCCCCTGTACATGAGGATTTATTTTGTCACTGATTTACCAATGAGTCCAACCCCAGCATATGTCATGCTTTACAGAAAGTCTATAAGTGTTCTTATTTCTAAGAACTGGATAAATATTGGTCAGGTTTAGGATAGCTTACCATGTATAGGAGAATCATTTATTTGGGAACTTGTGATTTAGTAAGTGCTAAGCTACCTGGAACAATTCATGATTTCCTTCTATTAGAAGCATACCTGGAATGTGCCTCCTAAGGCCCAGGATTCTTTGTCAAAAAAGAGCTGAAGAAGAATGCTATAAATATGGATTTTAAGGGCTTAACTTTCTGGATTCTTATTAGTATATTATGTTAATGAACATTTGCAATTTTTCTCTTTGTCAACTTTAACATATATTTATCAGCTAACAAATTTAGCTGTAGTACTGGTGAGGCCAAAAACTTGATGCTCCTTATTAGTTGTTGTTGTAATTGTGGTTGTTGCTTTTTAAAATACTTTATTTTTAAAGTTTTAGATTTATAAGAAATGTTATTGTTTTAACCTACACATGGTCCTTGTGTTAATGGCACAGGATCCTTTTTTGTTGTTGCCGTTATGGATGTAACTAAATATTCAATCCATTTCATGCCTAAAAATATCGATCTCTCTAAGACTTTAAAAACATCTTTTTTTTTGTTTTTAATGCCCCTTTTGTTTACCCTTCTTGGGTTACCTAACAGTAAGAAACCAGAGAAGCTAAATTGTCTGCCTGATTGCTTAAAGCAGTGCTTGCCAAACTTCACTGAATAGCACACATAGCAAATTATAACGCGTACAGCCAGCTGGGATAAGCAGGAGAGGCATCTCCAATCTAAACTGACCTGGGGATTCTGGTTCAAGAAGAGTCTGAGGGGATCATATGTCCTCATATCTATAACTCTTCCACACCACAGGTGGTAGAAAGCCCTAGAATGCTGTGACCAGTAGAAGAGCACTAGGATGGTAGATGGAACAGGAAACAGTTCATGGTGACAGGTGGTCTAAACACACCATGCTACATGCTCTAGGGCAGCAGATGCTAGTGTTTGAGAGTACTGACTTTGTTAGTCAGATCTGCGTTTCTATCTGGGCTCTATCTTGTTGTCATTCATTCATTCATTCATTCATGGAATGTGTCAAAGGTTACCAGCAACAGAGTGAAAAGACAACCCAAAGAAAATGAAGTATTTCCAAATCATATCTAAGAGATTAACGCCCAAAATATAAAAATAAGTCTTAATAACTGAACAACAAAACAAACAACTCAATTCAAAAATGGGCAATGACTTGAATAAACATTTCTCCAAAGAAAATACACAAGTGGCCAATGAGCATATGGAAAGATGCTCAACATCACTACTCATTAGGGATATGCAAATTCAAACCACTTCATACTGGTTAGGATGGCTAGTACCAGAAAAATGAAAAATCAAGTGTTGGCAAGGATGTGGAGAAATGGGAATCCTGGTGTATTGCTAGTGGAAATGTAAAGTGGTGCAGTCACTGTGGAAAACAGCAATGTCAGTTCCTCAAAAAGTTCAACATAGAGGCTGGGCGCAGTGGTTAATGCCTGTAATCCCAACACTTTGGGAGGCCAACACAGGCGGATCACAAGGTCAGGAGTTTGAGACCATCCTGGCCAACATGGTGAAACCCCATCTCTACTAAAATACAAAAAGATTAGCCAGGCGTGGTGGAGCATGCCTGTAGTCCCAGCTACTCAGGAGTTGAGGTAGGGGAATCGCTTGAATCCAGGAGGCAGAGGTTGCGTTAACCGAAATCGTGCCACTGCACTCCAGCCTGGTGCCAGAGCAAGACTCGGTCTCAAAAAAAAAAAAAAAAGTTCAACATAGAAATACCACATGATCCAGCAATTTTACTTCTAGATATACATCTGAAACATTGAAGGTAGGGACTCAGATACTTTCACACCCATGTTAATAGCACATTATTCACAATAGCCAAAAGATAGAAACAACCTAAATGTTCATCAACAGACGAATGGATAAACAAAATATGGTGTAGATATACAATGGAATGTCATTCAGCCTTAAATAGGAATGACTTTCTGGATGTATACTATAAGATGAATGAAACTTGAAAACATTATGCTAAGTGAAATAAGCCAAATACAAAAGGACAAATATTTTATGATTCCACTTATATGAGTGTATTGGTCCATTTGCATTTCTATAAAAGAATACCTGAGACTGAGTAATTTATAAAGAAAAGAGGTTTGGTTGGCTCACTGTTCTGCAAGCTACATAGGAAGCATGGCACTGGCATTTGCTCAGCTTCTAGTGAGGGCCTCAGACAGCTTACAATCATGGCAGAAGGTGAAGGGGGAACCAGTGCGTGAGACAGCAACAGAGGGAGCAAGAGAGCATGGGAGGAGGTGCCAGGCTCTTTAAACAACCATCTCTCATGTGAACAAATAGAACAAGAACTCACTCATTACCATGAGGAGGGCATCAAATCATTCATGAAAGATCTACTACCCCCATGACCCAAACACCTCGCACCAGATCCCATCTCCAACATTGGGGATCACATTTCAATATGAGATTTTGGTGGGACAAATCTCCAAACCGTATCAATGAGGTTCCTAGAATAGTTAAATTTGTAGAGACAGAAGGTATAACAGAGGTTAACAGGGGCTGGGAGAAGGGGAAAATGGGGAGTTATTATTTAATGGGATAATGAAAAAGTTCTTTGTGATGATTGACAGTTCTGGAAATGGGTAGTGATGATAATTGCACAACACTGTAAATGCATTTAATGATGGTAGATTTCATGTTCTGTAAAAGTATTTTTAAAAGATGAAATAAACATCCTCAGATATATGAAAGCTTTGAGAATTTATTAGGCACTATGCTTGAGGCTTTATTTGTATTGTTTTACTTAATTCTAATAGTTCTATAAAGAAGATATAATCTCTATTGTACAGTTGAGGAAACAAAGACTTAAAAGACAGACTTGCCTAAGGTCAAAAACCTAGTAAGAGGGTAAACAGTGATTTAAACCTCGGCCCCCATGTTTCTAAAACTCATGGCTTTTCCACTATATTATTTTTTAATTGGGTTGTAAACTCCTAAAGGCTGTGATTACTGTACTTTCTCTGGTTTTATAATATCCCTCCCTTGACTTCTAATCACATCCAATAGCACATAGCACTCTTGATTCAAGATATTAAGATAATTTATTATTTCTACTGGAAATTTCAAATACTCAGACACTTTTAAGTATGTAAATTACATATAATTCACCATTTTATATCCAAAATTTGATTATTTCTCCTTTTAAATATTCTTTTTATAAATATAAATCTATCTTTATCATAAATAAAATATGTTGATTTTTAAAATATTTTAAAAGTCCAGGCAACTAAAAATGTCCTCATAATCTTATGCCCCAGAGATAATCCTCCAAACCATCATTTGAAAATTTGATCATTTTAACTTCATGCCAACTTATATAGTTTTGCACATTTAAAAAAATTAATTTTAATTTCCTGTTTCAGTCCCTCTGGTTGAAATTAGCAACCACTATTGAAACAAAAAATTTAAAAGTCACACATTCAAAGTTTACAAAGCTAAGTATAAAAGAAATATAAGTAAACTTATAAGTTTTTAGCATTTGTAACTCTGAGATAAATCTTAAAAGTTCACTAAGATTTTTGGCATATCTGTATTTATAAGTCAGTACATAAAACTTCACCTTATATTTTTAACTACCAGATACCTTATTTTGAATAGCTGTGTCACAGTTCAATGTCTCAGGGAGACCTTGCTTTGGTTTCCATCTTTATGAATCAAAAGATTTCTCTCCTTATTTTTCCTTTAATCAGAAGAAGGGGGTTTGGTAAGCTGAGATATCTCCTTTGAGGATGCAAGGGTCTGTGGCAGGGTGGAAAAGCAGAGAGGAAAAGGCCTCCCAAGACACAAGAACCACACATTCCTGCTCACGTGATCTTGCTTTCACTTCTGGATTGGGGTGCAGGTGCTGCTCAGCTAATACACCACACAGGCTGCAGGGAGGCAGAGCTGGCAGCGGTGAGACTTATTGGATCAGGGAATCACCCCTCCCTAGCTACTCCCACCTTAGAAAGAGCTTCAACGGTCCAGGATGCTTTTGCCAAGCTATGAGCCTGTGCTTTGTCAGCAGATTCTTAAAGCACAAAATCTGGTTTAAAAGCTTCTTGCATCAGACTTAGTTAAGTGAATCCTACGATATAACCCAGTAACTACGCTAGCTTCAATTGGTCAATAGGTCAAAACTAAAACGGACAAACTGAGCATCAATAACGGTAATAATTGTTGTGGATTGAAACATATTAAATATGGTTATAACTTTGAGTTCATAATGATGCCAATCACTTCTTGGTCTTTTGGCTAAGATCAAACATAATGATGGGAAAAAAAAACTCTAATTGTTCACCTGTGGAAGATGCTAAGGAACCAACTATTTATTTTGAAAAGTAGTAGTAAGTAAAGTGCAAGGCTCAAACATTTATCCTGACTTTACAATACAAACTGTACTATTGGATAGCTAAATACCAGACGAGGAGACATGTCTCTTGACATAATATGCAAAAAAGTAAATAAAGAAAAAATGATAGAATTGGAATACCATTTTGCAATATCTAATGAATTAAGGATATAAACACTGAGATCCAGGGCTGCTGACAATGCAAACCAGACAGTATGTGCCTCTTGGTGAACAGCCGAACATCATCTTTGAAGCACTCTTCATTCTAAAAAATCAACCTTCATTCTGATTATCTTTTAGATCCAACTACTGATGTGTAGAAAGTATAGAGGACAGAGATGCACATTTGGGTGATAAAGCTATAAATAAAAATAAGGAAGCAATTCCCCAAAAGGTTAGGACCATGATTACTCTTAGTGAGATGCAGGCGCCTGTATTTGGAAGAGGCCTCACAGAGAACTTCTGGGATGGCTGGTGAGGCTCTATCTCCTTTCATGGGTGCTGGTTAAAAGAATGTTTGCCCTCTAATGATTCATTAAGTGGCACATTTGTTTCATGCCTTTTTCTGCGTATGTGTGATTTTTAACAATAAAACACTTCTAAAACTAAGCTAAGTCTGAAGACAATCTTGGCAGATTTAGGCTTGAAGTGATATCTAGGGAGCAGAGTCAAGAATCAGTTCCAGGAGAGCAGAGTGGACAGAGGCATCATGTTCCAAGGGTTCTTCTAGAAAGCAAAGGGAAGTTCCAGCTGCCTGCTGGGAAATAAGAACCATGAGCTGTAGCTCAGGCTCTGGGGACCAGAGAAGAATGGAGGAATTCTGGGAACTGTTGGGCTAGAGGGAAATTGGTACAGAAGGTGCCTGGACTCATAAAATGTTAAGAAGGACAATATGATATGGCTTTGGATTCCATCAAGACCTATTCCTGCTGTGAAAACGGTTTGGCAGTCTGGGTGCAGTGGCTCACACCTGTAATCAGGAGTTTGAGATCAGCCTGGCCAACATGGCAAAACCCCACCTCTACTAAAAATACAAAAATTAGCCGGACATGGTAGCACGTGCCTGAAATCTCAGCTACTTGGGAAGCTGAGGCAGGAGAATCACTTGAACCTGGGAGGTGGAGGTGGCAGTCAGCAGAGATCGTGCCACTGCACTCCAGCCTGGGTGACAGAGGGAGACGCCATCGAAACAAACAAACAAACAAACAAACAAAACAAACAAAAATGGTCTGGCAGTGCCTCAAAAACTTAAACATAGAATTACCACACTCTCTAGCAATTCTATTATTCTATTCCTAAATAAATGTACTTAAACAAATAAATGCACATACATGTTCAAAGCAGCACTATTCACAGTAGCCAAAAGGTAAAAGC
The DNA here is from genome assembly GCF_000951035.1 of Colobus angolensis palliatus. NCBI lineage: Eukaryota > Metazoa > Chordata > Mammalia > Primates > Cercopithecidae > Colobus > Colobus angolensis. Next base: position 4,210,248 of record NW_012114733.1, on the reverse strand, counting down.
AACCCAAATGTTCATCAAAGGATGAAAGGATAAACAAATTGTCATATACATGTAACTATAAATATTATTTGATCATGTAAAGAAATGAAGTAGTAATACTTGCTACAACATGGCTGAACTGTGAAAACATCATAGTAAATGAAAGAAACCAGATACAAAGGGTCACATGTTGTATGATTCAATTTATATGAAATATCCAGAATAGGTAAAATTCATAGAGAAGAAGGCAGATTGGTTGTTGTCAGGGGATAGGGGAATGAAAAATAACTGTTTAATGAGTATGAAGTTTCCTTTTGGGGCCAGATAGAGGTGGTGGTTGCACAACAATGTGAATATACTTAATATCACCAAACTGTAAGCTTAAAAATACTATAATGAGATCACTTGGACTCGGGAAGGGGAACATCACACACTGGGGCTTATCATGGGGAGGGGGGAGGGGGGAGGGATTGCA
>NW_012114733.1:4189977-4209744 GCF_000951035.1 Colobus angolensis palliatus | reverse complement strand
AAAAAAAATACTATAATAGTTATCTTCATGTTATGTGTATTTAACACATTTACTACAATTAGAAAAATCTCAAGTTAACAACCTAACACCACAACTAAAAGAACTAGAAAACCAAGAGCAAACAAATCACAATGCTCGCAGAAGACAAGAAATAACCCAAATCAGAGCTGAACTGAGGGAGCTAGAGACACAAAAAACCATTCAAAAGATCAACAAGTCCAGAAGCTGGTTTTTTGAAAAAAAATTAATAGAATAGATAGACCACTAGCTAGACTAGTAAAGAAGAAAAGAGAGAAGATTCAAATAAACATAATCAGAAACAACAAGGGGATATACCACTGACCCCACAGAAATACAAACAGCCATCAGAGAGTATTATTACTACCTCTATGCACATAAACCAGAAAATCTAGAAGAAATGGATAAATTCCTGGACACATACACCCTCTCAACACTGAAACAGGAAGAAATTGAATCCATGAACAAACCAATAAAGAGTTCTGAAATTGAGGAAGTAATAAATAGCCTACTAACCAAAACAAAACAAAACAAAACAAAAAGCCCAGGACCAGGACCAGAAAGGTTCACAGCTGAATTCTACCAGATGTACAAAAAAGAATTTGTACCCTTCCTAATGAAACTATTCAAAATTTGATGTGGAGGGGGGCTCCTCCCTAACTCATTGTATTAGGTCAGCATCATTCTGATACCAAAATCTAGCAGAGATACAACAACACAAAAAACTTCAGGCCAATATCCTTCATGAAGATCTATGCAAAAACTCTCAACAAAATACTAACTCACTGAATCCAGTGGCATATCAAAAAGCTTATCCACCATAATCAAGTAGGCTTTATCCCAGGGATGTAAGGTTGGTTCAACATATCTAAATCAATAAATGTGATTCATCACATAAACAGAACTAAAGACAAAAACCTCCATGATTATCTCAATTGACACAGAAAAGGCTTTCAATAAAATTCAGCATCCATTAATACTAAAAACTCTCAATAAACTAGGTTTTGAAAGAACATACCTCAAAATAAGAGCCATCCCAATACATAAAGGTGAGTATGTAAGAAATAAAATGTTTTATTTTTATCTTATCCAACCTCATTCTTATCTGAAGATTTTATTTCATCAGAGTGGCAGAAACAAGATTTCAGCAAATCTGGATTCTCCTCTCCTTTTTCCAGGGCTGTATCTAAATCCCCGAGGCTTATAAAGTGCAGAGACCTGGAGAATGCAGTGGGTACATTAGGATCTGTCTCTGCCTCCCTGATAGCTCTGGAATCATCCAGAGGCCGAACTGGCTACTGGACTAAAAACATTAGTGCTGAGATAATATAATAATAATGACAGATTATCTTTTCATGGTGCTTACCGTGTGCCAGGAATTAACTAAACACTTTGCATACATTAATTAATTTAATTTAAACAGCAACCATTCAAGGTGGTACTCTGTTAACAAATGAAGTCAAATGACACATAAGTTGCCTGATTTGTACAAGGTCACACAGGCTGGTGAATGGCAGAGCTAGTACAGGAACCCTTGGAGTCTGGATCCAGAGTCTGCATGTTTAACAAGTCCATCATACTATCCCTCAGGCTTGTCTGTGAGACTCCCGTCAAGAGGTCAGCAATCACTGCTGTTTCCCTGACACACTTGAGGTCTCAAGAATCTTTCTGCTGCTTCTATCTCTGGCCCCCTGTTTTGCGTATGCTCTGTTTGCTGGCCAGGCACGCTGCCCAGAAATTAGGCACAGGACCACTTGCCTTTCAATTCTCACCTACCTCCTTTTCTTTTTCTCTGACCTTCCCTGGGGAATCCTATTCTAGTCTCTAAGGGGAAAGCCTTCTCTCTATTAATTTTGCTGCTTTCTTTAAACAATTTGTTTTGTTTTCAGACTTTGTTAGAAGGCAAAGCAAGAAATAGTCTCCTTAAAGTATTTGTGTACAAGGAAAGGGAATGGTAGGAAGTTAGGGAAGAAGACAGAGGGAAATATCAAAAAGAAAAAAGAAGCTAGGTAAAACATTCTGCCAGAGTGGCCTCTGGTTAAAGTGAATGGATTGACTACCACGTTTATTGTCTTTCTGAGTACTGCTAGTTTTCTCAGGGTGTCCCTAAAGATATTTCATTAAGTGTACTTAACCAATCATCAACAATACTTTGTTCTCTTCCCTGGAGTCACTGGATGTATACCTTTTAGTATCTGGGACTACCATCTCATCACTGATGTTAGTGTGGCTTTAGTCATTCTTTCTCTGTCACAGCATTGAGGTAGGAAAAGGGCACTGTTTTTCAAAAAGCTGGGAATCTAGTTTGGTGGACTGATTACAAAATGGCCTCTCTATTCTACTTTCTTATACTCATGCCCTTTGTGATAAGACTTTGCAACCTCTCTCATCAGAAAGTGAAGTCTATTTCCCTATTTTTGAATAAGGGCATGGCTATGACTTGTCTAAGTGGCAGAAGTGTCTGTGCTCTTGCCCTAAGCCAAAGGCCTCAAAGCCCTTGCCCAGTCTACTCTCCCTTGCTCCTCCGCCTGCACCACAGGACACATGGAGCAAAGCCATTCTTCCCAGCTGAGGCTGTCTTCATCAACCAAAGGCCAGTCAACCACCAACAGGTGAGTACCAGCTGTGACAGAACCACTGACAAGGTCAGCAGAATCCACAGACTTGAAAGAAATGGTTGTTTTGAGCCACTGAGTTTGGGAATGGTTTGTTATACAGCACTACTGTGGCAAGAGATAAGTGCTCCAACTGTGTACTCCCAGTTTCTTAAGTTTTCTGGTTTGGGGACTGTATCTGTTTTTAGAGCTCACCCACATCAGTACTCTGGCACAAATCCCTTAAAAGACGGACTTGAGAGATAAGAACACTCCACCTTAGGGCAGGGGTATAGGAACCTATACTTTTGTGCTGTAAGCGGGGAGCAAAGACTCAACTTACTCATTTCAAATATTGCAAAACATTGTCAGCCTTTCCTTAAAGCCTTGGGACCATATCAATTCACTTCTGTTCTTTTCTCTTTGGTCTGAGACAAGTAAAGTGGTATTGTTTGGTTTCAGCAGAAATACCAGTGTGGGCACTGGAATCCCAGACCCTAGTTTGAATATGATTGTTAAAATCATCTACTATTGTTTCTCTTTCCCCAGTAGACCAGCCACTCTTCAAGGACCAAGACCATTCATCTGTGTCCTCAGAACCCAGAAAAATGCCTGGTCCAGAGAAAATATTCAGTATAAGAATTAAAGAAGGCCGGGCGCGGTGGCTCAAGCCTGTAATCCCAGCACTTTGGGAGGCCGAGACGGGCGGATCACGAGGTCGGGAGATCGAGACCATCCTGGCTAACACGGTGAAACCCCGTCTCTACTAAAAATACAAAAAAAAACTAGCCGGGCGAGGTGGCGGGCGCCTGTAGTCCCAGCTACTCCGGAGGCTGAGGCAGGAGAATGGCGTAAACCCGGGAGGCGGAGCTTGCAGTGAGCTGAGATCCGGCCACTGCACTCCAGTCCGGGCGACAGAGCGAGACTCCGCCTCAAAAAAAAAAAAAAAAAAAAAAAAAAGAATTAAAGAATAAATAGATCAGGAGTGTCAAGACATTCAAATCTAAGAAAAGGTAGGTAGACGAGAGTGCGGCAATCAGAGATTGCAGATGTTAAGACTGGCTCACAGAGGAAACTGGGATTTCTAGTGGGGAGGAGAAGCTGGTGAGGCAGGATGTGGTAAAGAATAGTCAATAGGGCCTGGCTAATGGTGTCAGATGCAGATGCTATGAAAGATGTGGAACTGGTAATTGCTTAATCAGAGAGTCCTGGTTAAAATACAGGAAATCTGGGGTAATGAGGCAGAGAACCAGAGTACTTTGAGGTCAGGGATGAAAACTAGAATTTTTTTTTTTTTGCCTGAGAAACTTGCTGCTTTGAAGAGGCCCAAGGATTAATTGCTTTGATCTTCCTTTTCTTATAGCTCTTTCAAGGGCAGAGCCCTCCTTATCCTGAAGGACTCTTATCCTTAGCTACAGTATGTACTTTCTGCTACTAAAAAAGGAAGAAATCTTGAGGCCTATTGGCATTCTCCCTGAACACCATGAAGGTCCTCTTTGTGTGTGTGTGTGTGTGTGGGTGGATGCGTGAGCGCGCAAGTGTGACGGGGTCTTGCTCTGTCTCCCATGCTGTAGTGCAATGGCACAATCCTGTCTCACTGCAGCATTGACATCCTTGGGCTCAGGTGATCCTCCTACCTCAGACTCCAGAGTATCTGGGACGACAGGCATGCACCACCATGCCGGGGTAATTTTTAGGTTTTTTTGCAGAGGCAGGGTTTTGCTGTATTGCCCAGGCTGGTCTTGAACTCCTGGGCTCAAGTGATCTGCCCACCTCCACCTGCCAAGGTGCTGGGATCACAGGCATGAGTCACCAAACCCAGCCAAATGTTCTCATTAATATAGTAAACACAAATTGCTAATGGCCCCTTGAATAACTGAGATATAATTCTGTTAATTATAGATTAATTTTTGTTGCCACATTTCTGGATTTCACAGAACTATAATTTGTTGTTACTGTAGTTGGGTTTGGAGGACTGACATAGGGTTGCAAACATCTCTTTTAACAATCAAGTAGGAATGGAATAATATCATAATAAATATCAGTATTGACCAAAAAGGAATAGTTGGCCACATTACACTCACACATGTATCTTGCATTGTCCTCATTTTTCTCATTTTTATTCTAGCCCAGTGAGAGCATTGTCTTGCGTCCGTACTAGTCTATTGGTCTAAAACTGCTAGAATGAAGACTGGAAAATTGTTTAGTAGGCAGCAATAACAAATCTTGCACTTTAGTGGACTATAACAATGAACCACCAGAGAAATATGGCATTAACGATCTGGAGTTAACCACTCCCCGCAACATTTATTGCCCCTATATAAAATGCAGTGACTTTTCTGTTGCCCTGGAGCTATGGAACCACACCTAAAGTATTTCAATAAAGAATTATTTGCCAAACCTGAGTGTGCCCCAAAATTAACCCTCAAGGTGATGGGAGGATTTGCAACCATATTATACAATGAACTAAGACTATGAGCTGAAAGAACACGTGGGTATATTTGCAGGAATGAAGGGAATAGTAATTAAAGGGTATAACTTTTGAATGGTCTGCCCAGTGTACAAACCAATGACTTATCCAGGAACCTTCCACAGAGGACCTCAGAGGCCCACCTTTTCCCCAGCAACCAAACTATGACCTTGCTCCTCGAGCCACGGTTGACCAAACCCAGGCCAGCTGATTGTCTCCCAGAGTTTGGATTGGGACTGAGGTAGTTTGAGTTGGTGTTTGGCTAAGGGAGTGTCAAGAAGAACTTATAGAAAGAGCTCTTCAAAATAAAAAAGCCTTCTCAGAGAGCAAGTATGTGTCCCTTACCTGAATCAAATCTCTTCTCTCCCTCTCCTCCTCTTAAGTAGAGAAAGCTGGCAGCCATTTGCCAATGTTCTCAGGCTGAGGGATTCACACATCAGAAAATTATTTCAATCAGCTAAAACCCTTAAGGAACCTACAAACTCTGAGAGGCTGTAGTACAAGATGATGTCAGGTGATTCCATGGATGAATGCTTTTACTTTAATGCTTGTGTTGATTAGTTTATTTTCATGATGACAGACTTGAACATAAACATACAAGAACTCAACAAACTCCAAATAAGAATTCAAAGAGATTCATCCAAAAACACATTATAATCAAACTTTTGAAAACTAAAGACTAAAACAGAATCTTGAAAGTGGCAAGAGAAAAGCGATTTTCCACTTACAAGAGATCCTCAATTAGAATATCATCAGAATTCTCATCAGAAACTTTGGAAAACAGAAGCCAGTAGGCTAATAAATTCAAAGTGTTAAAAGAGAAAATAAACAAAAACCTGTAAATCAAGAATCTTTTATCTTGCAAAACTCTCCTTCAAAAGTGAGGAAGCAATTAAAATATTCCCAGATAAACAAAAGCTGAGTGAGTTCACTACTACTAAACCTGCCCTGTAAGAAATGCTTACATCTTGCAAGGTGAAATGTAAGAACACTAGACAGTAACCCAAAGCTGTATGAAGAAATAAACATCTCAGTGAAGGTAAATACATGGACACTTATAGAAGCTAGCATTATTGTAACAATGGTTTGTAACTCTATTTTTTGTTTTTTGCATGGTTTGAGATTCATACATTAAAAACTATTAGTCTAAAAGCTAGTATTACTATAACTTTGGCTTGTAACTCCTATTGACTGAAATTAAGGCTGTTGAGGCAGAAATAATTTGATAAAGGTTTATTGGTAGCCAAATGTGAGGATCAACCTGAGAAGACACATCAGAAAGTTGGGAATGTTCCAGAATCTGTTACAAGTTGGAAGGTTTTTATAAGTAAGTTTAGGAGAAAGGAGAGGGACTCCTTATAGTGAAGTTGTCCTTTTTCATTGGCAGGTACAATACAAAGATTGGCTGCAAATTACAACATACAGGGCAACATACAGGCTAAAATGTCTATGCACAAGACAATCAGTGAAACTTCATGATTCAGAAACAAATCACCAAAACTTTATGATTCAGAAACAAATCAGCAGCCTTTTTGATGTCAGCAGGTTATAAATTAATCATTATACGTCAATAATTTGAGAAACTCAGATAAGATTCTTTACTCAGGAACAGGATGTTGCCATGAATCACAAGACGGCCCCAAGATGGATTAATTTAAGAAGTTCTGTTTACTTTTAAAGTAAACTGCCAAATGTGACTTGTAGGTTATCACCCCACATTTTATTTTCTACATTTTTTTTTTTTTTTTTTGAGACAGCAGAGTCTTGCGCTGTTGCCCAGGCTGGAGTGCAGTGGTGCAATCTCGGCTCATTGCAACCTCTGTCTCCTGGGTTCAAGAGACTCTCATGCCTCAGCATCCCCATTAGTTGGGATTACAGGTGCCCGTCATCATGCTCGGCTAATTTTTGTATTTTTAGTAGAGACAGGGTTTCACCATGTTGGCCAGGCTGGTCTCAAACTCACAACCTCAGGTGATCCACTCACCTTGGGCTCCCAAAGTGCTGGGATTACAGGCATAAACCACCATGTCTGGCCAATCTTCTACATAATTTAAGAGACTAATGTATGTAAATAAATTATTACTTTATGTTTTGGGGCATGAAATATAAAAAGATGTAATTTTATGACACTAACAACTGAAAGAGGTGGGGACAGGATTGTAAAGGAGCCGAGTTTTGTATGTTATTGAACTTAAGCTGGTATAAATTCAAATTAGAGTGTTATAACTTTAGGATGTTAAATATAATCCCCATGGTAACCATAAAGGAAATAGCTAAAGAATGTACACAAAAGGAAATGGAAAGAAATTGTAAAATTTTATTACAAAAAACCAACTAAACATAAAAGAAGACACTCAATAAATGCAGAAAATGAAAAGCAAATAAGCTATAAGGCATAAAAAACAAATAGCAAAATGAAAAACGTTAAGTTTCTCCTTATCAGTACATACTTTATATGCAAATGGATTAAACCCTACCATCAAAAGACAGGGATTAGCAGAATAGATAAATACATGGTCCGACTATTTACTGTTTACAAAAGACTCACTTTAGATCCAAAGATATAAACAGATTAAAAGTGGAAGCATGGAAAAAATATTCCATGCAAATAGTAACCAAAACACAGCAGGAGTGGCTATAATAATATCAGACAAAATAAATTTATTATTATTTTTAACAGGGTCTCACCCTGTCACCCAGGTTGGAGTGCAGTGGCACAATCTTGGCTCACTATAGCCTTGACCTCCCAGCTCAAGCAATCTTCCTACCTCAGTCTCCCAAGTAGCTGGGACTACAGGTAAGCGCCACCACACCCTGCTAACTATTGTATTTTTTGTAAAGAGGGCATTTCACCATGTTGTCCAGGCTAGTCTAGAACTCCTGGGCTCAAGTGCCCCACCTGCCTCAGCCTCCCAGAATGCTAGGAGCACAGGCATGAGCCACTGCTCCCAGCCAAAATAAACTTACAAGGCTATAGTGGACAAAGAAGGACATTATACATTAATAAAAGACCCAATACAGCAAGAAGATATTCAATTATAAACATTTACCCACCTAAGGACAGACCATCAAAACATGTAAAGCAAAAGCTTACAGAATGAAAGGGAAAAAGAGATAGTTTTATAACAATAGTTGGAGACTTCAATACCCAACTCTCAGTAATGGTTAGAACAACCAGACAAAAAATAAGCAAGGAAAGAGAAGACTTAAACAATGCGATAAACCAACCAGACTAATAGGTATATTCAGAATCCTCTATCCAACAACCACAGTATACAAACTTTTCTCAAGTGCACATGGGACATTTTGCAGGATACATCATATGTCAGGCCACAAATTAAGTCTCAATAGATATTAAAAGACGGATATCATACAAAGTATCTTCTCTGACCAATGACATAAAGTTAGAAATGAATAACAGAAGTGAAACAGAAAATGCATACATTTGGGGAAATTAAACAACAAACTCTTAAACAACCAATAGGTCAAAGGAAAAATCACAGGGGAAATTAGAAAATACTTAGAGACAAATAAAAATGAAAACACAACATGCTAAATCTTATGGGACAAAGCAAAAGCAGTCTGTGGGTGGAAATTTATAGCTATATATGTTTACAATAAAAAACAAGAAAAATGTCAAATCAACATCCTAACTTTACAAGTTTAGAATAAGAAGAACAGGCTGGGTGTAGTGGCTCATGCCTGTAGTCCCAGCATTTTGGGAGGCCAAGGCAAGCAGATCACTTGAGCCCAGGAGTTCAAGACCAACCTGAGCAACATAGTGAAATCCAATCTTTACAAAAAATACAAATATTATCCAGGCATGGTGGCACATGCCTGTGGTCTCAGTACTCAGGGGGCTGAGGTGGGGGAATTGCTTGAGCCTGGGAGGTCAAGGCTATGAGTGAGCTATGATTGCACCACTGCACACCAGCCTGGGTGACAGAGTGAGATCCTGTTGCAAAAAAAAAAAAAGAAAAAAGAAAGAAAAGAAAAAGAAAAGAAAAATAAGAACAAACTAAACTCAAAGGTAGCAGAAAGAAGGAAATAATAAATATTAGAGTAGAGGTAACAAAATAAAGAATAGAAATCAAGAGAAAATCAATAAAACCAAGAGTTAGTTCTTTGACAAGATTAAGAAAATTGACAAATGTTTAGTTAGGTGTATTAAGAAAAAAAGAGAACACTCAAATTACTAAAAGCAGAAATAAAAGTGCGGATATTACTGCTTATTCTACAGAAATAGAAAAGATTATAAGAGAGTACTATGAACAATTGTGTATTGACAGATTGGATAACCTAGATGAAATGGACAAATTCCTTGAAGCAGAAAGCCTACCAAGACTAAATCAAGGAGAAATAATCTGAATAGACTTATAACTAGTAAAAATATCTAATTAGTAATGAAAAATCTTACAAGGAAAAGCCCTGAACCTGATGACTTCGCTGATGAATTCCACCAAACATTTAGAGAAGAATACCAATCCTTCTCAAACTATCCCCCCAAAATTGTAGAGGGAACCCTTCCTAACTCATTCTATAAGGCCAGCATTACTCTGATACCAAAGCCAGACAAAGACACTACAAGAAAAGAACATTATGTCATAAAATTCATTTTGCTAATATTTTGTCAAGGATTTACAAAAACCCTTTTAATCTTTTAAAAGAATATATTTTATGATTATTGATGTAAAAATCCTTGACAAAATATTAACAAAATTGATTGAGCAGCATATTAACAGGACTACACACCATATATACCATTACCAAGTGGTATTTATTCCTGTAATGCAAGGATGATTCAACATATGAAAATTGATTAACAGAATATACCACATTAACACAGTGAATAGAAACAACCACATGATCATCTCAATTGATACAGAAAAAACATATGACAAAATTCTATACCCTTTTATGATAAAAACACTCAACAAACTAGGAGTAGAAGGGAAGTTCCTCAACATGATAAAGGGCATTTATAAAATTTTCATGGCAGCATTCCACTCAATGGTGAAAGATTGAAAGCTTTTCCTCAGAGATCAGGAACAAGGAAAGATGTCTGCTTTTTCTGCTTCTATTCAACATAGTACTAGAAGTTCTAGCCAGAGAAATAAGGAAAGTGGAAGAGGTAAAAGGCATCCAAATTGGAAAGAAAGAAGTAAAATTATCTCTGTTTGTAGATGATATAATTTTATATGTAGAAAACTCTAAAGATTCTACACAAAACTGTTGGAACTAATAAATAAATTCAACAAAGTAGCAGGATACAAAATCAACACACAAAAATTAGTTTTATTTCTATACACTAAAAATGAACAATATGAAAAAGGAATTATTAAAATTCTGTTTATAATAGCACCAAAACGAATAAAATACTTAGGAATTAACTAAGTAAGTAAAAGACTTGAACAATAAAAGCAATAAAAACTACAAAACATTGCTGAAAGAAATTAAGACACAAAGAAATTGAAACAAATTTAATGTTTGTGCATTAGAAGACAATATTGTTAAACTGTCAATACTACAGAAAGAGATCTACAGATTCAGTGCAACCCTAGCAAAATCCCAGTGATTTTTTTTTTTTTTTTCAGAAAAACCCATCCAAAAATTCATATGGAATTTCAAGGGATCCTGAATAGCCAAAACAATCTCAAGAAAGAAGAAAGCTAGAAGATTCACACTTCCTAATTTCAAAATTTACTACAAAGCAACAGTCATTGAAACAGTATGGTACTGGCATAAAGGCAGTGCCATAAAGTCATAAAGTCAGATATACAGATCAAATAAATAGGATTGGGAGCCCAAAAATAAACCCTCACATGTACGGTCAAATAATTTTTGACAAGGAAGCTAAGACCATTCATTGGGGAAAAGAATAGCTTTTTCAGCAAATGGTGGTGGAAAAACTAGATATCCACATATCAAAGAATAAAGTTGAAACCTTACCTAATTACATACAAAAATTAACTCAAAATGGATTAAAGACCTAAATGTAAGGCTTAATAAAACCCTCAGAAGAAAACATAGGGGAAAATTTCACAACATTGGACTTGGCAATGATTTCTTGGCTATAATAACAAAAACACAGGCAACAACAACAACAAAATAGATTGGTCATAAAAATTTGTGCATGAAAAACTACTATCACCATCTGCTGCATAATCCACCTCTAATTGGTTTGTGAGTTTCCTTTCTTATACATGAAATTCTTGTATTATTTGAAATGGTTTCAGAGTCATTTATTCAGCACACATCCCACCCCCTGACCCCTACCCTTTCCTTAGCGACAGGATCTCACTCTGTCCCTCAGGCTGGAGTGCAGTGGTACAATCATGACTTGCTACAGCCTAAAACTCTTGGGCTCAAGTGATCCTCCTGCCTCAGCCTCCTGAGTAGCTAAGATGACAGGCTCATACTTCCATACACAGCTTTCTTCCTTCCTTCCCTTCCTTCCTTCCTTCCCTTCTTTCCTTCCTTCCCTTCCTTCCTTCCTTCCTTTTTTTTTTTTTTTTAATTTTTTTTCTAGTGACAGTTTCTTGCTCTGTTGCCCAGACTGGTCTCAAACTCCTGGGCTCAAGCAATCCTCCCACCTTGGCCTCCCAAAGTGCTGAGATTACAGGCATAAGCCACTGTGTTTGGCCTTTTTTTTTTTCTCTCATTAATTTGTTCATTAATTCTTGTTCATACAGCCTTTTTACTTCCTTAGGTTATAATCCATTTATACCTAGCTAAGAAAGTATCTGTTTTTATCTTAATTATTTTTTTCCAAATATTTTATAGTAATCTCACTTGTTAATTTCCCAGGTGAAATATAACCAGGAAAATTTTGTCCATTTCTAAATTCTGATTGTGTTAAGTTCTTCTAGAATTTCAACTGGAAGTGTGGTAAACTATGAATTACTCAATTATTCAGAGAGGAATTGAAGTTTTTAAAATGAGCTTTCCATTCAAGAATACATATTTTTATATATATTTACTCAAATCTTCTTTTATATTTTGTATACATCTCACACAGTTTTTTTTTAGGGGTATTTGGTGTGTTTTTTAATTGCTACTGTGGCTGGAATACTTTTTTGCCATCACACCTTTTAACAGGTTATATAGAAACAAGGTAAACAGTAAGTAAAAAAAAAAAAAAGGCAACAGAATGAGAGAAAATAATCTGCAAATTACATATCTGATAAGAGATTAATATCCAGAATATATGGCAAACTCCTAAAACTCAAAAACAAACAAATGAACAAAAAATACAATTCAAAAATGGGCAAAGGAGTTCAATAGACATTTTCCCAAAAGAAATATAAATGAAAAGGTGCTAAACATCACTGATTATTAGAACAATGCACATCAAAACTCCAATGAAATACCACTTTACACTCATTAAGATGGTTACTATCCAAAACAAAACTAAACAAAAGTAAAGGTTGGCAAAGATGTGCAGAAATTGGAACATCTGTGCACTGTTGGTGGAAATGTAAAATTATACAACCACTGGAAAACAGCATGGCAGTTTTTCAAAGTTAAAAATAGAATAAAAAATAGAATTACCATATGAACCATCAATTTCACTTTTGGGTATACACCCAAATGAATTGAAAGTTGGATCTCGAAGATTTGTTTGTACACTTGTGTTCATAGAAGCATTATTTACAATAGCTAAAACACGGAAGCAATCCAATGTCCATCAATGAATGACTGGATAAGTAAAATGTGGTATATCCTTACAACAGAATATTATTCATTCTGTTCAGCCTTAAAAAGGAAGGAAATTCTGCAGTATGCAACAACATGGATGAACTTTAAGGACATTATGCTAAGTGAAACAAGTCAGTCACGAAAAAGACAAACACTGAATGATACCACTTATATGAGGTACTCAAAAGCAGTCAAAATCATAGAAATAAAGTAGAATAGTGGTTTCCAGGAGCTGGGAGTAGGAGAAATAGGGGGTTATTGTTTGTTTAATGGGTATAGTTCTTATTTTACAAGATAAAAAGAGTTGTGGAGATGGATGGTGGTGACGAGTGCATAAAATTATGAATGTATTTAATACCACTGAACTGTATACTTAAAAATGGTAAGATGACGCTAGGTGCAGTGGCTCATGCCTGTAATCCCAGCACTTTGGGAGGCTTAGGCAGGTGAACCACCTGAGGTCAGGAGTTCCAGACCAGCCTGGCCAACATGGGGAAACCCTATCTCTACTAAAAATACAAAAAAATTAGCCAGGCATGGTGGCACCCACCTGTAGTCCCAGCTACTTGGGAGGCTGAGGCAGGAGAATTACTTGAACCTAGAAGGCGGAGGTTACAGTGAGCCAAGATCACACCACTGCACTCCCAGCCTGGACAAAAGAACAAAACTCTGTCTCCAGAAAAAAAAAAAAAAAGGTAAGATGATAAATTTTATGTTATATATATTTTATCATCATAAAAAACTGGAAAAAATATACAATCTGCCTTATTTCATTTATTTCTATGTAATCTTTCTTTTCATTATCAATGCTTTAAATATATTTTTATCTTTGGTATCATAATACCAGTGTCTAGTCATGAATTTCTTTATTCTGATGTGTCTAATCATGACTTGCTTTTTGAAAAAACCCTAAATGGTATACAATATGCTTCCTCACCATGTGGACTCATGTATTTCATCAATTCTAAAAGCTCTCAGCCATTATCTCACCAAATTTGGCCCTCCTTCATTTTCTCTAGTCTTTTCTTCTAGGACTCCAATTAGACATATATTAGATCTTCTCATACTATCTTCTAAATTATAAACTTCTTTTTCATGTTTTTATCTCTTCTCTTCTCCTCTCTTTTCCTCCACCTACACTTTCCTGAATTCTAGGCATTTTATCCTGTTCTGCTTCCAGTTAATCAATTATCTAATCACCTAAACCACTGTTAACTTGTCCATTAAAGAAATTTCTATAATTATACTTTCATTTCTAGAAGTTTCCATTGTTTGTATTAAAAATAGTCACTTATTATAGTCTATTTACATACTCATCTTTTGTGAATTATACTATATTTCTTAAACATTTATAGATAGCTTTCTTACATTATGTATTTGAAAATGCCCATATCTGTAGTTCTTAAAGCTCTAAATCTATCATTTGTTGTTGCTGCTGACTCTTCCTCATGGTGGCTTATCTCCATGCATGCCTAGTGACCTTTGATTATCTTGACCATCTCTTCTCCATTAACATATGAGAAGAAACAAAGCCCTGGGAGAATATTTGGAAATTAGAGGAGTGCTCCCATTCTATCTCTGTATATGTATCTGTCTCTCTGTCTCCCTGTCTTTTTCTCTCTCCCCTACCTCTTCTCAGTCTACAAGTTCTCCCATCTCTGTTTCTCACTCTATGTCATTTACATTCTCTTTCCTTTTTCTAAGGTCATGCAGTTCTCTACTTCTTTTTACATTTCATAGAAGATGGCTGTCCCACAGTTTATATAATCCTCAGTTTCAGTCACATATGGAGACTAACTGATTGAGAAATAGAGAGTACCTGACTGGTCCATCTCAGGCAAATATACCCCCTGATCCAATCAGCTGCAACTACAGGGTCAAGAACATATGGCACAAAGATGGCTGTGGACTTTCCAGCCCTGAGGAAGAGAGAAGCAATTCTCAGGCAGGAATAGTTGAGCTTCTATATGTCTTCCAAACACCCTGTCCCCTCAATACTTGCTGTTGTTTCTGCCTTCATTCATCATTTCACAATGAATGGCTGCAAACATTTCCTCACAAATTGTCTTGCTTCTAGCTTTTTCTTCTCAATCCACTCCCTACCACAGTGATCTCTGTACACTGAAAATTGCACCATGTTACTTTCCTAATGAAAATCCTTCAAGAATTCTCCATAACCTCTATGACAAATTCCAGACTTCTTAGGTTGGCTAGAAGAAGTAATTTACTAATTTGAGTCCTAACTCCTAATCTTTTTCTTTACCATAATCCGTCCACCCTAATTCCAGACGTTCCAAACTATATTTTGCTTCCCAAAATTTCCTGAGTCTCTCATTCCTCTCTGCTTTCACTCATGCTGCTCCATCTACCCACAAGGCCCTTCTTCCCCTTGCCAGCTTGCCAAATATCGATCCATCTATGAAGAACCAACTTGCTTCTTCTGGGAGGTTTTTTTTCTAAATCCACTTATCTATTGGGAATTGACCACATTTTTTGTGTCATCCCTATTCTTTTTTTTCTTAGACAGAGTTTCACTCTGTCACCCAGGCTGGAGTGCAACAGCATGATCTTGGCTCATTGCAACCTCCACCTCCCGCGTTCAAGCAATTCTCCTGCCTCAGCCTCCCAAACAGTTGAGATTACAGGTGCCTGCCACCATGCCCAGCTAATTTTTTGTTTTTCCAGTAGAGACAGGGTTTTACCATGTTGGCCAGGCTGGTCTCAAACTCCTGACCTCAGGTGATCCACCCGCCTCAGCCTCCCAAAGTGCTGGGATTACAGACATAAGCCACTGCACCCAGCCATCATCCCCATTCTTGTAAGCCATACAGTACCTTTCACACTCTAACCCAGTGATTTGTTTGCCTGCCTGCTTCAATCGTCATTGAACTGTTAGCATTTTAAAGGTAGGAACTGTGTCTTATTATCTTCATGTTTCCATTTCCTAACACAGAACCTGGTACATACAGTGTTCAAAGAAATGCTTGTTGAATAGATGAATCATTCCTTCTTCCTGTGCTTCTGTGGATGTCACAAATCAAAGGATCTCATAGCCATTGGACTCATATTCTTAAAGAAAGAGCTAACACAGAATGCCACCTCTAAATTTTTTCTAGAAATATACATATTGTATCTTTTTCAAATTGCCATTGTTAATTCCCTCTGACCATGGAGGATACCTGTGAGTGGACTAAAGATTAGGTTTTCTAAAGCTCTCAATGAAAGACCCCAAGCCAAATAGAGAACCAGTGGCATTTGCAATCTAAAATAATTTAAAATCTTCAACATAGGTGTCACTGAACTAAAGCTAAGTGAGGAGCGCTTAAATTCCAGCCCACTAGGTAAAATGGCATTTGAATAATCAAATTCCAGGAAGGGCCCCAGTTCAGGGCTCAGCACACATTTGAGGGCCTCAACTGTGTGTGTGTGTGTGCATGTGTGTGTGTGTGTGATCTCTACATTTCCTAATAAGATCTTTTAAGTGAAAATTACTGACTGTAATTTTTTCAAAATACAGAAGTAATTTTTAATAAAATAAACAAAAAAGTTAACTTTATGTGTACTCAGCATACACATACACAAAACAGTTTTATTCAATATCTTATTCAGTTGTGTAAGCTGCATTCTTCACTCAACATATTTCTATGTTAATCAAGTTTTTATGACTCCCTTATATTCCACATTAGGGATGTAACATAATTCATTTATCCAATTCTCTATTAATAGAGAATAGTGCTTACTATGAGTTCTAGACATCTTATATATACAAACCAGCTTATTGTTCACAATCCTATGAAGTAGGTACTATTATTACCCACATTTTGTATATAGGGAAATTAAGGCACAGAGAACTTAAGCAACTTGCCCAAGGTCAGATACTTTATACGTGGTAGAGGTAGGCTCCAGAGTCTGCTTTTGATGATTATGCAATATGATTTCTCTGAAACTGGGATTAAATTGATTAGTAGCTGGTTGTGAGCAAGGATAAGTAGGAAGGTTACATTTTGCTGAGACCTTGTGTTAAATATGGCTAAAAGTACATGTTCTAAGTCAGGCTGTCTGGCTTCAAATCCCACCTTTGCTACTTATCAACCCTGTAGCTTTGGGTTATTTGATTCACTTCTTTACTTATTTTTTATTTTTTATTTTTTTTTTGAGACGGAGTCTCGCTCTGTCGCCGGGGCTGGAGTGCAGTGGCCGGATCTCAGCTCACCGCAAGCTCCGCCTCCCGGGTTCCCGCCATTCTCCTGCCTCAGCCTCCTGAGTAGCTGGGACTACAGGCGCCGCCACCTCGCCCGGCTAGTTTTTTTTGTATTTTTTAGTAGAGACGAGGTTTCACCGTGTTAGCCAGGATGGTCTCGATCTCCTGACCTCGTGATCCGCCCGTCTCGGCCTCCCAGAGTGCTGGGATTACAGGCTTGAGCCACCGTGCCCGGCCTGATTCACTTCTATATCTCACTTTTCTTATCTGTGAAACAGGGTTAATAACAGTGCCTACTTCAGATAATGCTATTAGGGCCAACTATTAAATACTTAAGCCTTCAAATAGATGATAACTTTTATTAAAACACCTTGATTCACCATGGGGCAATTTTCCTGAATTGTAGAATGACTCCCACAAAAAAGCAAAACAAAACAAAACAAACAACAACAAAAAAAAAACCCTGCCTTTTTAAAACTCACTTGGCCTTCCAAGTCCAGTCTTAGGAGATAAGAGAACTAGCCCTAACTAGTAATACTGACAAACAGAAAGAAACATATCTGCAAATCAGTGGTGCTATATTATATATAGTGGGGAGGAAATGGTTCCATAATATACAAAAAAGTATCTGAACTGAAGTCACTATCCTTAAAGTTGAGTCTTTGACATTGTCCATTTCCTCCTGATGTCAAGAGGGCTGGCTCAGGGTCCAGAGAAATCTAGACAACGGTGGAGTGGAAATGACAAGACAGCTTTTCCAAGACAGAAAAGCATGTGAAAAAGTGAGCATTAACTCTTTTTCCCCACTAGCTTTTAAATTTGTTAATTTTTGGCATCCTTAAAGTCTCACTTCCCTAGAGCACGGCCTTAATTACCCTGCCTTAGCTGTGATTCAATAATAAGGAAGAGTTATCGAGTGCATGCAATGGGCTAGCACCTACACTTGACATTTATTATCTCGTTAACTCACAGCAACCCAGTGAGGTGGAAGAAGCCAATGTATGCCAGAGGTTTTTGTGTGTGCGGTTTTTTGTTTTGTTTCATTTTTAGAGACAAGTCTCTCTATGTTGATCATGCTGGCACTCCTCCTACCTTAGCCTCCCAAGTAGCTAGGACTACAGGTGCATGCCACTACACCCAGCAGCAAAAGGTTTCAAATGACATGCCCAAGTTTACTAAGGTAACAAATGACAGAGCCAGAGTGAATCCAGGAAGCCCACACACTTAATGGCATAGTTTTACATGGCACAGCTTCTCTGTGTGGTAATGGTCAACCAGTTAGAAATGTTAAAGATGGAAGGAGCCTTAGGAGTTCCCTAATCCAAAATTTCTCAAAGTGCAATATATATCCCTATCTGGTATAAGAGGTGACTTTAAGGGGTGTAGAAATAAACATTTTAAAAGTAATATGTATGTTTTTATATTAACGTATAGTAGAAAATATAGCTAACATATCAAAACTGTGATTTCAGTCACAATGTATTAATATGTGTAAAGTGTTGGTATATCGTAAGTGTTGTGTAAGTGTTTGCTATGACGACCTAGATGATTACGATGAGACTAATTTTTTAAGAGTCAATCTTGAAAATAATAATAGTAAAAGCAGTACATAGAAATAGCAAAAGTCATAAAATTGATTCTTAAGTTACTAAAGTTTGAAAATACTAAACTCTTCCAACTTCTTTGTAACAGTACAAGCTTTGAAATACTGTTCAGAATTCTTAGGTTGAGCCATATTAAATTGCCATTTGTATAGCTTCAGTATGTTGACTGGAAATGCTGTTTGGCTCAACCTATTATTCAAGGCTCTTTCTATGTTTATTAACTGTGAGAACGTGGGCGAGTTATTTAACCAGACAATAAAGAGGGTCCAACTCTTTGTCTGTATTGGCTATTATTGCTCCTTTTGCTTCTCTTGCTAAATGTCTCTGCTCTCAGGCCTGGTCCTGCACTACGTATCATCTCCTGCTCTGGGTGGGCTCAGAGAAAGCCCCATTGTGGCCCTTTCCACTGACCACAGGCATGGCCATGGAGGCTTTCACTGCCTTTCTCAAGATCAGAATAATTAGTGGTTGCCTCTTCAGGTGTCTCCTAGCCAGCCCACGCTGAGGGTGCTATGAGCAACTGGGGGATGATTTTTATCATTCATGAAAACCTTGATTCAGTGTTGGGGAAGCTAACTCTTCCACTCCCTGATAAGGTTTGTTTTCCCTGTATCAACTCGCAGTATAAGCTTCCATCCCGATCCTCTGTACTCTGTTCGGCTGAGATTACCCTTATAAAAACATAGATGAAATCCGTCATCCTATCATATGACAATTTCTGCCCTGAAACACACAGAAAATTAACCATGTGCCCTCATTTAAAACAAAACAGCTCCAAACTCAGACTGCTAAAGCTGGTGTGTTCTACCTATAAGGAGATGCAGAAAGTAAAAGGTATTTTCCATTATTGTGTGACCTTCTTATATTAGTTAAGAACTTGACTGAAATTGATATCTGTAAGTATCCTGCCACTTGGACCTTTCTCTATTAGTCTTGGAGTGACATGAAAAGAATATTATTTCAATTATTGCCGGGGTAGGCTTCAGTGAGGCAATAAATTACATCACAGGAAGGTATTTTTCTTTGTGAAGAACAAGAATGTGAGTTACCAGGCTGGGTGCGGTGGCTCACACCTGTTATCCCGACACTTTGGGAGGCAGAGGTGGGCGGATCACGAGGTCAGGAGATCGAGACCATCCTGGCTAACTCAGTGAAACCCTGTCTCTACTAAAAATACAAAAA
>NW_012114733.1:4184614-4189917 GCF_000951035.1 Colobus angolensis palliatus | reverse complement strand
GGAGAATGGCGTGAACCCGGGAGGCGGAGCTTGCAGCGAGTGGAGATCACACCACTGCACTCCAGCCTTGGCAACAGAGCGAGACTCCGTCTCAAAAAAGAAAAAAAAAAAAAGAATGTGAGTTACCAGATCAAAACTGACTTGGAAGGCAGAATTTTAACACATTCTTTTTTGTAAACTGAGAAAGACACATTTGGAAAGTGATCACATGCTGTTAATGAGCAACTTAATCAGTTTTGTTCTGAGTTTGAGGGTAATTAACTGTTAAGAAATCATGGTTCAAAACAATAGAACTTCAACACACAACATGAACATGTTCCAAGATGGTCACAAATGTCCATATTTGTGAACACAGAAATGTTTAGGCAGATGCCTGACCTTCTCTCAAATCATAGATCCCACTGAGAGTCTCCTGTTTTCTGTGCATATTCTCAAGCCACAGGTGTTAACTCCCTTTCAACTTCTACTAAAGTTTTCCTGTCCTCTGATAGCCATTTTTCACATGTGAAAACTCGTTTCCATCTTTCACAAATGTAGTATGCTACAAAGAGTGGAATTCAGCAAAGGCAAGACGAGACACAGCTGAGTGGTCAGCTAGGCATGCTCTTTGTCAAAATAACTCCAGTTTTTAAATGCCTGTGATTCAGGATCACTTGAGGCCAGGAATGAGCTAATATGATTCAAGCGGCCTTACAATCTGTTCAACAAATATTTTGGCATTACAAAAAGAACCTTTTCAAATTTATTTTTTAGTTTCCTTGGCAAAGGGATTAACCAAAAGGATTTTCTGTAGGTGGGCAAAGATTGAGAAAACTAAGTAATTTGATCCATTGAACCTATTGTGACAGAAATGCAGTGGTTTTGCATGGACCTAAATAACTTGGGCAACATAGCAAGACCTCGTCTCTGCAAAATAAAAATTGAGGCCAGGCGCAGTGGCTCACGACTGCAATCCCAGCACTCTGGGAGGCCAAGGCAAGTGGATCACGAGGTCAGGAGGTGGAGACCATCCTGGCTAACACAGTGAAACCCCGTCTGTACTAAAAAATACAAAAAATTAGCTGGGCATGGTGGCGGGTGCCTGTAGTTCCAGCTACTCGGGAGGCTGAGGCAGGAGAATGGCATGAACCCAGGAGGTGGAGCTTGCAATGAGCCGAGATCGTGCCATTGCACTCCAGCCTGGGAGAGAGAGCGAGACTCCATCTCAAAAAGAAAAAGAAAAAGAAAAATTGAAAGATGAGCCAGGCATGACATGTTTCTGTGGTCTCAGCTATTTGGGAGGCTGAGGCAGGAGGACTACTGCTTCAAACCCAGGCAGTTGAGCCTGCAGTGAGCCATGATTGCACCACTGCACTCCAGCCTATGCAACAGAGTGAGAGCCTGACTCCAAAAAACTAAAGAAAATATATGTAAATAAGTGACACAATAAATATAAAATACTCAAACACACATGATGGGAAGGTGTGATCTCAAACACACCTGATGGGAAGGTGTGATCACTTGCAGAAGAGTTATCATTGAAAAAGTTAAATTCATAAAAACTAAGCATCTACTGTAGCAAAAATTACATATCAAATGAGAACGTAATTGTTTAAAAGTGCCTGTGAGACAGGTGCAGTGGCACATGCCTGTATTACCAGCTACTTGGAGAGCTGAGATGGGAAGACTGCTTGGGCCCAGAAGGCGGAGACTACCCTGGGCAAGATAGCTAGATCCTGTCTCTAAAAGGAAATAAAAGTGGCTGAAAGAAAAAAAAAAACTTGCTGAACATCCTTATGAACATCCTTGTGTTCCAGTGCCCCAACTGCAATCCATACTATAGAACTGTTCAGAGCCTGGAAGCTGCTGGAGCCAGAGGGTAGAGATGAGCCATAGGAGAAAACTGACCAGAGCTGCTAGAAGAAATAGACAACAGTTTGACCTAATAACAAGGGCAATTAAAGAGATATAAATATAGCAAAATCAAAATATATTGGGGGGCTAACAAGCCATTATTTGTAAACCTCCCTTCCCACCCAAGTCACCTCCTTTCTGTGTGGTAGGATGTCCCCAGTCTAAGATTTAATCTATGTTCAACCTTCCAGGTTCTGTTTTAAACAGGTATAACCCTAGCTTTGGGATTTCAGTAAAGACTAACCCTTTTCTCACCATGGACTTTCAAAAGCCTGGTTTTAAACTCAGAGCTGAGCAACTCCTTTCTGCCTAGACAGTATCTGCCTTTCCTTTTCTAGGGCAATAAACCTCAGCCTCAAAGTCTAATCTTCCTGTCAGAGGGGTTATGAGAAGAATCCATTATCAAGAAAAGAAAATACTTTAAGTGGCATTTTGACATGATACCAGGACACAAAAAATGATTATACCCAATTTCCAGATAAAATTGTATTATGAGCACCTCCTCAAATTTGCATTCTCTGGGACCTAGGGATACCTCCTTTAAAGGTGCATCAGGAGGGAACATGTCAGAGCTCAACACTCTTCCTTTCCTAAGTCAAGTGCATGAGACTCCACACTCCTTCTCATTGGATGAACTCAGGGACTGTGCGTCATGTTTCTTTGTGTCCTCTCTGCTTTAAGCAGCACAGTGCACATTGCAGTTGTTTAGATCCATATAGAATCACTGCATTTCTGCCACAATAGGTTCAATGGATCTAATTACTTAGTTTTCTCAATCCTTGTCCACCCACAGAAGATCCTTTTGGTTAACCACTTTGCCAAGAAAACTAAAAAATAAACTTGAAAAGGTTCTTTTTGTAATGCCAAAATATTTGTTGAACAGATTGTAAGGCCACTTGAATCACATTAGCTCACTAAAACATCTATCGCAAAGTCACAGTCTTACATTACTGGATTCTTAGAATTCTTATTCTCCTCTAATCCCACAGAAACAAAAATTGCTTAAAGTTCAATCTATCTTTAAAGAAAAGTATTCAAATTTGTAATATCTGTGGATAACTAGGAGGCAAAAAAGTTGAAAACTGAAACCCTGCATCATATATCACTAGTAGGTCTTACCTCTCATTGTTTCTTGACATAAAGCAATTATTGGATAATTCAGCTTGGTAGAGAGGCTGAACTGTGATATTTGGGGTATCATAAAAGGCAGTATTTGCAAGATCAAGTGGGAGACATAATACACACAGTAAAAAATACCCAGGGATGGGAACTAGACTACAGGCTAGATAAACCTAACCCATGGATAACTGAAGTTCTAGAATGAGAAATAAAAACAGATAGAGACAATAGAGACAAGGTAATAATACTAAACTATTAGAAGACAATTTTCCTGAAATTAAGAAAAATTTAAATCTGCAGTTTGAAGTATTCAAGTATGTATAGGAATGCTAAAAAAAAAAAAAAAAAAAGAAGCCTGATAAAATTTCTAAACTTTTAGGATAAATTTTAAAACTTCCAGACAGAAAGAATCTATGCTATTATATTAATAAAGATGCTTTGTGGTGGCAAGTATCAGAAACATCAAAGTGACTTTAAAAATAAGGAAACTGTATATATGCATATCTCATGTACACACACATGCACACGTATACACACAAAGCCCAGGGTAAAACCACTCTAGAGTTAGTTAATTCAGTGGCCTAACTGCATTAGTAAAGAAAGACCAGGTTTTTTTCAAACTAATAATTCTGCCTTTATCCTCACACTACCTTCTTTCATGGCAAAAGTTACAGCATCACAATTTCCAAAAGCAGCAAATGAATTGTCTCTCCTCCCGTCTTAGTGGCAGTAGTTGTTGATTATGTATCCAAGATCCACCATCCTCTTCTTCTTCACTAAAAGAACCTTGATTTTGTGCCCAGCTAAACACACTTTCTAAGACTTCCTTTTGGTCAAGGGTGACCATGTGATATAATTCTGGACTATAAAATGTAAGCAGAAGTTTGTGTGATGGTTAATTTTATGTGTCAACTTGACTGGACCATGGGGTCCCCAGATGCTTGTTTAAACATTATTCTGAGTATATCTTCAAGGGTGTTTATGGATGAGATTAACGTTTTAATCTGTAAAGCAGATTGCTTTCCATAATGTGGTTGGGCCTTATTCTATCAGGCCTAAATAGAACAAAAAGTCTGACTCTTCCCTGAGTAAGAGAGAATTTTCCACCAGACAGCCTTTGGACTTCATCAGAAATATCAGCTCTTCTGACTGACGACCTTTAAAGGGGGACATCAGCTATCCTTGAGTCTCCAGTCTGCAACCCACTCTGCAGATTGGACTTGCCAGCTTTCATAATACTGTGAACCATTCCTTATTTATATTTATTTATCATATATATGTACACACATACACACATATATATATGTAAATATATATATATATAATATTCCATATATATATTCTGTTTCTCTGAAGAACCCTGACCAATCTAATATATTTTGCTAAATGGTTTCTGGGAAACTATAAGCTTTCTTGATATGAAAGGACAGTAGCATGTGGTATAGACATTATCCTACCTATTTTTCCTTCTACCTTTGAAGTGATGACTGGAGCTGGAACTGCAGGAGCCGTCTTGCAACTATGAGGGAAAGGTCAAAGAAACTGCAGATATATATACCCTGATATCAGAAATGCAACATCAGCAACTGCCTGCCTCTGGGCTTTTTTTCCTATGTGAGAAAACTATCCCCCAATTTTTAAAGGTCATTTTTGTTTTGTTATTTTGATTTGAAAACTTTCCTAATTGATAGAGTAGTGATCTCAAATGCTACAAAACTTTCCAAAAAAATATTTCTTAATAGACTTTCCTTGATGAATCATTGACTAGAGCACAGTCATATGCTCACTTCTAAGCTAATTAGAAGTAAATGACCTTTCCATGATTGACTTAAACAAATCAAAATTCACAATTCCAGAACAGGAAATGTGATAAATAACATGGAGAATGGGATAATACCTGAGAAAATCAGTGCTGATGTTAGGAAGCCAGTAGATGTTGAGTGGGTAACCAAGAGTGTCTGCCACACTTAGAAAAAGAATCAGATGGGCCTCACACTTCCCGAATGTATACTAAAATCTAAAAACTAATTAGGTTATTTCTATAAGCTACCTCCAAAAATGAGCTGAAACCCAAAAATTCACTCTCTAGCCCAGTCAGGATAAAAATATATATATAGGCCGGGCGCGGTGGCTCAGGCCTGTAATCCCAGCACTTTGGGAGGCCAAGGTGGGCAGATCACGAGGTCAGCAGACCGAGACCATCCTGGCTAACATGGTGAAACCCCGTCTCTACTAAAAAATACAAAAAACTAGCCGGGCAAGGTGGCAGGCGCCTGTAGTCCCAGCTACTC
>NW_012114733.1:4177588-4184379 GCF_000951035.1 Colobus angolensis palliatus | reverse complement strand
GAACAGAGATTTCAAAAGGCGGGGAGAGGAGAAGTAGTAAGTATACATCTGTCTCTATATGTAGAAAAATATAAGCGAATAGTGGCAGAGTGACCAAGAAATTATAATTTTAATTATAAATAAGGATTTTTGAAACAAAAACTACATACTGCAAGAAAAATATAAAAACCTTTGCGTCTTAGAATAATAAATATTTCAATACTTGGATCTTAAAATATGATTACAAAAACTCCAGGATTTGATAGTAGTGGGTGAAAAACAGATTATGGGAAATAAAAGCATTCCAACAACAAATTAATTAGTTACAATTTCTTTTCTGTGTGGCTTGTTTTCTTTTCTTTACAGCTGGCTTTCATTTCCTTTCAAATTTAAAAGAGTGTATTTAACATTCCATATTAAGGCAATGTGATAACCATGAAGTCTTTGCCTAAGAAAGGAAAGAGGGAGGTTAATTTATAATGAAAGTTGATAGTGTAGAGGAAAGGGCGTCTTCCCTGGCATCCTTCAACCATTTACAACATTTTACAAAACAATGCAGGTAAGGGAAAAGCTTTCACCCTAAAGAGGAAAAAAGGTTCTAACTGCCTACATTACAGCAGCCTATGATGTGACTCAAGCCTCGTAATTCACATTTTTTTAAGGCTCACAATAATTTAGAGTTCCAACAGCTTGATTTTGAATTACTTATTTTTACAATAACACAAATAAAACTTGATATAATAAATGCATATATCCTTAGAATTGACAATATATATTTTATATGACTATGATTTGTACAAAAATTATATTTGCTGCAGAAAACATTAAAATATAAAACAGTAAAAGTTTTTAAAACCGCAAACTCTGATCCTAATCCAATAAAATCAGAAACATATCATATAAAAATGAAGTGACCAAGATGGCAGAATAGAAGGTAACCCACTCACATCTCCCTACAAGAATTCTGCATCCATCTATGGTAAAAAGTCACTCTGCAAGAGCCTCAGGATTGAGGTAGGAGTTTGTGAAACCCTAGTGAAGTCCAAGACATCAGAGGATCACTTGCAGAGGGAAGACCTACACATAGGTGGCTGATCCACCAAGCTTGTTCCTGGGTTCAAGCCAGAAAATGACCTAGTCTCCCAAGGGGTTTGGTTTCAACCCTACTTGGCCTTGATCCTGCAACCAAAGCCATCTGCCAAGGAGTCAAGAACAAATTGTGCACACTAGTAGAAAGGCTCATCTACCCACTGACAGTTGTGTTGGCAGTCAATCTGAACACTGCTGTCTGGTTCTGCTCCAGCCCCCTCAGGTGAGGTACCAGCTCAGAGCTACTCACACAAGGACCCAGAGAGAGACTTGTCCATAACTTGCCGCTCAGTAGTCTGAGCCTCTCAGACAGGCTAGCGCTCATAAACTTCTGTTCCACAACAGATACCAAGGAGGCCCAGTCTCAGCTCTGGCCTCTCATACTGCAACCAAGGAACTATTCCATCTGTACAGAAACTTGCAAGGAGAATGTGCCTCTCTGAGCCAATGAGACAGGGCTCTCCAGCTTCTGCCCCACAGCGGATGTCAAGGGGGCCCCATCTCAGCTCCAGTCCATCCTGCTGCAGTTGGGGAACTATTAAACATCTATGCTGAGACCTGCTTGGAGACATATACCTGTTTGAACCAATGAGAAGGGCTCTTCACCTTCTGTCCCACAGCAGATCCTGATGGGTCCCAGTAACCGCTCTGACTCCTCCTTCTGCATAGAACTATCCCATCTATCTAGAGACCTACTATAAGATGCATACCCATATAAACCATTGGGATAGGCATGCCAGTACCTGTCTCACAGCGGGTCCCTTGGAGGTCCAGCCTCAGCTTTGGCCTTTCCTGCTGCAAAGAATTACTGCTGGGTTATACATACATGTCTGAGCCAACAAGACAGGCCCATCAGCTTCCTTCTCATAACAGATCCTGATGAGAGAAGAGAGACAGACCCTCTCACATTATTTTATATTGTTTTATACTCAGGAAAGAAAAGAAAAGCAAAACAAAAGGCAGGTAGGAACCTTTTGGGTCTGGCACCTAGGAACCAGACCCAAAACCAAGAAACCAGACCGGAAACCAGGTCTGGGCCTGCCTGACCTAAGCCTGGTAGTTAAAGATCAATCCCTGACCTAACCGGTTATGTTATCTATAGATTTCAGATATTGTATAGAAAAGACATTGTGAAACTTCTTGGTCTGTTCTGTTTCACTCTGAATTACCAGTGCATGCAGAGCCTGTCACATACCCCCTGCTTACTCAGTCAATCACAACCCTCTCAAGCAGATCCCCTTAGAGTTGTGAGTCCTTAAAAGGGACAGGAATTGCCCACTTGGGGAACTCAGCTCTTGAGACAGGAGTCTTGCCCAATGCTCCCGGCCAAATAAACGACTTCCTTCTTTAACTTGGTGTCTGAGGAGTTTTGTCTGCAGCTCTTCCTGCTACACTTCTTTGTTCCCTGACCGGGAAGCAAGGTGATTGGCGGATGGTTGAGGCAGCTCCTTAGGTGGCTTTCTGTCCTGTGGAACATCCCTGCGGGGACTCCGACCAGTCTGAGTGACGTGGATCCTGAGAGCGCTCCCGGGTAGGCATTTGCCCCGGTGGGACGCCTCGCCAGAGCAGTATGTGGCAGGCCTCCATGGAGGATCAACACAGTGGCTGAACACTGGGAAGGAACTGGTACTTGGAGTCTGGACATCTGAAACTTGGTAAGACTAGTCTTGGGAACTTGCCTACTCCGTTTGAGTGGAAGCATGGCCTGATCACCCATGG
Source organism: Colobus angolensis palliatus (assembly GCF_000951035.1). Lineage (NCBI taxonomy): Eukaryota > Metazoa > Chordata > Mammalia > Primates > Cercopithecidae > Colobus > Colobus angolensis. The sequence continues at coordinate 4,181,592 of NW_012114733.1, read as the reverse complement.
CGTGCCTTTATCAGCACTTTGGTTTGGTTTTGGTTTTGACTTGATTTGAATTGCTTGACAGGACCAGTCTTGGGAACTTGCCCACTCCATTTGAGTGGAAGCGTGGCCTGATTACCCATGGAGTGCCTTTATCAGCACTTTGGTTTTGACTTGGTTTGAATTGCTTGACAGACTTGTCTTGGGAACTTGCCCACTCCATTTGAGTGGAAGCGTGGCCTGATTACCCATCTTTATCAGCACTTTGGTTTTGACTTGGTTTGAATTGCTTGACAGACTTGTCTTGGGAACTTGCCTACTCCATTTGAGTGGAAGCGTGGCCTGATCACCCACGGTGTGACTGTACTGGCACTATGGTTTTTGTTTTTGACTTGACTTGGATTGCTTGATACTTTGGTTTTGGTTTTGACCTGGCTTGGATTTCTGAATACTCTGATTCTGGTTTTGATTTTGGTTTGGTGTAAACTGCAAAAGTGTGTGTGTGCCCTTTTTACCCATTCTTTTGTTCTGTGGTGTGTGTGTGGTGTTAGCATGAGCATGGTGTTTTGTCTTGAAAAAGCATGGGTCAGGCACAAATAAGCCCACCCTACTAGGAACTATGTTGAAAAATTTCAAGAAAGGATTTAAGGGAGACTATGGAGTACTATGACACCAGGAAAACTTAAAACTTTGTGTAAAGTAGGCTGGCCAGCATTAGAGGTAGGTTGGCCATCAGAAGGAAACCTGGACAGGTCCCTTGTTTCAAAGGCATGGCACAAGGTAACCTGTAAAGCCAGGGCACCAGACCAGTTTCCATACATAGATGCTTGGTTACAGCTGGTTTTAGATCTCTCTACAGTAGTTGAGAGAACTGCCGCGTAAGCGAGAAGAGAGAGAGAAAGAGACAGAGGTAAAAGGAAAGTCAAAGAGAGAGAGACAAAGTCAAAGGGAGACAGACAAAACCAAAGAGAGAAAGAAAGAGAAAGAGATATATACAAGTAGTTAAGAAAAAAAACAGTGTACCCTATTCCTTTAAAAGCCATCTATACCAATTCCAAATTAATTTAGACAAAATAAGTTCTTATTAATAGTAAAGGATAATTAAAATCTCAAACTTACAAGGTTTTCAACAAAAGTAAAGTTTGCTAAAAGTTAACAGTGTAACATGTATTATACTAACTTCTATTCTTGTGACCTTAGACAGTCTAGCCCACAGACATAAAAGAAGTTTGCTTTAGAAAAGAATGGTTACCATCTTCAAAAAAAAGGAAAAAAAGGCGGGGCAGGGGCAGAATTTATGTAAAAAGAGTATTATATGGTAAATTCTTGTCCTGAAATAAACTAACTGGTTGTTTAAAGAAAAAATTATTCGTAATAAGTTAGAAAGTTAAAGCATGTCAAAGAATTGTCTGCAAAAGTCGTGAAAGAGAAAAATGTTATAAAAAAACTTTATGCAAGAAATGTTCTATAATTTAAAAGTAACTAGGCCTCCTTAATATAAAACTAAAGAAAAACCAAACAAACAAACAAAAAATAGTTTATGTGTAAGGTATATAAGGAAAGTAAAATATACCTTTGGTAAAAGAATTATAAGGAGGCATAGAATATAAATTTTTACCTACATTAAAAGGTTAAAATATATGTATATTATTTTAAAGGTTTAATCAAGTTTTAAAATGTCAATTAACATTTTAAAGAAAATTCTGTGTTTCTGTGTGTAAACATTGGCTAAAGTTAGAGGTATCATCCAGTTTTTCTGTAAACTGGACATTAAAATAAAAGCAAAGCAGGCTTCTCTTAAAGCACCAACCTGCCCTTTAGCAAAAATTATAAAAGGTTAAAAAGAGTCTATAAAATCTTACCTTATGGTCAAACATTAAAAATTGGATAAATATGTCTACAAGATTTTATTAAAATTAAGTTTAACATTAAAACACACTAATATAAAGGTAAAATTTAGCTTATCTGGTATAAAATCATACAAAAAGCATTGCTTAAATATAAAATGGTACTTGGTTTTCTTTGGTTTAAAAACTAACAAAAATAGGTGCTAAAAGAAATTACTCAGTAAAAAGACACTAAGGACTATAAAGTCCACTGCAAAGATTCCCACATTTAAAACAAAAGGTCAATTTCTTAAAAATTGTATACTTGGTTTATCTTCCACTTTCCTTTCCCTCAAAAACCAAAAGTCTTTTAGCACATGTACCACCCCTAGAACTGCCAGTAAACTAGCACCAGCCTGAAGATCATGTTCTCATCAAAGGGTGGAAAGGAGAAAAACTCAAGCCAGCCTGGTAAGGACCCTACCTTGTGCTGCTAACCACCAAGACTGCTGCTCATACAGCAAAAAAGGAGGTACTCATCACATCTGAGTCAAGAAAGCACCACCCCCTCCAGAGTTGTGGGCCATAGTCCCAGGGGAAAACCCTACCAAACTAAAGCTAAGAAAAATGTAACTCTTTTCATCTATTCTATTAGTCTTTCTTCTTTCCTTGTTCTATTGCTAACCATCTAGTTATTAACATACCAAGTCCATTTCACCTCGAACTACTGCATTTAATGCTTGCCTTGTTATATACCCTGTGGAGACTTGCCTAGTCAAAGACAGCTTTCTACTTCAGAAAAGTAATTCTGTCCCTCTTGACTCTCCTCAGACTAGGCATTAGTAAACTAGGACCATTTAATCTGGGGAGATTTTGATAAAGACCCCAGTGCCAACCAAGAGTCTTGCCCCCAATATAGAGCTTTTATGCTGTAGTTGGTCCAACATTCTGTGGACCTCTAAAGAGCAAGGATGGGCAGCCCCAACCAGTTTTTGTAATTTCCTAAAATCATACATTCATTTTGCTAGAGGATTATAGAAGTTAAAGACTTAAAACAAACTTTAGCAATTAAGACAGGATACCAAGATGCAAATGCCTGGTTAAAATGGATCAAATATTCCATCTGCACGTTAAACAAAAGCAATTGTTATGCCTGTGCATGTGGCAGGCCAGAGGCACAAATTGTCCCCCTTCCACTAAGGTGGTCCTCCAGTCAACTAGGCATAGGCTGCATGGTAGCTCTTTTCCAGGATTCTACAGCCTGGAGTAATAAGTCATGCCAAGCCCTCTTTGCTATATCACAAAGTCTGGCACCCTGCGGGTCAGTCCCCAGAGGGCCATCCAGCTTCCGTCTCCCAACACTAAGTTCACTTCGTGTCTCTCACAACAGGAAGGAAACTTAGCATTCCTTGGAGACCTGAAGGGATGCAATGAGCTTAAGAATTTTCAACAGCTTATCAATCTCAGCCCTTGTTCATCCCTGAGCAGATGTAAGTGGTATTGTGGTGCACCTTTACTGGGCACTCTGCCCAGTAACTAGAGTGGCACTTGTGCATTAGTCCACTTGGCTATCCCTTTCACCCCGGCATTTCATCAACCAGAAAGAATGTATAACCCTGAAAATTGATAGAGCTAGACTCGATCTTCAAGTAAATATCCTAGTTTGAGAAAAAGTTTATAAAGGCTCTCCTGAACCAGTATTTCAAACTTTCTATGATGAACTGAATGTGCCAGTATCAGAAATTCCAGGAAAAACAAGAAATTTGTTTTTGTAATTAGCCGAGCATATAGCCCAGTCTCTCAATGTCACTTCATGTTATGTATCAGCATAAGTGTACTATATGAATCATTAGCAATCTATTGCACAGGAAGACATAAGTAGCAAAAATAAGAGTGAGAACTCCCACTAATAAAAAGTGAGAGTCTCAAAGGGGGGGAAATGAGAGAAGAGAGACAGACCCTCTCATATTGTTTTATACTCAGAAAAGAAAAGAAAAGCAAAACAAAAGGCAGGTAGCCCAGTGCCTAAGAACCAGACCTGAAACCAAGGAACCAGACCTGAAACCAGGCCTGGGTCTGCCTGACCTAAGACTGGTAGTTAAAGATCGATCCCTGGCCGGGCGCGGTGGCTCAAGCCTGTAATCCCAGCACTTTGGGAGGCCGAGACGGGCGGATCACGAGGTCAGGAGATCGAGACCATCC
>NW_012114733.1:4171994-4177348 GCF_000951035.1 Colobus angolensis palliatus | reverse complement strand
CCTAACTACTTATGTTATCTATAGATTCCAGATATTGTATAGAAAAGACATTGTGAAACTTCCTGGTCTGTTCTGTTTCACTCTGACCACCAGTGCATGCAGCCCCTGTCATGTACCCCTTGCTTGCTCAATCGATTATGACTCTCTCACATGGACCCCCTTAGAGTTGTGAGCCCTTAAAAGGGACAGGAATTGCTCACCTGGGGAGCTTGGCTCTTGAGACAGGAGTCTTGCCCGATACTCCTAGCCAAATAAACCACTTCCTTCTTTAACTCGGTGTCTGAGGAGTTTTGTCTGTGGCTTGTTCTGCTACACTGAGAGGGCCCAGTTTCAACTCCAGCCTCCCTTGCTGCAGTTGGGGACCCATCCCACATGTGCAGAAACCTGCTGAGAGTCATGCACAGGTGAGATGGGTCCCCAAATGGGGATAGCCATCCATCTTGGCCACCAGGACAGTCTTCTGGATTCAGGTCCCTGGCCAGCATTCCCACACAGCCCAAGTGCCCTCCTTGGGTCTTCCCCTGATCCATCTGGGCTGGAAAGCTGTGCCAATCTCATAGTCCTCACAAGACTTGCAGAAAGCCTGTACTTAGAGCATCTTCTAGTGCTGAGACAGCTGCAGAGGGCAGAAGCTCAGTGAACACAATAGTCAGACTGTATAGAATCCCTACAAGGATAGGCATAAACAAGGCTAGACTACAAAGACTAAAATATTAAATAAATACCTAATCTATCAATACGCAGACATCATTTCATGTTCATAGCATCAAAAACATTCAAGGAAATATGACTCATCATATGGAAAAAATAAGGTGCCAGAGGCTGACCCTAAAGTGATAGAGATATGCACTTCCTTAGACAAATAATACAAAATAGCTGTTTTAAGAAGCTTGATTGACTTCCACAAAATACACAGAATCAATTCAGAAACTTATCAGAGAAATTTAACAGAGATTAAAATAATTTTTTTTAAAAATCAACCAGAAATCCTGGAGCTGAAAAATACAATGAATGAAAGGAAAAATGCAACAGACATTATCAACAGCAGAACTGATCAAGCTGAAGAATCAGTGAGCTTGAAGACAGAATATTTGAAAATATACAGTCAGAGGAGAAAAAAGAATGAAAAGTATAAAGAAAGCTTACAGGAATGACAAGACAACATCAAAAGAGCAATCATTCATGTTATTTAGTTAAAGAGGGAAATGAGAAAGACAGGAAGGTAGAAAGTTTATTCAAAGAAATAGTAACATAAACCTTCCAAGGCCGGGCGCGGTGGCTCAAGCCTGTAATCCCAGCACTTTGGGAGGCCGAGACGGGCGGATCACGAGGTCAGGAGATCGAGACCATCCTGGCTAACACTGCGAAACCCCGTCTCTACTAAAAAAATACAAAAAACTAGCCGGGTGAGGTGGCGGGCGCCTGTAGTCCCAGCTACTCGGGAGGCTGAGGCAGGAGAATGGCGTAAACCCGGGAGGCGGAGCTTGTAGTGAGCTGAGATCTGGCCACTGCACTCCAGCCTGGGCGACAGAGCGAGACTCTGTCTCAAAAAAAAAAAAAAAAAAAAAACCTTCCAAACCTGGAGAAAGATATAAATACCCAGGTACAGGAAGGTCAAGGGTCACCAATCACTTTCAACCCATATAAGGAAACACTTAGGTATTATAATCAAACTGTCAAAGGTCAAAGACAAAGAAACGATTATGAAAGCAATGAGAAAAAACAAGCAAATAACAGATAAGGTAGATCTGAAATGCCTGGCAGCAGACTTCTCAGTAGAAACTGTACAGGCCAGGAGAGGTGAGATGATATTTTCAGAGTGCTGAAAGAAGTAAACTGCAAAGCAAGAATACTGTTTCCAGTAAAGCTATCCTTCAGAAATGAAGGAGAGATAAAGCCTTTCCTAGACAAACAAAAGCTGAGGGAATTTGTTGCTACCAGACCTGTTCCATAAGAAATGCTAATGAGAGTTCTATTTAGGTCAAAAGAAAAGGATACCAATGTGATTGTTACACTAATATTGCAATTGTGGTGTATAAATCAATTAAATCTTTACTAAGAAGACTAAAAGATAAAACTACTAAAAATAATAACTACAACAATTTATTAAGAGATTAGCAACATAAAAATGTAAATTGTGGTATCAAAAATTCAAAATGTGTGAGGAGGGGGAATTAATATGTATAAGGTTTTATTTTGTTTGTTTCTTTTTGTTTTTTGTGATCAAAACTAAGTTGGAATCAGTTTTAAGTAACTTGTTATAACTATAGAATTTTTTGTAATCTTCATGCTAACTACCAAACAAAAACTTATAGTAGATACACTGAAAATAAAAAGCAATGAATTAAAACATACTAGAAAATTACTTAACCACAAAGGAAGACAGTGAGAAAGGATGGAACTGGAGGTCATTGGTAAGCCAGGTACAGAAAGACAAATATTGCATGTTCTCATTCATATGTGGAAGCTAAGAAAGTGGATCTCATGGAGGTAGAGGTTAAAATGGTGCTTACCAGAGGATGTAAAGGAAAGGGGAGAGAGGTAGGGATGAAGAGAAGTTGGTTAAAGGATACAAAAACATAGAAGGAATAGGTTCTAGTATTTGATGTATAGTAGGGAAAGTTAACTTATTATAACTTATTGTGCATTTCAAGGTAGCTGGAAAAGAAGATTTATAAAGCTCCCAACAGAAAGAAAACATAAATGTTTGAAGTGATGGCTATCCTAATTACCCTGATTTGCTCATTACACATTATATGTAGGTATCAAAATATCTCATATACAACTTTATATATCAATTTTTTAAAAATTTAAAAATCAAAAAATACTTTTCTAAAAGAAACCTGTAAGTGCTAATGCCTGTGAAGTAACCATAACACTCATGAAAGGAAAATAAATTTCTATTTGGATAAAAGAAATACATAATATAAATATGATCTTAAAAATCAGAAAAAGCAATCAAAAACCCAAACTAAGAAAATAAAAGCTAAAATTGAGGAAACAGAAATTTTTTTACATGCAAGAAGAATGCATCAACTGAAAAGCTATTCCTTTGAGAAAACCAATAAAAACGACAAGCTTCAGAGCCTGATTATGGCAAAAATAAAATATGCCCACAAGAAAAAATATTCATGATTAGATATGCAAAATGATAACTATCAAAGAAATAAAGATTTTTAAAAAATTGTTTAAGAGCCAGGTATGATGGCTCATGCCTGTAATCCCAGCACTTTGGGAGGCCAAGGCAGGAGGATGGCTTGGGGCCAGGAGTTCAAACAGCCTGTGCACCATGGTGACACCCTGCCTCCCACAAAAAAAACTAAAAAATTAGCCAGGCATGGTGGCTCATACCTGTAGACCTAGCTACTCAGGAGCCTGAGGCAAGATGATTGCTTGAGCCCAGGAGTTGAGGATGCAGTGAGCTATGATTGCACCACTGTACCCTAGCCCGGGTAGTAGAGTGAGACTCTGTCTCAAAAAGAAAAAAATATATATATATGCATATATATATGAATATTATATGCAAATCTATAGAAACAAGTTTGAAAACTAGGAGGAAATTGCTGATTTCCTAGCAAAATACAAATGTCTAAAATTGACCTAAGAAATAGAAAACATTGAAGGGTCAATTTCCATAGAATAGATTTGAAAGGTGATAAACAATAGCTCTCCAAAGATGTCTGTGCTCTAATCCCTGAGTATGGAATAAAGTATGTTATTTTATATGGCAAAAGGAACTTCACAGTTGTGATTAAGGATCTAGACATACGAAAAGTGCCTTGCATTATTCAGGTGGCCCCAGTGATGTAATCGCAAGGGTCTTTACAAGAGGGAGTGTGGTACGCTGAATAATGGCTCCCAAATATATCCAAGTCTTGATCCTTGGATCCTATGAATATTACTTTATATGGCAAAGGGATTTTGCAGGTGTGATTCTACTAGAAATTTTTTTAGATGAAGAGATTATCCTGTATTAGCTGCGTAGGCCCTAAATATAATCACAAGTGTGCTTGTAAGAAGGAGAAAGAGGGAGATTTGACCACAGTAGAGGGTGATGTCATCATGGAAGCAGAGAGGTTTGACGATGCTATACTGCTACCTTTGAAAATGGAGGAAGGTGCCATGAGCCAAGTAATTCAAATGTCCCTAAAAGCTGAAAAAGGCAAGGAAACAGATTCTCCTCCAGAGCTTTCAGAGGGAGTGCAGTCCTGCTGACACCTTGACTTTAGCCCAGTGAAGCTGATTTTGTACTTATGACCTCTATAACTACAAGAGAATAAATTTGTGTTATCTTAAGCCCCTAAATTTGTGGTAATCTGTTACAGTAGAAACAGGAAACTAACACAGGTGAATATTGATCTACCATTAAAACAAGGTGACAGGACCAGATGCTTCATAAAGGTGCTCTCTCTAACTCTTAAATAACAGATAGTTCTAATCCTATTTAAGTTCCTTCATTTATTTTATGAAGTTAGCATAATCCTAATACCAAAGCCAGATGGAGAGTATAAAAATGTAAAACTCTTACAAACGAATCTGGATATAAAAATGCAAATAAATTATTAGTAAACAAAATCTAGCCTTTAATAAAATGAATATTACTAAGTTGTGTATATTTTAGGAATGCAAATGTATTGAGAGGGGACAATGTGCTAGCAGCCCTCACTCTCAGCACCTCCTCGGCCTCAGCATCCACTCTGGCAGCGCTTGAGGGGCCCTTCAACCCACCACTGCACTGTGGGAGCCCCTCTCTGGGCTGGCTGAGGCCGGAGCCAGCTCCCTCTGCTTGCCGGGAGGTGTGGAGAGAGAGGTGAGGGCGGGAGCCGGGGCTGGGCGCGGCGCTCAGGGTCCAGGGCGAGTTCTGGCAGGCGCGGGCTTGGCAGGCCCCACAATCAGAGCAGCCAGCAGGCACTGCCAGTCCAGGGCAGTGAGGGGCTTAGCACCCAGGGCAGCAGCTGCGGTGGGTGTGCCGGAACCCCCGCAGTGCCAGCCCACTAGGGCTCTGCTCGAGTTCTTGCCGGGCCTTATCTGCCTTCCTGCCGGGCAGGGCTCTGGACCTGCAGCCTGCCATGCCCTAACACCCATCCCTGCCTGCGGTGGGCTCTTACGGAGCCTGAGCCTCCCCGAGGAGCATCACGCCCTGCTCCTCAGCGATCGGTCCCATCAACTGCCCGAGGGCTGCGGGTGCACTGGCAGGCAGCTCTGTCCATGGCCCCAGTGCGGAATCCACTAGGTGAAGCCAGCTGGGCTCCTGAGTCTAGTGGGGACTTGGAGAACTTTTATGTCTAGCTAAGGGATCGTAAATGCACCAATCAGCACTCTGTGTCTAGCTCAGGGTTTGTAAATACACCAAT
>NW_012114733.1:4148897-4171944 GCF_000951035.1 Colobus angolensis palliatus | reverse complement strand
GTTTGTAAATACACCAATCAGTACTCTGTATCTAGCTGACCTAGTGGGACTTGGAGAACTTTTATGTCTAGCTAGAGGATTGTAAATGCACCAATCAGCACTCTGTGTCTAGCTCAGGGATTGTAAACACACCAATCAGCACTCTGTCAAAATGGAGCAATCCGCTCTCTGTAATATGGACCAATCAGCTCTCTGTAAAATGGACCAATCAGCAGGATGTGGGTGGGGTCAGATAAGGGAATAAAAGCAAGCTGCCCGAGCCAACCAGAGGCAACCCGCTTGGGTCCCCTTCCACACTGGTGGAAGCTTTGGTCTTTTGCTCTTTGCAATAAATCTTCCTGCTGCTCACTCTTTGGGTCCACGCTGCCTTTATGAGCTGTAACACTCCCCGTGAAGGTCTGCAGCTTCACTCCTGTCAGCGAGACCACGAACCCACCAGAAGGAGGAAGCTCCAGACACATCTGAATATCTGAAGGAACAAACTCCAGACACACCATCTTTGAGACCATCTTTGAGAACTGTAACACTCACCACGCGGGTCCACAACTTCATTGTTGAAGTCAGCGAGACCAAGAACCCACCAATTCCAGACACAGTATGATCTAAAGTCAATCACTTATCACTCATTACAACAGCAAATTATGAAAGATAAACTACATAATCATATCAATTCTTACTGAAAAGGTATTGATAAAATTCATCCATCTCACCTAATAAAATCTCAACATAACATAGAAATAGAAGGAAATCAATGAAAAAACAATGAATGGCAAATACATGAGATATAGTAAGTTCTCATTCATTTAAAATCTATTTAAGTAGTTCCTAGTACCGGGCACACACTGGTGATACAATGGTGAACATGATAGATACAATCTGTGCTCTGCAAAGCTTACAGTACAATGGGAATAATTGGAAATTTATTGGAGGCTTTGACGTGGAAGAAGGATATGGAAACCCATGAGAAAACAGTAAGCTCAGTCAGGGCCATGTGACAATAGAATTCCTGCAGACAGTGACGATTAAATTGAGATCTGAAAAGTGAGAAAGATGTATACAGATTAAAGGGAGGTTGGTTGGAGAAAATATTTCTGGGATACAGAATAACCCTTACAAAGGCCTGGATAGGAAAGAACGAAAGTAAGTCAAGTATGGCGGAAGTACGGAGCAAGAGCTCAGGATGAAGTTATGTGATACAAACTGCTGAGAAAGGCTCAGCCCAGATCAGGAAGGCTTTGGAAGCCAAATCTAGCAGCTTGGACTTTACACTATATGCAATGTGAAGACATGGCTGAGTGTTAAGTAGAAGAGTTGCACTAGTTCTTTTGTTTCCCATACCTCCAGATCCATTCTCCGCCCTGGAAATTAGATCCCCATAGGGTCTGTCACCCACTCTCCCTTGCCTACTGGCTTCCAGATGGGATCAGTCAATGTGGTGCCTTTTCCCTGGGTCCCCTTGCTTCAGTGCTACACCCCTGATAGTAAATGCATCCCTCCTTTAACATAGGTCCTGCCAGGCAGCCCCTTTGTGGCTGCAGCTTTCACTAAGTAACTATTTCTTGTCTCTTCAGGCTACAGATAAAAATGACTTCCCCTGCTTCTAGTCTCTTTAATTCTGCCCACACCTCTGTAAGCAGCTCTTTCATCAAAGCTTTTCATTTGAACCATTTGAATTAAAGTATATTTCCTTTTGGGACATTATAGATACTCAATAAATGTGCACAACCTTCCTTTCTAACTTTGTATATTTCTCAGGATTGTGTTAAGAATCCTGAGTTAATTAAAGTTCCTGGCTAAAGACAAAGCTATGTCTAAATGAAAGCAGCTGTTATCATACTTGCAGATGCCATATTTCTTTAAATAATGAGTTTTACATATTTACTGTAAAGGATTCTTTTGGTTCACATATTATTTCTCCTAAACAGCAAAGGATACCACCTTTAAACCAAACCAAATGAAATCATGCCTCTGAGTAAAGTCATAGAATAATTTTTTTGAAACTTTAAAATTTTAATTTTCTATTAGTAATCTAAAATGAAGCAGAGGCTACACTCCACAGTCTCCAGCAATATGGGAATTGCTATATGTAAGTGTATTAGTCCATTTTCATGCTGCCCAAGACTGGGTGATTCATAAAGAAAAAGAGATTTAGAAACTGGGTGATTATATAAAGAAAAAGAAGTTTAATCCCAGCTACTTAGGAGGCTGAGGCAGGAGAATGCTTGAACCTGGGAGGTGGAGGTTACAGTGAGCCGAGATTGTGCCACTGTACTCTAGCCTGGGTGGCAGGGTGAGACTCTTGTCACAAAAAAAAAAAAAAAAAAAAAGAAGAAGAAAAGGAAGGAAGGAAGGAAGGAGAAAAAGAGGTTCAATGGACTCACAGTTCCACATGGCTGGGGTGGCCTCACAACCATGGTGGAAGGCAAAGGAGGAGCAAAGGCATATCTTGCATGGCAGCAGGCAAGAGAGCATGTGCAGGGGAACTGCCCTTTATAAAACCATCAGATCTTGTGAGAGTTATTCACTATCATAAAAACAGCATGTGAAAAACCTGCCCTCATGATTCAATTACCTCCCATCGGGTCCCTCTCATGACATGTGGGGATTATGGGAACTACAACTCCAGATGAAATTTGGGTGGAGACACAGCCATATTATATCAGTAAGTTCATCCTGAAAGGCTGAGAGTAAAGCAATCATAAAGATGGGGATTTCCTGCTTTTCTCATTCTGTTTATATTTTTACATCCTGTTTTGTCTAAAGTGTTCTTTCTAAACAAAGACCTGGAAAGAAGTCCAAGTAGACTCTGACCTCTCTTGCATCTCCTGTACCCATATTGGATGTATTACAGATATCATACTTCTATGAAAAGAATGCAGGTCTTGGAATCAGGCTGACTTGGGCTCAAATATGAACTTCATCACTAACTAGATATGTGAGCCTTAATTCTTCTATCTTTGTAATGAAAACTTCTTTGGGGTTCTGATCTGGATTAAACAAAACATTGTGTATAAAGCCCCAGGCACATAGTAGGTGCTCAACATAGTAAGTGCTCAATAAGTGGTAGTCACAGTGATATTTATTATGAAGCGGGCCAGACTTTGGGAAGAAGAAAGAAGGGAAAGAAAGATATAGACCAAGTGGGAAGATAATGTCATGGCTTTAATTCACTTTTCATGGAAATTAGAAGAGATTGTGAGTAACAGAAGGTCACTTGGGGAGCTGTCCAGGGTGCAGAGGATGCCAAGAAATATTCATCTGATTGAAGAAGAGAGTTCAAAGTTCATTAAAACTTCTGTTTACATTTGAGCAAAACCTCCTCTTAATGATTACTCTCAAAAGTTGCAAGCTAAAGTAACTAGATAATTTAATAAGTATATAGATACCAGGTCTGAGGCTCAGAAGGACTGTCCAGGGTGGGTCACCAAGCTCCAGACCACCAGACTAGGGACAAGAGTTAGGCTGCAATTCCCAGGAAGGAAGAATGGCAGCCATTATCCCAGAGGAATATAGAATAGGCTATATTCTATAGGGTGGAGGGAGGAAACTAGAGAACAGTACCTGGCAACAGGGACTGCAGGGGTAGCTGGTTTTGTTTGTGTGTTTGCTTCCCAGGAACAATTTCCATATCTTTGGGTGACAGATCCGTATTTTACTTTGCCAAAATTACCTCTCCTAGTGAAGGTGCAGGCCTTCCCAAGACTGACTGATTCATTTTCTTCCTTTGAATGTTGAATCTTCAGGAGATATTTAAAAATGAAAAATGGTCAGTATGAATTCCTCTGAGCAGGAGTGCTTTGCCGAGCCCCTATTCCATCCTTATTACCAGATCCTGTTGTTTCCTAAGCTAGATTCTCCAGGTTTCTTGTAGTTCTGTGAATTGCTCAATATCCTTCCAACAAATCCATTTTCTACTTAAGTAAGTAAAAGACAGAGACCCAGTCACTCATCCCTGGGACACTGACTCACAACACAGTTTATATGAAAAGAGGGGATGCTCACCATCCCCTGAAGTTCAAGACCAGGAAGGAAGAATGAAAGCCATTATCCCAGAGGAATATAGAATATATATATATTCTATATTATATATAGAAACATAGTGGGACTCTGTCTCTACAAAAAAAAGAATTCTAAAAATTAGTCAGGCTTGGTAGCACACACCTGTACTCCCAGCTACTCGAGAGGCTGAAGCCAGAGGATCACTTGAGGCCAGGATATCGGGGCTGCAGTGAGCCATGATTGCACCACTGCACTCCAGCCTGGGTGACAGAGTGAGACTTTGTCACAAAACATAACAAAACAAATAACTAAATAACAAAACAAATAACAACTCCTGGGAAAGCTGACTTTTAGCTTAAGTCCTGCCCTTCAATATTCTCTATATTGTAAGGTGCTAACAATTTGCAAACTAGATTCCTAAGTTTCCTAACTAGGTGGTTTCCAGTTAGATTTTCCCAAAGGCAGGTCTTGGAGAAAGACCAGAAGGCAAAAGGAAGAGAGAAGCTATTTTTTTCCCCCATTTTCTGTTTCTGGATCCAGCAGTAGCCACAGGCAGCCATAGGATACAGAAGTCTTGGCAGTGAGTCCAGTAACATCAAGGGGACTATGGGCTCCCAAGTTCTTGCAGCTTCTGTAAATGTACAAATTCTCACCCTTTTGAAAGGTAACAGCAGCAGTGGTTTCAATAGCAACAGCAGCAGCATTCACAAAAGGATGCTGGCAACCTCAGCAACACAGTTCTTTTGAATTCTGGGTACCATCACTGGCTCTTTTTGTCCCTCCTTGGATTTTATTCTCTCTGTTTGAATGCCTAGAGAAATTCTGCCTTTCTAATTGAACACCAGTTAATAACTGAGAGTGATTTACTAGTAAACTTTTGGTGGGAATGTTAACACATGAGTACAATCAGTAAGATGCAATCCAATTGAACAGACTTGTGTTTGAACCAGGCTCCCCCACCTATTAGCAGTGTCATCTTAGGCAAATAACTTAACCAAGCCTCAGTTTTCCTTATCTGTAAAATAGGGATGATAGAATCCCTCATAGGAATGTTACATAAATTATGACATAATGTTTTATATATAATGATATAATGTATGTAAAAAGTACCTGGCAAAAAGGCATTCAATAAATTTTGGTTTCCTACATCTCTTTCACCCAGCACTTGCTTGGTTATGGCTTGGGTGCATGAACACAGACACATTCCAGAGATGTTTGTCTCAGTCAAGCTTCTATCAGGAACTAGGGTACAATAGAAGTGGATTACATGAGGAAGTCAGATATGGAGGAAAAATTAAGTAGTTGCTGACAGGGAGTGTTAAATGAGATTTCCAGAAAGGACACTTCTCAGAAGAGAAACATGATGGAAAAAAATTTTTAAACCCTCACTTAGTGACAACCTAGTTCAAATCACAAACATAGGTCTATACTTAGAAAAATTATGTTCCTACATAAGCATGGGAATTAAGACATTCTTTGGAAGAAAGAAACCCTGGCTGCTGGTCTTATTGTGGATACCTTTGTAATTCACTTGGAAGATGGAACAGATTGTTGTTGTTGTTGTTGTTGTTGTTATTGCTGTTATTATTTGAGACAGGGTCTTACTCTGTCACCTAGGCTGGAGTGCCGTGGCACAGTCTAGGCTCACTGAAATCTCCACCTCCCAGACTCAAGTGATCCTCCCATCTCAGCCTTTCAAGTAGCTGGGACTACAGGCACGCCACCACACCCAGCTAATTTTTTGCTTTTGTTTTTTTGTATTTTTCATAGAGACAGCTTTTCACCATGTTGCCCAGGCTTGTCTTGAACTCCTGAGCTCAAGCAATCTGCCTGTCTTGCCCTCTTATAGTGCTGGGATTACAGGCATTGAGCCACCGCACCCTGGCCAGAAGATACAAAATTATTTTGTATCTGTCTGTGGAGATATTTCACACTTACTATAATTTAGTATAAGTCATGGTGAATGTAGAGAGACAAATATGGCTTTTCACAAGGTGCCTCTTTGACCCTTCAGAGCACTACATCTCTAAAATGAAGTATTTGGAGTCCAAAAGATATAAATAAGATAAGAGGTCATAACGGTGTCTTCATGAGAAAAGATTAGGAATTAAAGATGCCTACGCTGAAACAGAATTATAAGATATAGTACTGGATGATGCTTTAAAGACTCTCACCTCCCACACTTATATTTTAGATGTGAAAATCTAAGCTCAGAGGAGGAAACTGTTCTTAAATTACACAAAAATTTGGAGGCAGAAATGTCACCAGGTTTCTTATATCTGGGAAAGAGACCCAAAAAAGGTGTTATCCTTCTGGAACAGTCTTGGCCAGAGGCTTTCTCCTCTAAGAGTGGGACTGGACGATGGAGCCAGGTCAGTGGTGGGTCTGTGCCATTGGCTAGTGGAGAGCTCACACATAAAAATATGCCACCCTTTGAGTGCAGCCACTGATGCTACAATCTAGTACTGAGTAAATGGACATTTGATTTTACATATCTCCTTCAATATATTTCATCATAATATTAACAACTGTCATAACTACAAATTATCAAAAATTCCCTACTTTTGAAAAATATACATAAAATGAAGAATGATGGCTCTTCTCTGTCCTAGCAAGGGACAAAGATTGGCCTAGAAAGCAGGTCTCTTGATATCCAGTCCAATGTCTTTCCAGTTTCCCCAAAATAATAGTACTATTCAAAGGTATTAAAATATAGTGCCTTACATGGGTCCAAAAGGCAGATTTTGTTCTTGCTTGAAAAGAGAGCTGTAATAAGTAGTCTAAATTTCTAGCAGGCACAGTAGAAGAACCTAAGGTAAATGTTTTAATTTTATGCTAATGGTTACTAAGGATTATCATAGAATTACCATTTTTGGAGAGCTTGAAAAATAGGTGTGACAATTTGAGGGATGAAAAGATAACCAAAAAATAAATTTAGCTCCTGCTGTTGCCACTGAATGTGATGACAAGTGATACAGAAAGGTCATTCTCACAAGACCTAGGCTAGGCCAAGTAGAGTGAAGAGGAGACATCGCACCAGCATTAAACTTAAGAAATCAGGTATGTAGGTGGCTGTTGTGGTTGCTTTTAACGACTAGTTAAAAATAGTTATTTGAAATACACTAATAATTCACATACACACAATTCACTCACTTAAAAGTGAACAGATCGATGGTGTTTACTATATTCACAGAGTTGTGTAACTTCCACCAGAATATTGGAATATTTTCATGACCTCAGATTAAACCCCATACCCATTAGCAGTTCCTCCCTTTCTCTCCCTTCATCCCACCCCAGACCCTGGCAACCACTAATCTTGCCTATTCTGGACCTTGCATATAAATACACTCACACAAAAAAATCAATGATATGTAGTCTTTTGTATCTTGCTTCTTTCACTTAACATAATGTATTACAGGCTCCTTCATGTTGCAGTATGTACCAGTACTTCATTGCTTTATACTGTCAAATAATATTCCATTATATAGAGTGTATACTGAGGAGTGAATAACTGGGTCATACAGGAACTCTACGTTTAATCTTTTGAGGAACTTCCAGATTATTTTCCAAAGTGGCTGTACCATTTCACATCCCTATCAGCAAGATCTGAAGGTTACAACTCTCCACATCTTTTTCAATACTTATTATTATGTCTCTTTTGTATTTTAACCATCCTATCATGTATGAAGTGATATCTCACTGTGGTTTTGATTTGAATTTCCTGATAGATAATGATATTGACTCTTTTCATGTATTATTGGCTATTTGCATATTTTCTTTGAGAAACTGCCTTTTATTGAAAGATAGTTTTGCTGGACATAAATTACTTGATTAACAACTTTTTGTCTTTCAGTACCTTCAAAATGTTACCTTCCTGCCTTCTGGCATCCATTAGTTCTGATGAGAATTCAGTTATAAGTAGCATTGGCATTTCACTATACATGATCAGTCCTTTTTCTCTTACGCTTTCAATATTTTTGCTTTTGCTTTGGCTTTGGCTTTGAACATTTTTATAGTAATGTGCTGTGTATGGATTTCTTTGCATCTATCTCACTTAGAATTAATTGAGTTTCTTAGATATGTAGAGTAATAATTTGTATGAAATTTGGGGACTCTTCGACCGTGAATTCTTTGAATACTTTCTGCTCTATTTTCTGTCTCCTCTCCTTATAGTACACCAATTACACTTATGTCTGCACTGTTAGTGGTGTCCCACGTTTCCCTGAGGCTCTGATACTTTTTTCCCATTATTTTTCTCTCTGTTCTTGAGATAGTATAATCTCTCTCAGTCTCTCTTCAAGTTTACCAATTTTTTTCTTCCACCAAAACCAATACTTGAAGGTACCAAATAGAGAACAAAAACAGATACTGAGGGAAGTCAATGCTGCACAGAAAAGAACAAACATCAGCTCCCACTTGTGTGTGTGGGTTTTCACCACATGGGGTGACTAACACTCTGATAGAAAATCCTAGTTTTACTGGCTTAAGAATCAGAGAAAAGGACTTGTGTTTGGAGAACTAGATCCATTGCAAAGTGAAGAAGGAACTCCCAGAAAGGATAGAGCCAAAGAATGGGTCTCATACTCTAGGTACAAAATTTTCCCAGATCTCTGCGTGATCCTTAAACATGACTATTGGGGAAAGACTCAAAGCAAATTAGTTAAAGTTAAAAGAATTGAAGTAAAATTTCAGCTACACTCATCACAGTGGAGATACAGTGCTACAGTTTGATTCTATAAAAGTTAAATATATGCTTAAAATCAGTAGTATTCAGAGGAATATTCAGATTCTGGAACTTCTACAACACATCATTCACAATATTGAGGATGCAACCCAAAATTATACAACATTCAGGCCGGGCGCAGTGTCTCACACCTGTAATCCCAGCACTTTAGAAGGCTGAGGCAGGCAGATCACCTGAGGCCAGGACTTCAAGACCAACCTGCCCAACATAGTGAAACCCCATCTCTACAAAAATACAAAAATTAGCTCGGCATGATGGTGGGTTCCTGTAATCCCAGCTACTCAGGAGGCTGAGGTGGGAGAATCGTTTGAACCCGGGAGGTGGAGGTTGCAGTGAGCTGAGATTGCACCATTGCACTCCAGCCTGGGTGACAGAGCAAGATTCCATCTTAAAAAAAAAAAAATTATACAACATTCAAATAAGCAGGAAAACATGACCAATTCGTAAGAGAAAGATTAATAGAAAACAAGCTAGGATGACCCAGATGTTGGCCAACAATTATTTTAAAGTGTATATTAAAATGATGCTCAGTGGTAAAAAGGAAAATATGCTCACAGCTAATAAAAGGTGGGAAATTTCAGCAGAAGAAAAGAGATTATTTTTTTAAAGCCCAAATACAAATTCTAGAACTGAAAAACAAAATAGCTGAAATATAAAATGAACTGGGTAAGCTTAAGAACAAAATGGAATGATGCAGGAAAGAAACAATGGACTTAAAAGTCAATAGAAATTATCTGATTTGAAGACTGCAGAGAAATAAATTTTAATTAAAAAACCCCATGGATCTGTGAGACAATTCAAAATTGAAGACCTGAAAGAAGATGAGAGAGAGAACTGAGAGGAAAATACATGGCCCAAATTCCCTAAATGTGGCATAAAACATAGAGTTACAAATTTATGAAGCTTAGAAAGAATAAGTAGAAAAAACACTCCTACTTATATCATAATCAAGCTATGGAAGAAAAATATTTGAAGGCAAAGATAAAGGACACATTGAATACAGGAAAACAATTAAAATGATGGCTGCTTTCTCATAAGAAGCAATAGAAGGGGGGTCAGAAGACAGTGAAACAGTATCTTTAAAGTACAAGGGAAAAGCTTGTCCACTTGGAATTCTGTATTCCGCAAAAATATCTTTCATTATTGAAGGTGAAATAAGAGTTTCAGAGAAAAAAAAAATAAGAGAATTTATAATCACCATATCTGTGGTGAAACAAAACAAACAAACAACAAAACTAAAGTAAATTCTTCTAGTCTAAAAGGAAATAAACCTTCCTATGTGCCAGGGCCAACCTTAGGCACAGAAATACAAGTTTGAGTATAATGAGGTTCACTAGGCAGTTTATAGCTTACAGATGAAATGGAAACCAAACATTGTACTTCATGGCAGTACCAATGGGAGCAGGAATGCCTGGCCTCAATAATAATAGGAGCCAGAAACCACACATGTATTTACTAAAACGTCTTTCAAGAGGGCACACCTATAAGTCTCTGCATTTTGCCACTTACACAACTTCATCTTTGAGTGCTTACATAGGGTCAGATTACCTAACAATAGCTGTAAGCAAGAGAAAATTGGAGGAGGAGAGAATTAATAGATACCTGAGACAGGATATGAGGGCTAAGCTTTAGATTTTTCTATCCTGACTCGACCCAGGGTATTTGGTTTCTATTGTTTTTCACTAAATGAAGATAGGTCTTTCAACAATCCCACCTTCTGTGGAATTAGCAGAAAATAAATCAAGAACAAGAGACTCAAATGTACCTATTTACAGTAGGTACATTGCTGAAGTCACACTGTAACTGCCCAATGGGTTCCTTTTGCCTGCTGCCCAGATAAACTCAATGTATTAAGACAGAGGAATTGTAATAGACAAATAGTTTAATTCATGCACAGCCAGCTAAACAGGAGACAGAAAATTCAGAGATTGGAGTTTTTTAAGGGCAATTTGGCAGGTAGGGGGCCAGAGAACAAGAAGTGCTGATTAGTTGGGTTGGAGATGAAATCATTGGGTGTCAAAGTGGGTTCTTCTTGCTGTCTTCGGTTTCTGGACAGGATTGCAGAACTGATTTAGCCAGATTACTGGCCTGGATGGCGCTAGCTGGTGCATCAGAACTTTAGGGTCTGAAAAATATTTCCAGCACCAATCTTAGGTTTTACAATAGTGGTGTTATTCCTAGGAGCAATTGGGGAGGTTTGGAATCATGTGGTCCCTGGCTGTATGACTTCTAAACCATAATTTCTAATCTTGTTGCCAACTTGTTAGTCTTACAAAGGCAATCTGGTCCCCCCACAAGAAGGACATTCATTTCTGGAAGGGGCTGTTACCATCTTTGTTTCAACGTTAAACCACAAACTGAAGTCCTCCCAAAAGTTAGTCTGGCCTTTGCCCAGGAATGAACAAGGGCAGTTTGGAGGTTGGAAATCAGATGGAGTCAGTTAGGTCAGATCTCTTTCACATCATAATTTTCTCACTGTTACAATTTTTGCAAAGGCAGTTTCAATACCAGAGTTAGATCAACAAATATTTTGAAAATGGGAAAAAGGGCCTTTTCAAATTAATTTTTTAAAGAGATAACACCAGAAGGTCTTGTATGGGGTAGAAAAGCAATAGGAAAATGATATAATATGATGGTTCTGTGAAACAAGTGGGTCAGAGATAAGTGTTTACAGGTCAGGGGCTGGCGGCAACAGAATGAGCTCTTGGAAGTGGCTGGCTTTGTGTGTTGGGTCCATATGCTGGTGCACCCATGTGGCTGCATACCTGATCTGGGTGGGTGCTGAGGCTAGGGAGCCTGAGGCATTGTCATCCCTGACCATTGCCTAGGCATTTCTTGTGGCCTGCTAGAGACCAGTCCCACGCCCTTGTACCCTCCCTCCCCTGCACTCTCTAAGAAGTTCATCTGCTCCTTCCAGGACTGTATGTAGCACCAATTACAATAAGGTCCAGATGCTTGAAGAGCACCTATGCAGGCACACGAGGAAGAGACCATTCATTTGTGACTATGAAGGGTGTGGCAAGACTTTCCTCAGGGTCTACCACCTGAGTCACAACATCCTGATTCATATAGGAGAAAAGCTGTTTATGCACTAGTGGCTGTGACAGAAAATTCAACACAAAATCAAACTTGAAGAAATATTTTGAACACAAAGATGAGATTCAGCAAACAACATGCATGCAATTTTGAAGGCTGTAAAAAGATCTTTAAGGATCAGTAGCTGAAAATCCATCAGTGCCAGCACACCAATGAACCCAGAAAGGACGTGGGAAATACTGCCTGACCCAGCAGGCTAAAACAACACAAAGAGGTCCAGGAGGGCTAGATGTCAAAAGAGATGTTCCCTTTGTGGCAAAAACATGGGTTGAACTTCCAAAATATGTGAGGCAAAAAACCCATACAGAGGAAATAACATGGGAATATGGCAGAAAACTTTTAAACACAAAGATTATCTTAAGCAATATATGAAAACTTTTGCTCCAGAGAGAAATATTTGCCAATGTCCAAGAGAAGGCTGTGGTAGAACCCACATGACTGTATTTAATCTACAGAGCCATATCCTCTCTTTTCATGAGGAAAGGCCCCTATTTGTGTGTGACCATCCTGGCTGTGGCAAAAGGTCTGCAATGAAAGTCTCCCATAGACATACCATTGCGACAAGAAGAGAATTAAACTCAAAGTAAAACCAACTCATGAAAAACGGAGTTCGGTGGGGTGTAGTAGCTCATGCCACTTTGGGAGGCCGAGACAGGTGGATCACTTGAGGTTAGGAGTTTGAGACCAGCCTGGCCAACACGGCAAAGCCCCGTCTCTACTAAAAATACAAAAATTAGCTGGGCGTGGTGGCGTGTGCCTGTAATCCCAGCTACTCGGGAGGCTGAGGCAGGAGAATTGCTTGAATCCGGGAGGCAGAGGTTGCACTGATTCCAGTCATGCCACTGCACTCCAGCCTGGGTGATGAAGCGAGACTCCATCTCAAAAAATAAAAATAAAAATAAAAGTAAAACTGGAGTTTGGCCTCTGGTCTCAGTGGATATACCCTTCTAAAAGGAAACAAAAACAAGGTTTACCTTTGTCTAAAAATGGAAAGACAGTGAACTGTACTAGAGACATGGTGCAATAACTTACCCTCAACTAAATACCACATTACTTTGTTTAAAGGACTACAAACCAGTGAACTTTCTTTCTTTCAGAAGCATATTTTTTAATTAAAATCACTGATGCAGAACAACAATGTGTTTTCCATGTGCACTTGGTTAACACCTACATCTTTACTATGTCTCCTATGAGCAGGTACTGGGCACAGAGGATGCAAAAAAATAGAAATAAAAATGAGGCACCATCAGGGATTTCCTCCAGGAGGCAGTGTCACTTTAGGAAGACACCAGTGACCCAGGGATTATGTTACCAGCTTCAATTCAGTCTAGATTCCTGGCCCTCAGAGAGACATGACTGCTGAGGGCAGTAGCCTAAAAAAGGAAACCCCTGGCCCTTTGGCTGGATGCCTCTGTGCACCCCTCTGGGCCCACCCTCCACCTCCCACAACCCTGCTTTATAACCACAGAGGCTGACTTTCTAGGCTGCTCCACTGGGCAAACTTGCTGTCAGTCAAGGTGGTAGGATTTAGTGAGCTTTCACCAAGCGATGCTTCACGTCCAACAACCTCAAATTATTACACTAAATATCTCTTCCTGTTTCATGTTACATAAGGGCTTGCGGTAGGTGGTACATCTGTGGCTCTATGGCTCAGCTGCAGTGTGGTGACACCGCAGGTCTGTTCCATATGTCTGTCTTCTCATCCAGGGACTCCTGCTAAAGGATCAATCACTCCTGGGGCATACACTGAGGTTACAGCTTTTCTTTCCTGAGCTTCCTCCTTACCAGGATTTTGTGGTTGGCAGATTTCCTGTACTGAATCCTTAGCTGCTGCCTAACAATCCCTTCCTAGAGCTGTGTTCTCTAGGCCCAGTCTCTGCTCCTCCTTAACTCTTGGCTACAGAAAGTAGCACCATCCTTGAAAGAAATGCAGCCCTGCCACTACTGCGATCCTTGTCTGGTGAGCCTGGTGTTGGACTTCTCTGACCTGTAAGATTATACCTTTGTATTGGTTTGAGCCACTAGGTTTGTGGTTATTTATTACGGAAGCAATAGAAAAGTAATAAACTCTCTCTCCTGTTTTCAGGAAGTAGATGAAATCTTGAGCCTTGAGAGGCACACCCCTGGAATGATGAAAAGAATGCAACCACTGAGTGTGCCAAGTAGCTTAGCATCATCCGCTTAGCTCTTCCTGAGACTGACTGTAAACCGCTCTTCCTGAGATTTTAAACCACTCTTCCTGAGATTGTAAACATTGCTCAAGGCGTTTACCTTAGACATAAGGCAATTTGCAGACTCTATAAAATATCCCCTACGGTGGGTAAAACTCATTGCTCAATCAGTCAAACAATAAGGCCTTGTGTAAAAGGAAAAATAATGTGAGTTGGGGCAGCCCAAGTGGGAAATGCCTCTGCATAGGGGAGTGGCATGGGAAAACAACACTAGTGGAAAGGAGTAGGGTGGGTTCCATGGTGGGGATGAAGTTGCCCAAAGTAACTACCCTAACAATAGATGGTCTGGAAGAAAAGGACCATAGGCTGGTGCAGAAGCTATACCCAAAGTCAGACTACAAATCCTCAACTGTATCTTCTCCCTCCTCATTTCTCACCATGCTCAGTCCAGCAATACTCCAAGGAAGAACACATCTTTGGTGTAGCTCCCACGTATCTTCTCTCCTGGCTTGTGATATGCACCTGTCATAACTTCCTGGGAGTTGAAGACTGAAGGCTGTTTATCTTAGAATATGCTGTTTCCCTTAAAATGTTCTCAGATATGAACCAATTCTGGACATTCCTACAGACTGGTGGTTCTCAAATCTCTTCTGCAGAATCCTAGAATCTTGAGGCCTCCCACAAATGGGATAGTTTAAGCAATAGTGATCTTCCCCTTACTTCTCCTTCGACTGTAGGAGCTCTGCATCTATATGTTGACATGTATGAATTCTGTGTTAAGATTTTATTTGATGAAAGCTTGTTCTTTTAAGAAAAATCTGAAAACTACTGAGCTAAACCAAGTTTAGTAGTACATGGAGAGAATATTTTCTGTCCCAGATTTGCCTGAGAGCTCACTATAGAAAAGACTGGGCATTTGATGCCAAGTACAGTAGTCCCCCTTATCCAGGGGGGATACATTCCAAGATGCCCAGTGGATGCCTGAAGCCATGGATAGTACCAAACCCTCTATATTATATCATTTTCCCCCATATATACATACCTTTGATAAAGTTTAGTTTATAAATTGGTAGAGTAAGAGATTAATAACAATAAAATAGAACAGTTATAACAAAATACTGTAATAAAATTTATGTGAATGTGGTCTCTCTCTCATTCTCAAAATACTGTAATATTTTCAGACCACTGTTAAATGCAGAAAGTCAAACTGCAAATAAGCAGGGAGTACTGTATCTGCTATTTCTCAACTGGTGCAGCTTATGGATTACTTTTCTAGGCACCAGGGATGGAAACAGAGAGGGAACTTGACCTCTGTGATTTCCACAAAACAAACAAAAACCAGGCTTATTGGTGTATAGCAGACTAGACGGTTCTAAATCCTGGCACCATTCCTTTGACAGGCAGCATTTTCCTTTCTAACTGCATCTCTTTTCAAAGAAAGAATGAAAAGAGGTTGAGAGTAAAATCAAACATGGGCTTGATGATCTCCCAGGAGGGCAGTTGTCTGCTGCCCAGCACTTCTCTTCACGCATAAATCCACAATACAGCAGGTTGGTATATGTCCAGTGATCACTGAATAAAGGGCATGAGGAGCACAGGCAGACTACATATTCCAGAGATTTTCATTTTTATATACTGGATGCTAACAAGCAAACTTCTAATGGAGGATTCACTGATTATTTTTAAAAAGGGTTAAATACGTGTGCTAAAAAAAAGTGTGAAGTAAAATTTTTCAGAATTGGCTACGGAGCATAACTCACTCTTCATACCATGTGGGGATGGTAGGCGTTCTAGAATATCTTCCCTCTATCTCTCAGCTCTTCTCTCCCTCCCTCTTCTTCTCAATCCAATCATCTCCCCCTCACAGAACTCTCACTATGTGTCACTTCCTGGTATCCCTGTTCCCTTCCTCAAGACATACCATCCTTACCTCTCCACAGTACAATGTAGATTCCAGTCCTAAGTCGTCCAGAATCTTGCAACCTGTCACCCGAGACTTCGTATGCCTGTCACTAGGGGATCTGCTTTGGCTTCTGCTCAGTGTCCTCCATGAGGAAGCTCTGGTACCTTTGAAAGGGAGAGAAAGGAAATGATGGTGCTTCAATTTCAGCTCAGTCTCTTTCCACTAAAGTTTCTTCACAAGAAGGCAAACACAACTTATTAATGAAAGAATGTCTCTTTTCTTCCTACTAGCTGTTCTGGTCTATGTGAGGAAAACAGATCTTTATCATCTCGATTGTGACCCGACTTCTTGTGAAATAATCGCGTTGGTGTAATGATGCTAAAATACTTGATTTCTTTCCTGACCTGGATTTTTCAAATTAATGGTGTTTTATCATTATCTTTTTCTTGTAAGGACTAGCTTATTTGCCTTGTGACCAGAGAACATGGTTTGGTTGAAACAGCTTTTAAAAAAATGTCCACTTAAAAGTAATTTTTTAAAACTGAGGTAAAATTCGCATGATATAAAATTAACCAATTTAAAATGTACAATTCAGTAGCATTTAGTACATTCACAATATTGTGTAAACATTACCTGTGTCTAGTTCCAAACAGTTTCATCACTCCAAAAGGAAATCTTGTATGCATAGAGCATCCATTCCCCATTTTCCCTTACCTCTAGCCCCTGGCAACCATCAATTTGCTTTCTATTTCTGTGGATTGTCCTTTCTGGATATTTCATATAAATGGAATCATACATTATGTGATATTTTGTGTCTGGCTTCTTTCACTTAGCATAATGTTTTTATTCATGTTGTAGCAAGTGTAACTACCTTATTTCTTTTTATGTCTGAACAATATTCTATTATGTGGATATGACACATTCTGTTTATTTATTCATCAGTTGGTGAACATTTTAATTGATTCTACCACTTGGCTATTGTGAATGGCATTACTGTAAACATTTAGGTACAAGTTTTCATTCAAATACCTGATTTCTATTCTTCGAGTATATACTTTGGGATGGAATTGCTGGGTCATATGGTAATCCCATGTGTAACTTTTTAAGGAACCACCAAACTGTTTTATGTAGTGGCTGCACCATTTTACATTCCCACCAGAATATATGAGGGTTGCATATTCTTCACATACTCAACAATAGTTATTTTTCCTTTTTTTTTTTTAAAAAAATGTACACGCATCCTACTGGATGAAAAGTAGTAATTCACTGTGGTTTTGATTGGCATTTCCCCAATGATTGATGAAACTGAACATGTTTTCATGTGCTTGTTAGCCATTTGTATATCTTCTTTGGAGAAATAACCATTGAAAACTTTTGCCCATTTTAAAATTGGGTTACCTTTTTGGTTTTGAGTTATAAGAGTTCTTTATATATTCTGCATATTAGATCCTAATTAGATATATGATTTGCAAATATTTCCTTCCATCCTGTAGGTTGTATTTTCACTATCTTGATAGTGTCATTGAACCACAAATATTTTAATTGTATTCAAGTCTAGATGTGGTGGCTCATGCTTGTAATCCCAACACTGTAGGAGGACAAGGCAGGAGGATCACTTGAGACAATTAGCTTAGGAAACATTACAAAACCCTGTCTCTATAAAAAATACAAAAATTAGCTGTGTGGGCTCGGCGCGGTGGCTCAAGCCTGTAATCCCAGCACTTTGGGAGGCCAAGATGGGCGGATCACAAGGTCAGGAGATTGAGAGCATCCTGGCTAACATGGTGAAACTCCGTCTCTACTAAAAAATACAAAAACAAAAACTAGCCGGGCGAGGTAGCGGGCACCTGTAGTCCTAGCTACTTAGGAGGCTGAGGCAGGAGAATGGCGTAAACCTGGGAGGTGGAGCTTGCAGTGAGCTGAGATCCGGCCACTGCACTCCAGCCCGGGTGACAGAGCGAGCCTCCGTCTCAAAAAAAAAAAAAAAAAAGTTAGCTGTGTGTAGTGGCATGCACCTGTCATCCCAGCTACTTGGGAGGCTGAGGTGGGAGGACTGCTTGGGCCCAGGAGGTCAAGGCTGCAGTAAGCCAAGATGTGCCATGCACTCCAGCCTAGGCAACAGAGCAAGACTCTGTCTCAAATAAATAAATAAATAAATAAATAATTGTAATGAAATTCAATTTACCTATTTTGTTTTTACTTCTGCTTTTGTTGTCATATCTAAAAAAATCTATTACCAAATCTAAAGTCACGAAGATTTACTCCCATATTTTCTTCTAAGAGTTCTATAGCTTTAACTCTTACATTTAGATTTTTAATCCATTTTGGTATATTTCGTATATGGCATGAAACAGAGGTCCAACTTCACTCATTTGAATGTTGATATTCGGCTGTCCCAACACTATCTGTCAAAAAGACTATTGCTCAGGACAATTCCTTTCCTCATTGATTTTTACTCCCTTGTCAAGAACCAATTGATCATAGTTGTGAAGGTTTATTTCTAGACTCTCAAATTTATTTCACTTATTTATATGCACATCCTCTGTCAGTATCATACTTTATTACTGTTACTTTATGGTAAGGTTTGAAATTGGAAAATGTGAGTACTTTATTATTTTTCAAGATTGTTTTGCTTTTCTGGGTCTAAAATTCTATATCAATTTTAGAATCAGCTTCTCAATTTCTACAAATAATTCAGCTGGAATTCGGCCTACAGAATGTGTAGAATATTTAGATCAATGTGAAGCATGTTACTATTTAATAATATTAAGCTTTCTTGGTGATAAACATAGGATGTCTTTCCATTCATTTAAATCTTTTTAAATTTATTTCAACAACATTTTGTAGTTTTCAGTATTCAATTCTTTCACCTCCTTAGTTAAATTTATTCCTAAGTATTTCATTTTTGACACAATTGTAAATAAAATTGGTTTCTTATTTTTTTTGAGACATTTATATTGTATAAAAATACAATTGATTCTTTTTTTTTTTTTTTTGAGATGGAGTCTCGCTCTGTCGCCCGGGGCTGGAGTGCAGTGGCCGGATCTCAGCTCACTGCAAGCTCCGCCTCCCGGGTTCACGCCATTCTCCTGCCTCAGCCTCCTGAGTAGCTGGGACTACAGGCGCCCGCCACCTTGCCCGGCTAGTTTTTTGTATTTTTTAGTAGAGACGGGGTTTCACCATGTTAGCCAGGATGGCCTCGATCTCCTGACCTCATGATCCGCCCATCTCGGCCTCCCAAAGTGCTGGGATTACAGGCTTGAGCCACTGTGCCCGGCCACAATTGATTCTTAAGTGCTGCTCCTGTATCTGCAGCTTTGCTAAATTCATTTATTATCTCTAACAGTTTTTTGTGGGTTCTTTGAGATTTTCTATATATAGAATTATGTCATCTGCAATAAAGATAATTTTATTTCTTTCTCTTCCAATTTGCCTGCCTTTTATTTCTTTTTTTCTTTTTTTGCCTAATTGTTCTGGCTAAAATTTCTGGTATGATGTTGAACCAAAGTTTGAAAATGGGCATTCTTCAGCAGACACCTCATATAGGAGAGCTCTGGCTGGCATCTGGCAGGTGTCCCTCTGGGACGAAGCTTCCAAAGGAAGAACAGGCAGCAATCTTTGCTGTTCTGCAGACTCCGCTGGTGATACCCAGGCAAACAGGGTCTGAAGTGGACCTAAAGCAAACTCCAGCAGATCTGCAGCAGAGGGGCCTGTTAGAAGGAAAACTAACAAACAGAAAGGAAGAGCATATCCATTTAGAGACTCCATCTGAAGGTCACCAACATCAAAGACTAAAGGTAGATAAATCCACAAAGATGGGGAGAAACCAGAGCAAAAAGGATGCAAATTCCAAAAACAAGAATGCCTCTTCTCCTCCAAAGGATCATAACTCCTCTCCAGCAAGGGAACAAAACTGGACAGAGAATGAGTTTGATGAATTGTCAGAAGTAGGCTTCAGGAGGTGGGTAATAATAAGCTCCTCTGAGCTAAAGGAGCATGTTCAAATCCAATGCAAGGGAGTTAAGAATGTTGAAAAAAAGTTAGATGAATTGCTAATTAGAATAACTAGTTTAGAGAAGAACTAAATGACCTGACAGAGCTGAAAAACACACCAGGAGAACTTGGTGAAGCATACACAAGTATCAATAGCCGAATCAACCAAGCAGAAGAAAGGATATTAGAGATTGAAGATCAACTTAATGAAGTAAAGCGTGAAGACAAGAACAGAGAAAAAAGAATGAAAAGGAACGAACAAAGCCTCTAAGAAATATGAGACTGTGTGAAAAGACCAAACCTACATTTGACTGGTGTACCTGAAAGGGATGGGGAGAATGGAACCAAGCTGGAAAACACTCTTCAGGATATTATCCAGGAAACTTCCCCAACTTAGCAAGACAGGCCAACATTCAAATTCAGGAAATACAGAGAACAACTCAAAGATACTCCTCGAGAAGAACAACCCCAAGACACATAATCATCAGATTCACCAAGGATGAAATGAAGGAAAAAATGTTAACAGCAGCCCGAGAGAAAGGTCAGGTTACCCACAAAGGGAAGCCCATCAGACTAACAGTGGATCTCTCTCCAAAAACCCAACAAGCCAGAAGAGAGTGGGGGGGCAATGTTCAACACTGGTAAGGAAAAGAATCTTCAACCCAGAATTTCATATCCTGCCAAATGAAGCTTCATAAGTAAAGCACAAATAAAATCCTTTACAAACATGCAAATACTGAGAGATTTTGTCACCACCAGGCCTGCCTAACAAGAGCTCCTGAAGGAAGCACTAAACATGAAAAGGAACAACTGGTACCAGACACTGTAAAAACATACCAAATTGTAAAGGCCATGGACAGTATGAAGAAACTGCCCATTAGTTGATACAGGCAAAATAACCAGCTAGCATCATAATGACAGGATCAAATTTACACATAACAATATTAACCTTAAATGTAAATGGGTTAAATGCACCAATTAAAAGACACAGACTGTAAAATTGGATAAAGAGTCAAGACCCATCAGTGTGCTGTATTCAGGAGACCCATCTCACGTGCAGAGGCACACACAGGCTCAAAATAAAGGGATAGAGGAATATTTACCAAGCAAATGGAAAAAAAAAAAAAAAAAAAGCAGGAGTTGCAACCCTAGTCTCTGATAAAAACAAACTTTAAACAAAGATCAAAAGAGACAAAGAAGGGCATTACATAATGGTAAAAGGATCAAGGCAACAAGAAGAGCTAACTATCTGAAATATATATGCACCCAATACTGGAGCACCCAGATTCACAAAACAAGTCCTTAGAGACCTACAAAGAGACTTAGACTCCCACACAATAATAGTGGGAGACTTTAACACCCCACTGTCAATATCAGACAGATCAACAAGACAGAAAATTAACAAGGATATTCAAGACTTGAACTCAGCTCTAGACTAAGCGGACCTAATAGACATCTACAGAACTTTCCACCCCAAATCAACAGAATATACATTCTTCTCAGCACCTCATCGCATTTATTCTAAAATTGACCACATAATTGGAAGTAAAACCCTCTTCAGCAAATGCAAAAGAACGGAAATTATAACCAACAGTGTCTCAGACCACAGTGCAATCAAATTAGAAATCAGGATTAAGAAACGCACTCAAAACGGCTCAACTACATGGAAACTGAACAACCTGCTCCTGAATGACTACTGGGTACATAACAAATTGAAGGCAGAAATAAAGATGTTCTTTGAAACCAATGAGAACAAAAGACACAACATACCAGAATCTCTGGGACACATTTAAAGCAGTGTGTAGAGGGAAATGTATAGCACTAAATGCCCACAAGAAAAAGCAGGAAAGATATAAAATCAACACCCTGACATTAAAATTAAAAGAACTAGAGAAGCAAGAGCAAACAAATTCAAAAGCTAGCAGAAGACAAGAAATAACTAAGATCAGAGCAGAACTGAAGGAGAGAGAGACACGAAAAAACCTTCAAAAAATCAATGAATCCAGGAGTTGGTTTTTTTTTTTTAAGATCAACAAAATAGATAAGACTGCTAGCCAGACTAATAAAGAAAAGAGAAGAATAAAATAGATGCAACAAAAAATAGATACAGGGGGTATCACTACTGATCCCACAAAAATACAAACTACCATCAGAAAATACTATAAACACCTCTACACAAATAAACTAGAAAATCTAGTAGAAATGGATAAATTCCTGGACACATACACTCTCCCAAGTCTAAACCAGGAAGAAGTAGAATCCCTGAATAGAACAATAACAAGTTCTGAAATTGAGGCAGTAATTAATAACCTTCCAACAAAAAGAGTCCAGGACCGGATGGATTCACAGCCAAATTCTACCAGAGGTATAAAGAGGAGTTGGTGTCATTCCTTCTGAAACTATTCCAATCAATAGGAAAAGAGGCAATCCTCCCTGACTCATTTTATGAGGCCAGCATCATCGTGATACTGAAATCTGGCGGAGAGACACCAACAACAAAAAAAGAAAATCTCAGGTCAATATCTCTGATGAACATCAATGTGAAAATCCTTAATAAAATACTAGCAAACTGAATCCACCAGCACATCAAAAAGTTTATACACCACGATCAAGTTGACTTCATACCTGGGATACAAGGATGGTTCAACATACGCAAATCAATAAGTATAATCCATCACATAAACAGAACCAATGACAAAAACCACTTGATTATCTCAATAGATGCAGAAAAGGCTTTCAACAAAATTTAACACCCCTTCCTGCTAAAGACTCTCAATGAACTAGGTACTGTTGCAACTTATCTCAAAATAATAAGAGCTGTTTATGACAGACGCACAGCCAATATCATACTGAATGGGCAAAAGCAGGTAGCATTCCCTTTGAAAACCGGCAAAAGACAAGGATACCCTTTCTCACCACTCCTATTCAACACAGCATTGGAAGTTCTGGCCAGGGCAATCAGGCAAGAGAAAGAAATAAAAGGTATTCAACTAGGAAAAGAGGAAGTCAAAATTGTCTCTGTTTGCAGATGACATGATTGTATATTTAGAAAACTCCATCATCTCAGCCCAAAATCTCCTTAAGCTGATAAGCAACTTCAGCAAAGTCTCAGGATACAAAATCAATGTGCAAAAATCACAA
>NW_012114733.1:4144724-4148196 GCF_000951035.1 Colobus angolensis palliatus | reverse complement strand
AGAAGAAAACCTAGGTAACACCATTCAGGACATAAGCATGGGCAAAGACTTCATGTCCAAAACACCAAAAGTAATAGCAACAAAAGCCAAAATTGACAAATGTGATGTAATTAAACTAAACAGCTTCTGCACAGCAAAAGAAACTATCATCAGAGTGAACAGGCAACCTACAGAATGGGAGAACATTTTTGCAATCTATCCATCTGACAAAGGGCTAATATGCAGAATCTACAAAGAACGTAAACAAATTTACCAGAAAAAAATGAACAACCCCATCAAAAAGTGGGCAAACGATATGAACAGATTCTTCTCAAAAGAAGACATCTATGCAGCCACCAGATATATGAAAAAATGCTCATCATCACTGGTCATTAGAGAAATGCAAATCAAAAACACATTGAGATACCTTCTCACGCCAGTTAGAATGGCGATCATTAAAAAGTCAGGAAACAACAGATGCTGGAGAGGATGTGGAGAAATAGGAATACTTTTACACTGTTGGTGGGAGTGTAAATTAGTTCAATCATTGTGGAAGATAGTGTGGTGATTCTTCAAGGATCTAGAACTAGAAATACCATTTGACCCAACAAGCCCGTTACTGGGTATATACCCAAAGGATTATAAATCATTCCACTATAAAGGCACATGCACACATATGTTTACTGCAGCAGTATTCAGAGTAGCAAAGACCTAGAACCAACTCAAATGTTCATCAATGATAGACTGGATAAAGAAAATGTGGCACATATACACCACGGAATACTATGTAGCCATAAAAAGCGATGAGTTCATATCCTTTGCAGAGACATGAATGAAGCTGGGAACCATCATTCTCAGCAAACTAACACAAGAAGAAAAAACCAAACACCGCATGTTCTTACTCATAGGAAATACCTAACGTAGATGACGGGTTGATGGGTGCAGCATACCACTATGGCACATGTATACCTATGTAACAAAACTGCACATTCTGCACATGTACCCCAGAACTTAACATATATAAAAAAGTTAATAAAATAAAATGTTGGGCTAAAAACAAACAAAAGAATAAACAAAAAACAAACCAAAAAAAAAAGAAAATGGGCATTCTTGTCTAGTTTCTCATCTTAGGAGGAAAGTTTTCAGTCTTTCATCATTAAGAATAATGCCACTGCGAATTTTTCACAAATGTCCTTTATCAATTGAGAAAGTCCCCTTCTTTTTCTAGTTCATTGAGTGTTTTTATCATTAAAGGGTGACAGATTAATTGAGGTTCAAAGATGGCCAAATAGGAACAGCTCCAGTCTACAGCTACCAGTATGAGCGACGCAGAAGACGGGTGATTTCTGCATTTCCAACTGAGTTTTGAAGACAGTATTGGCTCTCCCAGAATGGAGTCTGAGATCTGAGAATAAACAGACTGCCTCCTCAAGTGGGTCTCTGACCCCTGAGTAGCCTAACTGTGAGACAACTCCCAGTAGAGGCCAACTGACACCTTATACAGCCAGGTGCCCCTCTGAGACAAAGCTTCCAGAGGAAGGATCAGGCAGCAACATTTACCAGTCTGCAATATTTGCTATTCTGCAGCATCTGCAGGTGATACCCAGGCAAACAGGGTCTGAGGTGGACCTCTAGCAAACTGCAAGAGACCTGCAGCTGAGGGTCCTTACTATTAGAAGGAAAACTAACAAACAGAAAGGACATCCACACCAAAACCCCATCTGTATGTCACCATCATCAAAGACCAAAGGTAGATAAACCACAAAGATGGGGAAAAAACAGAGCAGAAAAGCTGAAAATTCTAAAAATCAGAGCACCTCTTCTCCTCCAAAGGAATGCAGCTCCTCACCAGCAACAGAACAAAGCTGGACAGAGAATGACTTTGACTAGTTGAGAGAAGGCTTCAGATGATCGGTAATAACAAACTTCTCCGAGCTAAAGGAGGATGTTCAAACCCATTGCAAAGAAGCTAAAAACTGAAAAAAGATTAGACGAATGGCTAAGTAGAATAAACAGTGTAGATTAGTCCTTAAATGACCCGATGGAACTGAAAACCATGGCACAAGAACTACGTTTCACATGCACAAGCTTCAGTAGCCGATTTGATCAAGTGGAAAAAAGGGTATCAGTGATTGAAGATCAAATGAATGAAATGAAGTGAGAAAAGAAATTTAGAGAAAAAAGAGTAAAAAGAAATGAACAAAGCCTCCAAGAAATACGGGACTATGTGAAAAGACCAAATCTACGTCTGATTGGTGTACCTGAAAGTGATGGGGAGAATGGAACCAAGGTGGAAAACACTCTTCAGGGTATTATCCAGGAGAATTTCCCCAACATAGCAAGGCAGGGCAACATTCAAACTCAGGAATTACAGAGAATACCACAAAGATACTTCTTGAGAAGAGCAACTCCAAGACACATAATTGTCAGATACACCAAAGTTGAAATGAAGGAAAAAATGTTAAGGGCAGCCAGAGTGAAGGGTCAGGTTACCCACAAAAGGAAGCTCATCAGCAGATCTCTCAGGAGAAACTCTACAAGCCAGAAGAGAGTGGGGGTCAATATTCAACATTCTTAAAGAAAAGAATTTTCAACCAAGAATTTCATATCCAGCCAAACTAAGCTTGATAAGTGCAGGAGAAATAAAATCCTTTACAGACAAACAAATGCTGAAAGATTTTGTCACTACCAGGACTGCCTTACAAGAGTTCCAGAAGGAAGCACTAAACATGGAAAGGAACAACCGGTATCAGCCACTGAAAAACCATGCCAAATTGTAAAGACCATCAATGCTAGGAAGAAACTGCATCAACTAACAAGCAAAATAACCAGCTAACATCATAATGACAGGATCAAATTCACACATAACAATATCAACCTTAAATGTAAATGGGCTAAATGCCCCAATTAAAAGACACAGACTGGAAAATTGGATAAAGAGTCAAGTCCCATCAGTGTGCTATATTCAGGAGACCCATCTCACATGCAGAGACACACATAGGCTCAAAATAAAGGGATGGAGGAAGATGTACCAAGCAAATGGAAAACAAAAAAAAGCAGGGGTTGCAATCCTAGTCTCTGATAAAACAGACTTGAAACAAACAAAGATCAAAAGAGACAAAGAAGGCCATTACATAACGGTAAAGGGATCAATTCAGCAAGAAGAGCTAACGATCCTAAATATATATACACCCAATACAGGAACACCCAGATTCATAAAGCAAGTCCTTAGAGACCTACAAAGAGACTTAGACTCCCACACAATAATAATGGGAGACTTTAACACCCCACTGTCAACATTAGATATATCAACAAGACAGAAAGTTAACAAGGATATCCCAGAATTGAACTCAGCTCTGCACCAAGCGGACCTAATAGACATCTACAGAACTTTCCACCCCAAATCAACAGAATATACATTCTTCTCAGCACCTCATCGCATTTATTCTAAAATTGACCACATAATTGGAAGTAAAACCCTCTTCAGCAAATG
>NW_012114733.1:4144249-4144674 GCF_000951035.1 Colobus angolensis palliatus | reverse complement strand
TCAGCAAATGCAAAAGAACGGAAATTATAACCAACAGTGTCTCAGACCACAGTGCAATCAAATCAGAAATCAGGATTAAGAAACTCACTCAAAACGGCTCAACTATATGGAAACTGAACAACCTGCTCCTGAATGACTACTGGGTACATAACAAAATGAAGGCAGAAATAAAGATGTTCTTTGAAACCAGTGAGAACAAAAACAGACACAACATACCAGAATCTCTGGGACACATTTAAAGCAGTGTATAGAGGGAAATGTATAGCACTAAATGCCCACAAGAGGAAGCAGGAAAGATCTAAAATTGACACCCTGACATCACAATTAAAAGAACTAGAGGCCGGGCGCAGTGGCTCAAGCCTGTAATCCCAGCACTTTGGGAGGCCGAGACGGGCGGATCACGAGGTCAGGAGATCGAGACCATC
>NW_012114733.1:4141711-4142760 GCF_000951035.1 Colobus angolensis palliatus | reverse complement strand
ACCACTCCTATTCAACATAGTGTTGGAAGTTCTGGCCAGGGCAATCAGGCAAGAGAAAGAAATAAAGGGTATTCAGTTAGGAAAAGAGGAAGTCAGATTGTCCCTGTCTGTAGATGATATGATTGTATATTTAGAAAACCCCATCGTCTTAGCCCAAAATCTCCTTAGGCTGATAAACTTCAGCAAAGTTTCAGGATACAAAATCAATGTGCAAAAATCACAAGCATTAGTATACATCAATAACAGACAAATAGAGAGCCAAAACATGAGTGAACTCCTGTTCACAATTGCTTCAAAGACAATAAAATACCTAGGAATACAACTTAAAAGTGATGGGAAGGACCTCTTCAAGGAGAACTACAAACCACTGCTCAATGAAATAAAAGAGGACACGAACAAATGGAAGAACATTCCATGCTCATGGATAGGAAGAATCAATATCGTGAAAATGACCATACTGCCCAACGTAATTTATAGATTCAGTGCCATCCCTGTCAAGCTACCATTGACTTTCTTCACAGAATTGGAAAAAACTACTTTAAAGTTCATATGGAACCAAAAAAGGGCCCACATTGCCAAGACAATCCTAAGCGAAAAGAACAAAGCTTGAGGCATCACGCTACCTGAATTCAAACAATACTACAAGACTACAGTAACCAAAACAAAGATACAGACGAATGGAACAGAACAGAGCCCTCAAAAACAATACCACATATCTACAACCATCTGATCTTTGACAAGCCTGTCAAAAACAAGAAATGGGGAAAAGATTCCTTATTTAATAAATGGTGCTGGGAAAACTGGCTACTCATATGTAGAAAGCTGAAACTGGATCCCTTCCTTACACCTTACACAAAAATTAATCCAAGATGGATTAAAGACTTAAATGTTAGACCTAAAACCATAAAAAACCTAGAAGAAAACCTAGGCAATACCATTCAGAACATAGGCATCGGCAAGGACTTCATGACTAAAACACCAAAAGCAATGGCAACAAAAGCCAAAATTGACAAATAGGATCTAATTAAACTAAAGAGCTTCTGCACAGC
>NW_012114733.1:4113287-4141446 GCF_000951035.1 Colobus angolensis palliatus | reverse complement strand
GCACACACATGTTTACTGTGGCACTATTCACAATAGCAAAGACTTGGAACCAACCCAAATGTCCATCAATGATAGACTGGATTAAGAAAATGTGGCACACATACACCATGGAATACTGTGCAGCCATAAAAAAGGATAAGTTCATGTCCTTTGTAGGGACATTGATGAAGCTGGAAACCATCATTCTGAGCAAACTATTGCAAGAACAGAAAACCAAACACCGCGTGTTCTCACTCATAGATGGGAATTGAACAACGAAAACACTTGGACACAGGGTGAGGAACATCACACACCAGGGCCTGTCGTGGGATGCAGGGAGACGGGAGGGATAGCATTACGAGATATATGTAACGTAAATGACGAGTTAACAGGTGCAGCACACCAACGTGGCACATGTATACATATGTAACAAATCTGCATGTTGTGTCCATATACCCTAGAACTTAATGTTCAATAAAAAAATGAAATAAATAAATAAAGGGTGACAGATTTTGTCAAAAGCTTTTTCTGCATCAATTGAGATAATTACGTGAGTGGGGTTTTTTTTTTCTTCATTCTATGTGATTTATTACATTGACTGGTTTTTATATGTTGAACCACTCTTGTATTTTTGGTATTAACTTCCCTTAGTTATGACATAGAACCTTCTTAGAATGTTGCTGGATTTATGCAGCAGTTCTTATAGGGCAGGTCTACTAGTGATGAACTCCCTATTTTGCTCTGTTTTTCTTTATCTGATAACATCTTAATTTCTTAATGTCTTTCTCTCTCATTTTTAGAGAATAGTTTTTCCAGATATAGAATTGTTGGTTGACAATGTTTTTCTTTCATTCTTTTAAATATGTTGTCCCACTGTCTTCCAGCCTCCATGGATTCCGAAGAGAAACTAGCTAGTAATCTTATATATGAGTATCCCTTATACATGGTGAGAAACATCTCAGTTACTGCTTTCAAGATTTTCTTTTTGTCTTTGGCTTTTAACCATTTGGTTACAGTATATCTCAGTGTGAATCTTTTAAGTTATCCTGCTTGGAGTTCATTTAGTATTTTGAAAGTTTAGAATCTTGGTTTCTCATCAAATTTGGAACATTTTTACCATTATTTTGCCAAATATTCTCTCTGTTCCATTCTCTCTCCTTCCCCTATAGGACTCTCATTGTGCATATGTTGGTATGCTTGATGTCCTACCAGCCTTTTAGACTCTGCTCATTTTTTCCCCAGTCTTTTCGCTTTCTGTTCCTCAGACTGGACTATTTCAATTGACCCATCACTGGTTCTTGCTTCTGACTGCTCAAATCTGCTACTGAACCCCTCCAGTGAATTTTTTACTTCAGTTATTCTACTTTTCAACTTCAGAATTTATATTTGGTTCCTTTCTATATTTTCTATCTATTATTGATATTCTCTATTTGCAAAGACACCATTTTCATGGTTTCCTTCAGCTCTTTAAACATATTTAAGACATTTGATTTAAAGACTTTGCCTAATAAGTCATATATCTGGTCTTTCTCAAGAATGATTACTGTCACTTTTTAAAGTCCATACTTCATCGTTTCTTGGAATGTCTCATAATTTTGTGTTGAAAAGTAGACATTTTACACATTATAATACAGCAACTCAGGAAATTCAATTCTCCACATCCCCATGGTTTGTTGTTGCTGCTTGTAATGGGTTGTTGTTATCTGTTTAGTGACTTTTCTAAAGTATTTTTCTACAGTCTGTATTCTTTGTTACGTGTGGTTACTGAAGTTGGTGTTCCATTAGCTTAGAGGTCAGCTAGTGTTATGACAATGATTTCCTTAAACTAGAGCCAAAAATAGAAGCTGAAGAAAAGAAAAAGAAAAAATTACTCTCCTAGTTTTTTCAGATTGGCTCTATGTTGGGACACACCTTCAATGCATAGCAAAGCCATTTACAACTCTGCTTTGGTCTTCACTTCCAGAATGCATGTAGCCTGAAAGTCAGCCAGAGATGAAAACTTGGGGTCTTCTCAGCACTTTTCTGAACATGTGTACATTCCTAGCAATGAGTGTTGTCTTCTTGATTCCCCAGTACATGTGGGAACTTTTTAAAGTCCTTATTCCCCTCATGTATCTCCTTTTCTAACCTCTTCCTTTCCTGGCTTTTTTGATATGTCTATTGCTTGTTCTGACTGTTATCCCTTGCCCCAGATTGCTGCAGCCAATATTTTTACCTTTTAATGCTTTTGACAAATGCCACCTGAGAAGCCATGCCAGCCCTGGAAACATTTTGAATCAGATTTAAAAAAGGCAACTCATCACACTAGTCCTTAACGGAGCCCCAGACAGGCTGAAACACACAATCACAATTCTTTGAGAAAAACGTCCATTTAGTCCCTCTGGCACTAGCAGCATGCACCTGGAATATGGGCTACCATCTTGATAACTACCATTGATCTGGGGGATGGCAGATAGGGATAGCAAGTAGGCAATTTAAAATGCCACAGCGCTCTCTTCTGCACTGCATCAGCTTCTTCTTTCTTCATTAACTTTTCCATGGCTGTCATAAGTTTTCGACTATATGCAGAGTTCTGTGAAAGTTGATTTTGACAGTTTTTGCCAGCTTATTAGTTGCTTTTGTGGAGAAGTTCCTTATTCTGCCATTTTTGGTGACGTAGATTGAAATAATTCTACAACTGACTTGATAGATAAGAATATGTTTAATACTGAAAATGTTCCATGTGTGCTTGAAAGGAGTATGTACTCCCCACCTGTTGTATTATTGTTTATATATCCATATGTCCCAGCTCATTGTGTCAGCCAAAATTTCTATATTCTTCCTAATGTTTTTCCTGCTTGGCAACATTGCTAAGACACAACAAATTTCCCACTAGGATAATAGATATTTGTATCTCTCCCTGTAATTACCTTTATTTTCACTTTATGTGGTTAAGACTGTGTTAACAGGTGTTTGTGAGTGGGGATTTATTTCTTCCCAATGAATTTAATGTTATCATTATTCAGTAACTCCTGTTTTGTTTTATTTTGTTTTGTTTATGAGATGGTGTTTCACTCTTGGTCTATGCCTAGTCTAGAGTGCAGTGGTATGTTCAAAGCTCATTGAAGCCTTAAACTCCTGGTCTCAAGCACTCCTACCGCCTCAGCCTCCCAAGTAGCTGGGACTACAGGCATGTGCCTCCATGCCTAGCTAATTTAAAATTTTCTTTTGTAGAGACAAAGACTTACTATATTGCCCAGGCTGGTCTCAAACTCCTAGGCTCAAGCAATCTGCCCACCCCAGCCTACCAAAATACTGGGATTACAGGAAGGAACCACCATGCCCGGTATATTAGTCAGGGTTCTCTAGAGAGACAGAACTAATAGAATAGATATATAAAGGAGTTTATTAGGTATTAACTTACACAATCACAAGGTCCTACAATAGGCTGTCTGCAAGCTTGAGGAGCAGGAGAGCCAGTCTGAGTCTCAAAACTGAAGAACTTGGAGTCTGATATTCGAGGGCAGAAAGCATCCAGGACAGGAGAAAGATGTAGGCTGAGAGGTTAGGCTAGTCTCTCTTTTTACATTTTTCTGCCAGCTTTATATTTGCTGGAAGCTGATTAGATTGTGCCCACCATAATTAAGGGTGGATCTGCCTTCCCCAGTCCAGTGGCTCAAATGTTCATCTCTTTTGGTAACACCTAGATACACCCAGGATTAATACTTCGTATCCTTCAATCCAATCAAGTTGACACTCATTATTAACCATCACACCTGGACAGTAACTTCTTTGTATCTTTAGTATATGTCTCTTTAAAACAGCACTACATGGATCTTTTCTTTTCAAGTCTGTTAGTTTCTTCGACTGGTGCCTTTAGTCCATGTAATTAGATTACTGATATATTTGTGTTAAATCTATCATGTTTTGTTTTTTCTCTTGGTATTACCTTTCCTATGCTTTGTTGTCTCTTCTTTCTTGATTTCTGCTGCATAGACTGCTATTTTCTTCTCGTTCTATTTTTCTCCTCTAATCATTTGGAAGTTAGTTACATGTCCAATTTCTATTATTCTGAATTTTTTTTCTAGAAATTTAAAAATGAATACAGAGCCCAAAACTCAGGAATATTTTTACCCTCTTCCTGAGCAATACAATATACTTGGGAACTCTCATTCCTATCATCATCTTTCCAGATGTATAGGCTATTTTTTGTAATGTATTTGGTTCTAGTTTGTTTTTCTTAAACTTACAAGATATTATCATCAGTATTTACCACTAATATTGGTTAGCATTACCTCAATATGTATCATACTTTTTATTCTTCAATTCTGCTTATATCTCAGACCTACCATTTAGGTTCACCTTCCTCTGTGTGAAGTATATCCTTTAAATTTTCATTTTTTTAAGGTCTACTGGCACAAAACATCAATTTGAACTTTCTTTCTTTGGGAATAAAATAGTGCCACCAAATTAAGTATATGTCTATGGGTCAGCAAAATTTGAGACAGTCACCCATATAGCTTGCATCTACCCTGAAAGGAGAAAGTTAGTAAGGCAGATTTGGGATTTGGGAAGTAATAGGGTTGGGGATGAGGAACTATAAAAGTCATAAAACCTGGGGTGACCATATCTCAGTGTTTTCCTACTATTCTGGTCAAATGATTAACAACATTCTTTTCATTCTCAAAAATTTATGATTCAGATAACACGTTATATGGTTACTAGAATAAAGTCTGTACGACCTAACCCATAGTCATCCTGCCTTCTAGAGCCATGCTTTCATCTTCATTCAACCAGCTACTTGAGTAGCATGGAGTAACTTGTGGCAGTCCAATGTTACCGTTGAGAATAACCAGAAAGGCAGATAAGGAGAGAGAGCTGCTGAAGCAGTAAGGATGAGGGGCTAAGATTCCATAGAGAGATTAGCTAACAGTTATGGCTACTTTTCATAACAGTTACAAGAGCATTTGCCAAGGCAGGGAATCTGTATTTTACCAAGGTAGGAGGTCAATGCCAGGAGACAGAGAAATCACTGTTGATTGGTGCTGTGGGAATGAAGAGACAAAATTGGAAATTGGAAGGGCCAAGCCCCCAGCAAGAAGAGAGGGCTGGAGAACTCAACCTACATATGATGAGTTTCCTCTTCAAAACACCAGCTGAATTATGCAGCTGCATGGGGGTAAAGGCAGAAAAAAAAAAAAAATCAGAAAGCCTCTTAAAAGCAGAGCTGTGGTTTTGGCAGGCTTTTTGCTTTTGTTCTTGTTTCATAAAGAGACCAGAGTTATAGTTCATGACTGCTGGGAGAAAATGGAATAATTTTTTAAAAATTGTTTCATCCATGCCGGACATGGTAGCTCACGCCTGTAATCCCAGCACTTTGGGAGGGCAAGGCGGGTGGATCACGAGGTCAGGGGATCAAGACCATCCTGGCTAACACAGTGAAACCCCGTCTCTACTAAAACATACAAAAAATTAGCCGGGCATGGTGGCAGGTGTCTGTAGTCCCAGCTACTCAGGAGGCTGAGGCAGGAGAATGGTGTAAACTCAGGAGGCAGAGCTTGCAGGGAACTGAGATCGCACCACTGCACTCCAGCCTAGGTGACAGAGCGTGACTCTGTCTCAAACAAAAAAAAAAATTGTTTCATCAAAAAAAGAG
Organism: Colobus angolensis palliatus; assembly: GCF_000951035.1. Lineage (NCBI taxonomy): Eukaryota > Metazoa > Chordata > Mammalia > Primates > Cercopithecidae > Colobus > Colobus angolensis. The sequence continues at coordinate 4,135,832 of NW_012114733.1, read as the reverse complement.
TATAAGACAGGGGGACGAAATAGGGGGAAAGAAAGCCAGATAGTAGAAACAAATTAAAATTTATCAATAATTACAACAGATGTTCCAGTTCAAAGACAAATGATTGTCAAACTGGTAAAAAAACAAACAAACAAAAAACTGTATACCTCGTATATGTGACATATCTTAAATATAAGGACACAGAAAGTTTGAAAAAAAAAAACATGAAAAGAGAAACACTATATGAATACTAACCAAAAGAATGTTGGCAGAACTCTGCTAATGGAGAAAGCAGACAAATGGACAAAGCAGACTTTAAGGCATGAAGCATAACTAGAGATAAAAAGAGAAATTTCTGAAACAATGAAGGAAGTTTCAATACATATCATAAAGACACATTATTCATCCTTTGTAATTTCCTCAGTATTTGCAAGAATTCCCAGAGTAGAGTATGCTAATATTCCCTGGGCTGTTACTTGTCACCCCTCCCTCCTATTTATTGCACACAGCTCAATTCCTGATTAACTTTTGTCATGTTGGCATCCTGTCTGCTTGCTTCACTGCTTTATCCAAAGGGCGGACACAGCCATCTTTCTTCATTTCTCACAAACACAACACTATCGCTTGTAGCAGATGATTGCTCAGGTTTGGGGATGATTAAAGGGGATTACTGCACAGAAAATGAAACAACTTTAAACAAGATAACAGAGTTCCTTAGTTGTTTTTTCCAAAGGGGACTCCACCACAGTCACATTTTTCCAAGCCTGGTCAGCCATCTATTGCTGTCTCATTTTCTCTTTCCCCTGGATTCCAGAACCCTAACATTCTATCCCTCAAAATGCCATGAGAAAAACTAAAAAATTCCTAATTCATTTTACAGTAAACTTTTTTCTGCTGTCCCTTTGTTTCAAGCTCACCCTTCTAATCTTGTAGACTGAATGGCTGTAGGGGCTTGCTAGGGTAACAGTCCATCATAATATCCTTCTAAGTACAGCAGCAGTCTTCCTTCCAATGCGTGATCTTAGGATGTAGAATCAGTCCAAGTCTTAAAAGAGCATCACCTCACCCCTTTATTTTCTGCTACAGATGCCAAACGAAATGGAGAGAGGATGAGTAGGAGCAAAATTTCGCATGAGGTAAGAACAATTTCTCATGGGATCTACAGTACAGGATTTGCTTTTGTAATAAAGTATTATCTTCTGTGAGATTTTTGAGATGAATAGAAAGAAAAGATGAACAGGAGCAGGAAGACACGTCAGATATGTTGGAATACAGAGTATCTGACAGCTTTTATTTGCAGATGAGCTGCTTATTACTGATATGCCAAAGAGGGTCACAAATTTCTATTATAAAGGAATTTGGAATAAACTGATCTCTTAATGAAGGTTGTAAATTAAGAAGCCAATGGCCAAAAGTGAAAATATAAATGGCAAAAGAATTTCAAAATGAACAGTGCTGAAGTTGAAGTTTAGTTTAACTCCAAAGAGAGCCAAAACATAAAGTTTAGGGGCAGAAGAATCCTAATTGCTGGTTTAAAATATTAAGATGGAGGGAGGACGCAGAAAGTAATGAGCCTTAGAAGTTGACAGAATTGCAACTCTGTTGGCTCTTTACATGAGATTTCAAGCCTGCTAAAATCTTACCCGCCCAGATCTCCCTTCTAAGGCAATTTGGTTCTCTGCCAAACTTTGGTTAATAAAAAGAATCTAGACTCCTCTGAACACAGAGTTGCAGCTCTTCAGGGAAGAAATCAAAACAAGACCACAAGGTAAGACTGAATATTACGGGAGATTTTTAGTCAGATTTTGCAGAGTAAAACCTTGGGAACCATGGAGAACTGTGTTGTTTTTTGTTTTTTTTTCCTGAAAAATAAATGATAAGGCCAATTTGTTATTATTGCTAATAGCAGTAAAAGTCGAAGGAAATAGCTGTCAGTAACATAATTCCATTTGCTTTCCTTTGGGTGATTTCTAAAATTAATAAATTGCTAAAAGAGATTATAATGGTTTTTATAGTAAATTCTGCCCCCTCTATGAAACTTTATTTTATTTTATGTTCTTTAAGAGAGGGGATCTTGCTCTATAGCGCAGGCTGGAGCACAGTGGTGTAACTCTAGCTCACTACAGCCTCCAACTCCTGGATTCAAGCAATCATTCTGTCTCAGCTTCCCAAGTAGCTGGAACTATAGGCACACACCACTGTGCCTGGGTAATTTTTTTATTTTATGTAGAGATAGGGTCTTTGCTTTGTTGCCAGGCTGGAAACTTTATAAAGCAAGTTGATAATTCTACTTCAAACTCCTAATGCTTACTTAAGACAAACATGCTTGCAATTGTTTACAACTGGTTTTCAGTAAAGGGGGGACATCGCCAAGCATGGTGGCTCAAGCCTGTAATCCCAACACTTTGGGAGGCCGAGGCGGTGGATCGCCTGTGGTCAGGAGTTCACGACCAGCCTGGCCAACAGGGTGAAACCCCATCTCTACTAAAAACACACACACATACACACACACAGACACACACACACAGACACACACACACAAATTAGGTGGGTATGGTGGTGGGTGCCTGTAAGCCAGCTACTCGGGAGGCTGAGGCAGGAGAATTGCTTGAACCCAGGAGGTGGAGGTTGCAGTGAGCCAAGATCATGCCATTGCACTCCAGCCTGGGTAACAAGAGCTAAATTCGATCTTAGGAAAAAAAAAAGTAAAAGAGGAACAAACATGTAATTGCCCGATGGGCTCTTCCTGCCCACTGCACAGACAAAACCAATTCGCTGAAACCATGGCATGGCAGTGAAGAGTTTAATTGACCCAAGGCCAGTCTTGCCACAGAGGATTTAAAGTTATTACTCAAATCTCCCCAAAAATTTGGAGGCTAGGGTATTTCAAGGTTAGTTCGACAGGCAAAGGGCTTAGAGGAATAGGTGCTGCTGATTGGTTGGGAATAAAATCATAGACATGTGAAAAATAGTCCTCGTGTGTGCGCTGAGTCTATTTCTGGGTGGGGGCCACAGAGGAGTCACTGGTCATCAGAAATGCAAAAACCTGAACAGACATCTCTAAAGGTCAATCTTGGCTTATGCAATAGTGATGTTATTTACAGTAGTCACTGGGGAAGTTGCAAATCTTGTGACCTCCAGAATAATGGTTGGTAATCATTTTTCTATGCCTACATCTTGGCAGAATTCAGGCCCCTCTCTAACTCCTAACTTGGTGGTCTTTCATTAGTTTTACCAAGATGATTTACTTTTGGGAAAGGGTTATTATCATTTAAACCATACACTAAATTTCTCCCAAAGTTAGCTTGGCCCAAGCCCAGGAATGACCAAGCAATTTGGAGGTTAAAAGCATGATGGGGGTTGGTTATGTCAGATCTCTTTCACTGTCATAATTTTCTCACTGTTATTTCTCACTGTCAGTTTCAAATACAAGAACTGAGAGGTACCACCCCCTCAAAAATAAACTTTTGTGGAAAAATAAGGAATTGATACCCTAAATGGAGAAATTCAAAAGCTCATCAGTTTTGCTACTATTCTTCATTTACAGACTTTCCTTTGAAGATTGTCTTCTTTTCTTTATTCCTTGCTCTCTGCCTCCTCACAATTTTCTCTGCCTTTTCTTTCCACACATGAATATATGCCTCCATACTATTTTAATTAAGAAAATAGCACAAATCCAAAAGTATGTCCTGTGGCTGCCTACAAGTCCGAGACTTGAGAGTGAAGCGTCTAAGGCAAAGACCCGTACTCCCACTTCTGCACTGTGCTTCTGCCACCTGAAGCATCCTTCTGTGCCACACTGGGGTCCTATACTGTTTCCAACATTCTTACTTATTGCTTCTCAAATTTGTTTTTTGAATACTTAATGCTCCTCTTTTGATTTCCACCCAGAAAATGTACTGCTCTGAGTTCAGAAAACTTCAGAATCCTCTATTTCCCAAAGTTTAGGGTGCTTGAACTGAATCACACAGCTTGGTAGTGTCTTAAACAGTTAAGAACTTCTAGCACAAGCATCACACTTCCGTCAGCTCAAATTTCACATTTTCTCCATTCTTCTCTGAAAGGATCCTGGACCTTCTACCAATCTTTGGTTACTTCATAATTGATTTCCTAAGCAACCTAGATGTTCATCTCTTTCCCATCACTGTTTAGCTTACAGTATCTACAGCCAGAAAGTACCTCTTTCCCTTTCCCATTTATAGAGAGAAAAGAATCCTGAGGCAAACTTTCACTTAGGGTTTGAAATAGCCAGAACTGAAAATAAGGGAAGAGATTGAGAAACAGGAAATGTCACTCTTGGTCAGGGTTTCCCAGGGATTAAGGAAATAGAGCTTACAATTAACTTCGGGGAAACAGGCATGAAATTCAATTGTGAAAAGTTAAGTTCCATCAGGGAATTAAATCATTACAAAGAAATACTGAAGAGGGGTCAGCATTGGGAGAAGATAGATAGATAGATAGATAGATAGATAGATAGATAGATAGATAGATAGATAGATATCCATATATATAGATATTCTCCATATATATGTGTGTGTATATATATGCCTACATCAGAAAATACATATGTCAGTAAATCTGATACCATAAGGGTTTTTCTGGAGATGTGAGTCAGACTGTGCCAAAATCAATGTATCTTTCATTCAAGTTGAAATTTTGGCAAACATGGTGGAAATCAAGAGGATTATTGGAATTCACCTTCTTTGTATCTCAGTTTGTAGCAGGAACATTTAGAAACATTAAGACCAAATAACAGCAGAAAGAAACGTACCTTAATTCTATCAACAACAAAATGATTGGGTTAGGTTCAAGAATTTCAGGAAATCATGGTAGAACCTCTAATCTCTTCGGTTTCCTGTAGGTTCTCTGGTGCTGACATCTGCAAGCAAAAGTAACTTTTAAGGGGACACAACCTTAGTGGGCCTCAAAAAGTTCAGGCAAAGTTCAGTATGCAGGGAGTGGTAAGGAGGAGTGAGGAATTGGGGGTGCTTCCTGCCTATTGCAGACTCCTGGCACATGCTGCTCATGTTATTATTGGTAGATTACACTATACCTATGAAGGTATTTATTTTTGTTTTGTATTTTTTTAAGTGAAGAGTGCAATATAGCATAATAGTAAAAACACAAATTTTTAGAGGCAGTCAGGCCTCCAGTCCATCATCCATCATTGATCAGCTGTGTAATTTTGGATCTTACTTAACTTTCCTGAGCCTGAATTTTTTTCTCCTGTGTAAAATCTGAAACAAACAAGCAACGAAATCCCACTCATGACAGGTGTTGTGATGGGTAAAACAAGTTAGAAGCAGTCATCAAAGGTAGTTTATTAATCACTGACCATTTACTAAAAGTAAGACTTTTATCTTCCACATTATCCCTCACAGCACCTCTGTGAGGTAAATACTATCTCCGTTTATGAAATTGAGACAGTGGGATTTGAAAAGATTGTAGTACTAACCCAAAATCATAAAGTCAGTAAATTTCAGACCAGAGATTAAAGTCCAGGGTCAGGTCTCATTAAGAAAAAAGAACTAAAGAACAATTCCAAACTACTTCATTTAGTGCATCTCTAATCCTCTTCGTGAAGCTATTTTTTTACTCAAAGTTTCCATCATTTTCAAATATGAAAATATTAATGAGGTGACATTAAAACTTTCTATCTATTTCCTTCAGGGCTACATTCACTGTTGCCTGAGGGAAAGAGTTCCTGCCAGCCATCGTTCTCTTCTGTAACTTTTTTTTTTTTTGCCATTCCCATTGCTATTTTCAGAGCAAAGGAGAAGTTCACTTACAAACTTGGCTGAGTGCTTTACTTTTAATCAGCACCCAGTTTACATCTAATTCCCCTCCACTTTGAACACTCCATAAATTAAACGATTGTCATAATTTTCCCTAGTCATATTAGTGCATCTGAGACCTTTTGCAATGGTAAGAATGTTTTGCTCATTATTTCCCACGTAGTTCCTAGCAAATATTCAATATTTCCTTAAAAATTTCACAGAACTTCATAGTTTTGTGTGTCTGTTGTGCTCAAATCTCAGCCACTCTAACTTCTTAGCCTGCTGACTTATTAATGGCAATTGTTTAAGAAATGCTATTTAAGTTGTTTATAATTTCTTTTTAGAGGACTATATGCTTTTCTCCACTTGTTCTTTTCTTTGGAGAATTATTAGACCCAAACATGAACTTCCTCAAATCTGAATTTACTAGTTTCAAAGTTTTTCCCCCCTAAATTTTATTTTTCCATTATCTCTTATACATATATATTATTTGTCCACATTCTTTAACAATCCTGTTTAACAATACTTGATCAGTAGTCAGCATAACTACTTCATATTGGTAAATAATAATAATTATTATTATTTATTTTTGAGACAGAGTCTGTCACCCTAGCTGGAGAGCAGTAGCTCAATCACAACTCACTGCAGCCTTCACATCCTGGGCTCAGGCTATCCTCCCACCTTAGCCTCCTAAGTAGCTGAGACCATAGGCCTGTGCTGCCTCACCTGGCTAGTTTTTTTACGTTTTGTAGAAATGAGGTCTCACTATGTTGCCCAGGATGATCTCAAACTCCTGGGCTTAAGTGACCCTCCTGCCTCAGCCTCTCCAAGTGCTGGTATTACTGGTGTGAGCCACTGTGCCTGATCCATAATTTTTAAGTTTCCTTTAGTAATATTTCATCCTAAGCTTTTGAACAAGTTTCAGGCACAGAAATAAGTACCAATATTCATTCTTATGTAATTTAATGACTATCTCCAGCTTACTGTTTTTTCCCCCATAAGAAAAAAGGTCCATATTACCTGAATGTATGGTGGCATTATTTTTTCTTCACTGACTTATTCAAGAGCCATATGGTGTGTGGAACCTTAATCATAATTGTCAGTATGTAGTGGTCATTTAATATAATAAATTAGATGCTATTAAGTCAAAGGAGTATAAGCTGTTTTACAAAAAATGTTTGGAGGATACCATGCCTAGGATGTGACAGGTAATGCTTACATCTGGCTGTCCAATTATTATTACTATTCATTATGTCAAGTGGAAGAATTTCTGCTCAGTGCTATAAGGCCCATGAAAGCAGATTCAACATTTAGAAGCATTTAAAGTCATTTGCACTGTGATGTGACAGAAAAAAATATTTTTAAGTCTTTATATTTCTTAATTCATAAAAGTATCTTAGACAGAAGTCTAATATTTTGTCAGCATTCAATTTTTTTCTAGGTATTTATGGCAAAAGCTGGTAAAAGGGCATCTGGGTTTAGACCCATTGGCTCTCCCTACTATCTAGGTGGAACCATGCAGCAACTAGTAACCTCTAGAATGGCAGTTCACTGTACCTATTTTATGAAAAGTCTCTTGGCAAAGGAAAGGCTCCCAGTTATATTTATTTATCTGTACATCAGTGGGTACACTCAAGAAGAAGTCATCTGTCCACAGTGGGAAAATAATTCAGTCTTATCTTTGGGGAGAAGAGAGGCGTTTAACAGAGTCTTTTCACTTTAGTAGATTTCCCACTAAGCCCAGCTACCAGGTAAGTAAGGCTGAGCCAACTAAGAATTCCACAGAGAAATAATGAAGTCAGCAATTTGGAGAATAGCTGGAGCAGCCCATGAAGGAGGCAAAGTGAAAAGCTTGTCATACCACGGTGGTCAAGCTTCCAGACCTTTGAGTTGCATTTTCAGATCACCACACAAAGCAGTTCTGTTAAAACTTTATGGAAATGAAATATCCAGGGTGTAGATTGTGGCTTATTGTATTCAGATAAATGGCCAGAAGTTTCATATCTATGAGAAGAAGGCCTCTATACTCTTAAGTTTTAAATGGCTTGTAATAATCACATTTAATTTCATCTAACAATGTTGTGTGTTAGCAAGCAGCCAATTGGTTGTACAAGAAAATCTCATGCTTTCTACCCAGGTGATATTCAAAATATTTAATAGCTGGCATGGCATTGGCAAAGACAAATAAGAAAGGAACCAGCCTTGCAGCATACCAGCTAAATACTAGCATTGGGAGGGACTCTCATTTTGGCTTTTGACTATGCCAAATAAGTTGGATGGTGTGGCAGTGAAAGTGTTGTGGAATATATTACATGCTTTACAAAACTTTTAATAACCTGTGCTATAGTATCAGTTATTTCTGTCACTATTCAAAAAGCATACCTCAAACACAAAAAGAAAAGCCTGCAAAAGTTATGCTATCTGTAACTTTAGCCTTGGCACAAGGAAAAACTTTCACACATTTTTTTGTTTTAGTCAAATTGTCACCATTTAGCACACGGAATCCCCTTTATACTAGCTCACTTGTTCTTTTAAAATATAAGCACAGAATTTTAAATAATGCATTCCTGCTGTCAGGCAGCAATTTCTTTTTAATTTTGAAAGTGTTGATGTCGTATTAACTGATTTTTTCTTTTTTTTCACTTGGTAGCTACATTTGTTCCTGGAGGATAAGGAAGTCTGCTTAACAGTTGACTTTATGAGTAGAATGTTAACTGAAGATTGATTTTCTTTCTTTCAAGCTTTTTAATTAAGAAATATATCATACACATAAACTAATATATGGAATGTATATGTAAGTGTAAGTTCTGGAGAAAAATAAGGAAACAAATACCTGCGTATTTATCATGCAGTTTAAAAAATAGAATATTCCTTATACCTTTGAAGGCTCCTCTGTGTCACTACCTAATTGCATCTCCTTTGGTTTCCCCCAGACGTAACAACCAAGAATTTGTGTTTATTATTCCTTCCTTTGCTTTAGGATTTTATGAAGTTTGATTTTCAAAGTCTTGGCAAGTCATTTCATTTTGTCACTATTTGTCCCATGATGACTTAAGGCATGACTTACATGTATATGATATTCATAATCATTTTATAGACAAATTTATATACACTAAATGTTTTGTAAACAAATATAACTGATGTTTTACTGTTTTGCAAAAATAAAATAGTAATAACAGTACTATTATGGCGGGTAATCTGCACTTGTTTTTTTTTTTGAGACGGAGTCTTGCTCTCTCGCCCAGGCTGGAGTGCAGTGTGTGTGTGTTTTTTTAAGAGTACCTCAAAGAGTTACTTACAAGTTTTTAAAATCTTGTTCTGAGACAACAGATTTTCAGTTTATTTTTTCTATTTTTTGATATATCATGCTTTTCTATCATATTTAATATTATTTTCCTGATTTTTAGCACAGGAATTTACATATCCATGTTATACTAAAATTTTCTTTAAAACATAACATTATTTAAACATTAAAATGTTTAAACAGTTCAACTATAATAAAGACATTATTAAAGCAATGTCCAGAATACATTAGTTATTTGCCATTTCTTTTTAGGATTTAGAAAAAGTCAACGCAGATTACACTTACACAAAAAATAAAGAGAATATATATCACTTGATACACTTTTAGCTGCAACTGGGGAACACAAAACTGAACGAGGCTTAAAACATAAGGACACTTTTTGCTCACTTAATCAGAAGTTTAGTTGGGCAGTCTCAGAGTTGGTGTCAAAAATCAAAGATATCATCAAGGACTCAGGGTTTTCCCACCCTTCTACTCTACCATCCTCAGAGCATCTACAATCTCTCTTCATGGGAAAAGATGGTTGGCCCAGCTCTGAGCATCAGACACTCAGAGGAGCCAAAGGAGTAGAGGCCAAGAAGCACTTACTCCTCACATGCCCCTTATTTCAAGGAGAAAATAGTTCCCAGAAGTCCCAGGCCAACCCCTTTTCTTGGTCCTAAGTTTTAGAGACTAAAGTCCTTCTTTCCCTATTTCTATAAGCACCTAATTCATCCTTTCAGAAACTCCTCTTGTTATTCCTTGTTATTTCCTAAAGCTGCCTTCAGATGAAGTCTCCCAGAATCAATTCCAGAAGCATCTAGTGGCATCTCTATGTAGTGGGAATAGAACTTAGGCACACTTTCACTGGCTCTAACTATATAATGGTAAAATCTGGAATAAATATCTTATTAATGTTTTATGTGTTTGAAAAATGTGCCATACCCAAATTAGCCTGCTTTCCTACAAAGAAACTAATTTAAAAATATATATTGCATTCTGTTTCGAAGATGGGTATCAAAATCCAAAGCTTTGCCATCTGCAAATCTCATGCTTCTCTTTCAAAACAGACAGCAAATCAGCTGATAGGATTTAGAGTACTGCCCAAAGAACTATTCTTGTTAGCTTTTGTAATTAAGTCATGCAAACCACTTTAGGCTTTAGAATCTGGGTACTATTCCCAGAATCAAAAGTGACTTAATAGGCAAGTTCTCATCCTTGGTTAAGCAATTTGTTTGATCGTACTATTGCCAATTACAAATGCTCTCCTACTTTTTGGCATGTATCTGTGATGAATTATGTATAGAAATAATTTTTCATGCATGCATGCACATACATGCAATAGTATCTTTTCATGAATAAACAGGGTGATACATTTTGATATATCGGCGTTACCTACCCTTGCAAATTGTTTTCCTTTGTGGATCTAAGGTACGGACTTTTCAGAAAGCAAACCAAGCCAGGTCCAAAGCAGTGAACTCAGGCAGAATAGATTCTTTTATTTTACAGTTTTGTGAATTTATTTGACCTACTGACTCAGGTATATATAATATATGCTGTGGCTTGGCACCTGCCTTTCCCCTATGTATTTCTCAGCAAAGTCTTTGTATGTGCTGAGATTTGCACCCACCTCTTGTTACTCTCACCACCTTCTACAGAATGCTGTGCCATAACTGATTTCCATGACTCAGATTTAATCACATTTTCTAAAACTTTCTTACACTCCCCTCATACTATGTTATAAGCTATAAGGAAACAAATCAAGACTGCATCCCCTTACCCCCATCCAAAAACGTGAGCAGTTTCATTGGTTCCTGGCGATGGGATATTGCACTGTGTAAGAATGTATTCAGTTATTAAATTCTATACATAAAACATAAGGAATCACCAAAAAGTTCCAATGTAAACTGAAACTCTACTTTTCTTCACATTTTGTTTTTCTTTGTTGTTGAATAAAGAAATGGCAGCAGGATAGAGGGAAGAGCAGTCACAACTATTGCTCTGTGAGTTGAGAGACCTGAGTTCTGGTCCTGGCTCCACCACATACCCATTCACTAGCTGTGTGACCTTGGAGAAGACCCTTCGCCTGCTCTGAGTGGCACTTTCCTCATCTGTAAAATAAGGAGTTTTAGGCCACCTCTGCAGTTTTTAATAATGCTCAATTGATTACAAGATGCACCTTGGTTCTGCAAATATCAAATGTTTATTTCACAAGTTCTAGGGCTACTCTATAAGACTGTAAACTTCCATCCATATGGATGGGTGATTTTTTTCCTCCTCCAAATAGTTTTATTGTCCTCAATGACTGACATTACAATCTTCTCTTTTCTTTTTTCTTTTGAAACAAGGTCTCACTCTGTCACCCAGGGGCTAGAGTGCAGTGATGTGATCACAGCTAACTATAGCCTGGACTTGTCTAGCTCAAGCGACCCTCCTACCTCATTCACCTGAGTAACTGGGACCACAGGCACATACCACCATGCACAGCTAATTTTTCTTTTTTATGTTTTGTAGAGATGGGGGCTCATTATGGTGCTCTGGCTGGTCTTTTTTTCTTTAATAATCTACAATTGCAAAACTAATATATCAAGATGTGGATTTTTCTTTTCTCTCTCTCTCTTTTTAGAGACAAGGTCTTGCTCTGTAACCCAGGCTGGAGTGTAGTGACATAATCTTAACTTACTGCAGCCTCAAACTCCTGGGCTTAAGCAATCCTCCCACCTCAGCCTCCCTACCAGCTGGAACTCAGGTGTCCGCCACCACACCTGGCTACTTTTTTTAATTATTATTTTTTTGTAGAGATGGGGTCTTGCTATGTTGCCCAGGCTGGTCTTAAGACTCCTGGCCTAAAGAGATCATCCCACCTCAGCTTCCAAAAGTGCTGGGACTACAAGGCTTGAGCCACCACCCCCAGTCCTTTCTTTCTCTCTATCTGCTTGGGATTCATTGAAATTCTTAGATCTGAGGATTAGGATCTTTCAACAATTCTGAAATGTTGTCAGCCATTATTTCTTCAAATATTGTTCCATCTCTGTCCTAGCACCTCCTTCTACCATTCCAAATAGACATAAAACTGTCTCATTTTTCTTCCAAGTCTTTTGCCCTCTTTTCATATTTTCCACCTCCAAGTATCTCTGGATTGTCTTCTATGGAATACTTCAGACATGTTCTCTAGGTCACTGACTCTTTTCACTTGTGTTTAATCTTCTGTTTAATTGAACCATTGAGTTTTAATGTCAGTAATACATCTTTTATGTCTAGATATTCTGTTTCGATCTTTTACAAATATACATGTTTATTGTTTGTATTTTCAATCTTTTAGAATACTATCTAACAATATTAAAATCAGTTATTTTATATGTTATTTCTGCTTGTTCTAATACACAAAGGCTTTGTGGCTGGTTTCTGCTACCTATTCCTTTTGTGGGTTCTCACCATGGTGTCTAGTATTCTTGTTTGCTTTGCAAATTTTGACTGCAGACTACTCATTTGTCCTGAAGGCTTTTCTGTGGGAATGCTGGGTGGTTTGTGTAGCAGCTGAGTTCTTCAAGATAAGATTTGTATTTGCCTTGGGGCACTGCCAACCTAAAACTATGTTATACTTAATTCTCTATTTCAGGCTTTCGGAAGCACACAATTAGTATGATTTCAGACTACAAACCCATGTAGGGGCTAACTTGTCCTGAGAAGATAAATTCTTAGAGATATGTGTTTCCTTCCAGCAAGGGCTGGAGTTGAGACAGACAAGGTTTCCAGCTATTCCCTTCTGTGGAGTTTATTTATCTTGATCACCCTTCTATTGTGAATGTGGCCCTTTGAGAGTCCAGGTTTATGCAGCAGTTTCCTGTTAGACTCCCCATCTTAGACATATCCTGAGCTTTATCTCCTGGTCTTGGTTCTTTATATAATTCTTCCTCTTTGTCTTTAGGATATAGTAGATAACTTTAGAAAAAACCCAAGGTTGCTAGCCTCCCATTCATGCCCCCTCAATGTTGTTTGAAAATATATTTTAAAATACTTCTTGCAGCATTTTAGTAGTTTTATCAGGAGGGCTGTTCATGGCAATTAATCCATTATTATGCTGGAAACAGTATATTTCATTAAATAACTTTATAATGAGTAAATATAAATGTAAACTTATGAAGCATATTTATATTAATAAATTAATGATTTTGTCTTATCTATTAGGCTTCCTATGCAATATTTTTTTTTCAGAAAAGGATTCTACTCTTTACAAAGTTTTGCAAACTTCTTCCAGTCATTAAGTGTAATGCTTTCTCCTTATGATGCCACTAAATCTTCTCTAGCTTGACTACTACGGATGGTATATGAACTGGGTCTCACTCTATCATCCTCCTTATAGGGTCAAATAATTCAGATAGCATGGGCCTAATGACTTATTTTCAAAGTTTTAATTTTGTTTTCTTACCAGTAAAACCTCTTCTACCTAGAAAACTTTCCAGGTAGGCGTTTTCTGCTCTGGATGCAGGGGCTAGGGAGGAAGATCTGGAATGCAATGGATTTAGATTCCTCCAACCGTTTCCTGAAGCACCTCATGAACTCTGAAAATGTTTGCTTGGGGTTTCAGCTATGAGGCCTTGGGCATTTACTTGATTCCTCTGTACCTCAGTTTCCTCATATATAAAAAAGGGATAATAATAATGCTACCCTAACAAGATTGCAGTAATAATTAAATAAGTTAAATATGTGAAGCAGTTACTACAGTTCTTGGCACATAGTAAACACTATATAAGGGCTAATTATAAAAAAAAAATACAGGAGAGCTAGGTGGCTCATGCCTCTAATCCCAGCACTTTGGGTGACCAAGGCAGGAGGATCACTTGAGGCCAGGAGTTCAAGGTTGCAGTCAGCTATGCACTTCAGTCCGGGTTACAGACCAAGACTCTGTCTCTAAAATAAAAAACAAAAACAACAAAAAAAGGAGAAATTTTATTTAACTCTACATACTCTTGCTAAATATTTCATACTCCTTTGAATTTTTACATTACTTGTCCAATTTTATGTAAAATGCATTTAAAAAGTAAAAGAAAAAACTGATCCCAACTTTAAACTAAAACCAAAGGTCTCTATGCACCATGTTGGATTTTTTTTCCCATACATTGCTTTCTTCCAGCACTGAGAGCTTTCTGAATCCATTAAACAACAGCCAGGCATGGTGGCTCACACCTGTAATCCCAGTGCTCTGGGAAGCCAAGATGGAAGGATCACTTGAGGCCAGGAGTTTGAGACCAACCTGGGTAACAAAGTGAGACCCTGTCTCCACAAAAATGAAAAATTAACTGGGCGTGGTAGCACAGGCCTGTATTCCTAGCTACTTGGAAGACTGAGGCAGGAAGATCCCTTGATCCTAGGAGTTCAGTGAGGCTATGATCATGCCACTGCCCTCCAGCCTAGGTGACAGAGCAAAACACTGACTCAAAAAAAAAAAAAAATTCAGCTTTCAGATATTTGGGTACTAAAGAAAAAAAAATAAAAACAAAAAAATGCTGCAGACTCTGTTGACTTTTCTTTCCACTGTAATTTTGTCCTGCTGTAAGGTTAGTAGAAAGGAGAAGAGGAGATCACAGGGCTGAGGCAGAATTTGTATGTTTTCTGAGGATGGCACCCTTTGTGTTAGTGGAGCTGCCAGGATAGAAGGGGCCCTGGGAGAAGGAAAAAAATGGGCTAAATGAGGAACCTGTACAGGAACACAGGAAAGAGTCAGGGAGGAAAATACTGGCTTTAGCATACCCTCCTTGTTTTGAAGACAAGGAGACTGAGACCTGGAGAGCTGCAGGGACTTGAGGGAAGGGAGAAAATCCTGGGTCTAAGCTTGGGAAGGGGAGGCCAATCTACCTTGGCTTCTTCAAAGATTACTACAGACTTGATCCACTGGGGCTCCCAAAGTATGTGAGGCATGGGCGGGGGCCCAGGAGGGGAATAAAACAACTTGAACTGAATAATTTGAAATGTTCAGTCACACTAAAACTGCAGAGCCACAGGCCAGCTGGAAAGTCAGCTTTTGAAAATGCTTTACAAAGAGCACTGACCCAAGAACAAAAAGATGTGAGTCCTAGTAGACTGAGGCATATAAGACTGTCATTTCTGCAGGTCAAAAATGGTGAAGTAGTGCCAACCTTATAACAGCTCAACCAGGGAGTCTAGCTCCACTGCTCTGCAGATCATTGGGATTTGGGTAGGATCCCCACATCTGCCTAGTGGATGATGCCTGCCTTACTTAGTTTATAGTGTTTCCGTAAGGACTGATCCAAATTACAGAACATTTACTGAGTGCCTGCTGTGGGTAATTTCTGGGGAAATAAAGATGATTAAAGCACAACCCTTGTTCCCAAGGACCCAGCAGTGGAGGAGGTAGGAAAACAAACAGAGTTGGATATATTATGTATATAATATATAAGGAAGGGAGAGAGGAAACAATAAAGTCAGCTTGATTGTAGGTTGTCAGGGAGATCAAAACATTTGAATTGGGCTCCAACGGTTAAACAGAAGTTTCCCAGATCAAGGGAAGAGGTAGCACTAGCAAGAGGAATAGTTTGAGCAAAGCCATGGAGGTGTAAGTGCATGGTGAATTGAGGAATAGTAAACAGTCTAATCGGTCTAAATGTAGAGAGTATGGAGGAAGGGGTAAGTAAGGTTGGAAAGGTTGATGGGGCAGGTAGTGCCAATGTATAAAAATGACTGGATAAGACCGCATCCAGGAAAACCAAGGCAAAGCACAGACGTGCTTTACAAATGATAAGTACTGTTTACCTTAAAGACATAAAAGAAAGCTACCCTAAAATCTCACACCATCCCTCCCTCTTCTCACAAGGAGTTTGGCTTGACTCACAGATTGATCAACTAGATATCTTTATAGAGTATTTCCTTTCCCTAGGAGAATTGTTCTCCCCAGGGTCCAGGAAAGTAGCAGATGGAAACTTTCAGAGTGGTGGAGGGTAGGGGACTGGAAGTGATCCAGTTTGGGTGAGGAGGGTGCTGTCTCATTGTTCTCCAAACTTCAATCTTCCCTTCTTCCATATCACGTATTCTAATCTCCCTTAAGAAAGAAGTGAAACTGCTACACCCAAGGGAGTACAGGATTGGTGTGACACCCTCCTCTGTGCTGCCACCCCCTGCTTCTTCTCCACTTCTGCCCCTTTGCAAAATCTCCCAGAATGAAGTCATATTGTGTTGGCAAACTTAGTCATAATCCCCATTTCCTCTCCCTATCAGCCAGGACCAGTCTTCTTCCACTGGTTCCACTGGTATTGCTTCCAGTACCCAGCAATATGTTCATTCATCCCACTATATCCCCATAGATCCTATTCCCATTCAAGGAAAAGCAAGTTTGACAAAGAGGTGAATGAAATATAAGGTCCTGGGATTCAATTATGCCCCATTCTACCTACGTTCTCCATGAACTAAGAGAAAGAGCCAGACAGCCCTAATATCAGATTCTGGCTTTGCTACTTCTTACCCATGTGACCTTTTGCAAGAGCCACTATTTCTTCACTTCTAAAAGGGAGACAATCATACCCAAACTCCAGAATCACAGTGACATTAGAGCATCAGTCTTACAGAAGACGCCAAACACTGTAGCTAGTACTATTATCATTATCATCATCACCACAACCACCATTATTAAGCATCTGAATTAATGCAGACTCCTGGCTGGTCTCATCCCTTCCCTCTTATTGCCCTCCGTCTGTTTCTCACATGATAGTCACAGCACTCATTTAAAAATAAAAATCAAATCACATCCCATGTTACTCAAAACTCGTCTATGGCTTCCCAATACACTCTGAATAAAATCCAAGCTTCTTCCTCTGGCCTCCAGGGCCCAGCCCAACCGAGCTTCTGTCCCCTTCTGTCTCCAACCCCTTCACATTATACTCTCCCCATTGCCCGCTCTGCTCCAGCCACACTAGCACTCTCTGTTTACTGAGCACTGCGACTTCTGTCCATCTCAAGGCCTTTGCCCCTGAGGTTCTCTCTTCCCTGTGTCTCTTCCCTTTCATATGTTCCTCGTACCCTTTAGGGTGCAGTTTAAATGTCACCTTCTCTGACTACACTACCTTAGTACCATTCTACTTTATCTTCTTTACCAGTTCAATTCTTATTTATCACTGTTCATTAATAACATATTTGTACAACTATGTGAGCAACTTCTATCTCCCCAGTAGAAAGTAAACTCCAGGAGGGCAAGACAGTTTGCTTTGTTTAGTACCCAGCACCTAGCCCAGTGCTAGAAGTAGTATTTTATTTATTAATGTTTTTAGGCAGCACTCCATGCTGTAGTACAAACAGATGCAAATCCAGCATCATTTGTGCCCTCAGGATCTTGGGGAGGTTAGGATTTCCTTACAATGATTCCCAGTTGTGTCTCTTTTCAGATAATTTAACTACTCTCTAGGACATCAAAGGTCAAACTTTCTCTTTTCTGTATTATCTAAATTTTCCATAATGAGTATGTATTTTTAGTAAGAATTTCTCATAAACTCTGCATTGTAACAAGACTCATCACAGCAAATCATCTGATTAAATGAATTGATTTTGAAAGTAAAATTCAGAATAAAAGAAGAAAGGCCAACAGCCAACTTAACATTCTTAAATGTATTAGCATTTAAAAGCAGAAAATTGCTAATCAAAGAGCATTGTCCAACATATAAGAGGTTAGTGATTCAATAAATGATTTTCCAGCTGATCAGATGTAGATAATATGACAATGTGAAATGAAAATATTCATGCAGCACCTCATGAGTTAATGCTGGTGGAATACATAGTCCCTGGCATGTAAAGAGTGCTCAATATTTCTTGAATGTAAGTTTCTGGAAGATTTCTTCAGCCAAAAAGACAACTATGTGAATTTGCAACTTTGAAAAGGACAATACCTCATATATTTCTCATTGTTGTTGTTGTTCAGAGGTGAATGACCAACTAATAAATTTCTATTTAAATTATTTTATTTAATTATCATTTCTTGACAGGTTAAAATCTTTCACGTTGTTTCCCTAATTTAAATGTATGTCATTTCCTCTGGGATGTTCCCCACCCACCCACATGCATACTCCTTACTCTCTCCCTCCTTTTCCTTCAAAAGCACTATTTCCTATGATTATCTAAAATATGACTTTCCCCTGGTGATGCCATATTCTGAAAACCCACTCCATTTTCTTGTGTGCACATTTCCCAGGGCTAGTAGAGAAGGCCTTTCTAACCCCATCCCCAACCCTGGGCCCAACTACTTATACTAATGTCTTTCCTTTGCGGTCACTAGGGACCCTGACCTCCTTTTCTGTTCACTGTTGCCTCTGCTGTTGTCACCCTTGGCAACTTCATTGCTGTTGTCACTCTCAGTCATTGCATTGACTCTTTAACACTCCTCAGCAGTTCACCCAAAAAATCTCATTCTGACCACCATCATCATCAGAACATCTTTCTCTCTAAGACAAGGAACACTGGAATTCTTCCATTTATGAACAAACTCCCATCGTTCTACTTCTTACATTCCCATTTAAAAAACTCTTTTTTGAACCATTTTTTAAAATTGTGGTAAAACATACATAATATACAATTAACGATTTTGACCATTTTTTAAGCATAGAGTTCAGTGGCATTCACACTGTTGTACAACCATCACCACCCTCCATCTCCAGAATATTTTTTTATCTTCCAAAACTGAAATTATCTATGCTCACTGAACAATAATATCACGTTCCAAAGTTAATTCTATTTTATATTCTCTAAGGATTAGTTTCAGATTTTTCCCACTTATCCTTAAAACTTCAAACCAATGCTTATTTCTGTTAATCTCTGTAACTCTTTCAGAACCTACATTACAAAGATTGAAGCCATTTTATAAGACCCTTAAGTTCACATCCCTAGACCTTAAAACCTCACATCTTCTCTCATTCTCTCACTAGTTCCTCCTCTCCTGCAGGAAGAAGTGTGCCTCTTCCTTTCCAAGCTGATCCTTCCACTCGTGTTCTTTCCCCCTCTCTTCTCTGTCTCCTCTGGAAATATTATATAAGTTTTCCTCTTTTCATTGGCTACTTTCTTTCTGCTTTGAAGCATACTCAAGAGTCTATCACATCCCAATATAAACCTCAATATTAATGACAATAATAATAATAAATATATTGAGTTTCTACTGTATACCAGCTACTGTGCTAAGTGCTGAAAATGTATCTTCTCATTTAATTCTCACAACAACCTAATGAGTTAAAATTATTATGAAATTATTATGGGTAATATAACAGTTATTATTATGAAAATTATCATTATTATTAAGAAACTGAGGCTTCAGAGACATCAAGTAACTTGCCCAAGATCACCTAGCTAGTAAGTAGCGTCTTCCCTTCTCCACACTACTATGTAAAGATACCATTCTTTCTTTCCTTGTTCCCTTTCATTACTGTATTATACCTCTTGGAAATGTCGTACTTCCTCCTTCTCCACTCTGTGCAGTCCAGTGCAGTTGTTTTGAGAGTCCCACCATATTTAAATGACTCCTCCAATGTCTCTTAATCTCCAACCAAGTCTCTATAGTACTCATTACCAACTGTTCCTGCTTTTTGAGACAGTGTTCTCTCCTAGCCTTCATAACATCAACTCTTGTTTTTTCTGCTTCTCTGCCTGGTCTTCTTACTAACTTCATTTCTCCTCTTTCCCCTTACATGTTAGATATCCCAGAGTTTTATCTTCTCAGAGCTTTCTCTTCCTGCTCCACACTCAGCCAAGGCAATCTCATTCACTCCCACACAATCAACTATCATGTCTTCACAAATGAAGAGCAAATCCACGTGGCTAATTTTGGCCTCTGGCCACCTAGTTCCAACTCCCTGCTGAAATGTCCATATAACTGCTCCTGAAGTATCTCAAACTCCATCTGCCCCACATCAAACTCATTCACCATCCCTGTCACTGAACTCCCCACCTGAGTTTCCCATTATTAACCACTAGAATTATGTTCACTTCCCTTCACCACACTGTTTCCCCTCTTCCCCAGTCCGGAGCAGGTACACCCACATCCAGAAAGAGCTGAAGAAGTATTGTGGCAGATATGCCCCTAAAATCGGAGTGAGACTTGGGTTTTAATCCTGACTCAGCCACCCGGTAACTGCATGACTTAGTGGAACTAGAACAGGAATCTCTGGGGCTGTTACTCACACCAACCTGCAAGGACTCTATGAAGTACATGGAGCACTCATCATTCCATCCCCTCCTCGTTAGTCCCATTAATATTGCCCTCACTAGGTCCTCACTGCTTTTTGCCTGGGATATTTTAATTGGCCTCCTAACTATTCATTCATTTCGCCTCCCTCTCCCTTCTTTCCTTCCTTCAGATGGTGCTTCTCACAGACATAAAATTATATTCATAAAACACTCTCTAGATGATGTTTCTCATTTGCTTTAGAGACTTTCAAAAGATTCGTGTTGCCCATAGGATAAAATTCAAACTCCTTATTGTAGCATTCATAGCCCTCTGCATACTGGTCCCAAAATAACATGTGAAACTTCACTTTGTCTGAACTGAATTTCAAATGTAGTTGGGGTATGTATTTGGAAGAAAAAAAAATTCCCAAACGTATTCTTTTTTCGTTATCTTTATTTTTTTCATTTTTGGAGATAAGAGTCTCACTCTGTGGTCCAGACTGGAGTATAGTGCTATCAGAGCTCACTACAACTTTAAACTCCTGGGCTCAGGTAATCCTCCTACCTCAGTCTCCCAAATAGCTAAGACTGCACATGCACACCACCAAGCCCAGCTAATTTTTTAAATTTTTTTTTCTGTAGAGACAGGGTCTCTTTATGTTGCCTAGGCTGGTCTTGAACTCCTGGTCTCAAGTGGTCCTCCTGCCTAGGCCTCCCAATGCACTGAGATTACAGGCATGAGACACACACCCAGCCCTAACTTATTCTTTATACCAAAAGTAATAGTGAGTCAATCAAAGATTTATGTATAAAGTATTAAACTATAAAGTTTTAGATAATGTCATAAGTTAATTTATTTATAATCTTGGAAGAGTAAAGGTATTTTGAAACAGAACACAAAACCAGAAGTTCTCACAGAAAATACTGATTATATTTTACACATAATATTTGAAAACTTACGTATGACCAAAAAATGCCACTACCAAAATGTAAACATAAATGACACAGGGGAAAAAGTTGTAACACATATCACAGACAAGGGTCTAATTTCTTAGTTTAGATAGAGTCCTTAAAAATCAATAATTTATAGAAATTGAGAATACACTTTTTTTAAAGATAATCTTACAAAATAAAGGAATAAAATTCAAAACTATAAGATATTTTACACTATTTAGAAAGTCAAACACTTCAAAGGTAATGACACTCATTGTTTCTAGAAGGATGGAGAAAAGGGCACTCCCCTGGATTGTTGACAAAACTGTAAATACAAGCTTTTGGAAGTCAACTCATTAGTATCTGTCAAGCTATAAGAAACATGTACTCTCTGATCCAGCAATTCCACTACTAGGAGTTTATGCTACCAATGAACTTACAAATATTTTCAAAGAATCACTCTAAGTACTCTTTCTTCTATTTAAATCATTCTCTCCACACACACACACACACACACACACACACACACACACACAAAACTCTCAGTTGCAACACTGGCAATATTAGAAAACAAAAACAAAATCTAGAAACAGCCAGTGTTAATCAATAAAAGACTGGTTAAGATCTATTTCTATGATTGAATACTATGTATAATGTTACTTGTAAAATAATGTTTCTAATATGTGAAAATATTTATGATATAGTATTAATTGGAAAATGGAAAAAACAACTTATAATATATTTGCAGTATGATTCTATTTTTTAAGCAAAAGAGATGTGTATAATTTTTTTCTCCTATCTTTTTATTTTATTTTTAAATTATACTTCAAGTTCTAGGGTACATGCGTACAACACGCAGGTTTGCTACATATGTATACATGTGACACATTGGTGGGCTGCACCCATTAACTTGTCATTTACATTAGGTATATCTCCTAATGCTATCCCTTCCCCTTCCCTCCACCCCACGACAGGCCCCAGTGTGTGATGTTCCCCTTCCTGTGTCCAAGTGTTCTCATTGTTCAATTCCCACCTATGAATGAGAACATGCGGTGTTTGGTTTTCTGTTCTTGCAATAGTTTGCTCAGAATGATGGTTTCCAGCTGTATCCACATCCCTACAAAGGACATGAACTCATCCTTTTTTATGGCTGCATAGTATTCCATGGTGTATATGCGCCACATTTTCTTAATCCAGTCTGTCACTGATGAACATTTGGGTTGGTTCCAAGTCTTTGCTATTGTGAATAGTGCTGCAATAAACATACATGTGCATGTGTCTTTATAGCAGCATGATTTATAATCCTTTGGGTATACACCAAGTAATGCTATGGCTGGGTCAAATGGTATTTCTAGTTCTAGATCCTTGAGGAATTGCCACACTGTCTTCCACAATGGTTGAACTAGTTTACAGTCCCAC